>NC_085869.1:34896306-34918806 GCF_034702125.1 Engraulis encrasicolus
GTGAGTTTGTGCTCACCCTATTTTTAACCTTGTGATTTCTGTAGAGTCCATGTCCAGGAACACGGTATCAGACACCACGTGTTTTTGTATTCAGTTATCTGTGTTTTGGGAAAGTACAAACCTGTTCGTTATGCTGAACTCATTCAAACCTTTCATACGTGGCATTGCCTCCTGCGGTCGTATTTGGTGCTTTCTTTGTAGGCCTTATTATAAATAATATTTCACTATTGTTAACGAAATACTCAGTGAGGATAAGGGGCTGTGTGTGTGCGCGTGTGTGTGTGTGTGCCACAGCACGAGAGGCCAAGTGAATGGCCAGCTACCCAGGATGCACCTGTCTCAACACCAGCACCGCTGCTTAAGCTGGATTAACTCTGCCACACCACAGCCAACCAATCAAATGCTGACCTCGGGTCACATGACCCACAGAGAGGATCATGGGACATGTGGGGGGGTTGGATGGTGTGTGTCTGTGTGTGTGTGTGTGTGTGTGTGCGTGCGTGCGTGCGTGCTTGAGATGGCATTAGGCTGCGGGGGGCTGGAATTCATTTACACATTATTACCCATGGCATTACCCAAAGCATAATAATTACACCCAGATATATATGAAGCGTACTCGTTTGGCGGCTACTAATTTATGAGCTCTAATTATCTCGGAGGAAATGATGGTGAAGCCAAAAAACCATTAACAGCAAAAATGCAAAATGCAAAAAGCAAAAAGTTTTAAAAAAAAGCAAAGAAAAAGTGTGAAATGCTCATTAAAGCTGCGAGACCTTTCATCTTGTATATTAGATGCTGATGGCAAAAATAGTGGGACATTTTCAAATTAATGACACAGTAACCACAGATTGCTGTTTTAAGTCTTGAGAAAGTACTAAAGCCCAACTCAAAGTGTGAGTCAAAGACTGGATGTCAAAGCTGGAGGATGGATTCGAGTCTGTAGATGGAAGAGAGAAATGACTACATCCAGGGAGAGAGGGAGGGAGGGAGAGAGAGAGAGAGAGAGATAGGGGGGGGGGTGATAGGTCTAGAGGGCTAGTATGACTGGCGGCTTAAGCTAGATTTATGATTCGGACGCATAGCCTCTGCGTCCGTCCGTCTTCTGTCTGTGCGAGTCCACGCCCCCCGCGCAGAGGCTCTGCGCCCGTCGTCGAGCACCTCGAAAAAATTCTAACTATCCGTCGGATGGACGCGGAGGACGCAGACAAAAAGGCACTATGTTTGGTCATCTTGCTACTTCCTTGTTCTGTTCTTGTGGCAGCGCAATGCCAGTAGTTCGCAAGAGCAGAGCTGTATTCTGTTAAAACTATATTAATGCCTTGTGTGTAAATGTGTGTAAGTACACGAAGCTACAAGCTAAGTAACAAAAATGCATCAGTTGAAGGAGTGAGCTGTCCTGGGCCCACTGAGATGGAGGACCCATAATTACAATGACTGTATTGGGTGGGGGGCCCTATCAGATTACTTTGTCCTGGGCCAAGTCAAAGCTGTCAGCGGCCCTGGGTGGCCTTAGTGCTGAGTGGTGCCGGTGTGCTGTGCTGTGCAGTGCTGCGCAGTGCGATGTGTGAGGAGAGTGGTGTGGTGTGGTGTGGTGTGGTGTGGTGTGGTGTGGTGTGGTGTGGTGTGGTGTGGTGTTCGAGTGGTGTGGTGTTCGAGTGGTGTGGTGTGGTGTGGTGTGGTGTTCAAGTGAGTGGTGTGATGTGCAGTGCAATATTTGAGGAGTGTGGTGTGTTGTGGTGTGGTGTGGTGTGTTGTGGTGTGGTGTGGTGTGGTGTGTTGTGATGTGGTGTTCGAGTGGTGCTGTGTCGGTGATGCTAGGGCTTTGAAGTAGAGCCCAGAGATTGTTGTACTGCTGCCAAATCCTGAGGAAGAACCTTAGCTCATGCACACTAGCACTTATGTCTCGAACACATAGATACACACACGTGAACTCTAACACGCACACACACATACCCGAGGCATGCTAGCAATCAAGCCTTGCACTTGCACTTGCACTCGAGCGCACACACACTCCCACATGCACATGCACACGCACACACAATCAGAGACAAATAGAGACACAAACACAGACAGACAAACACATAGACACAGACAGAGCTGGGGTATATTGTAAGACTATGGAGGGCATGAATCCACAGGGCCTGAACCCAGACAGCAGAGCTACTCTCTCACCTCATCACCTCCTTTGCCTTCCGCAGACATCCCTCCGAAAAACCTGACGGCAATTTTCTGGGAGATAACCAAAAAAAACATTCCATCTTATTTCATTTAATTTTTCATCTTATTGTGTTCTCTGTGTCCCTGGTAACACTCTCATCTAAATTTAGCAGTGTGAGCCTTGAGCAATGCGAGGAGAAAAAGCCCCTGAAATGCTGAAGTGCCATTTTAATACCAATGAAAAAGCTCCATCTTAACCGCAATGCAAACTCTTGGCTCAATACACTATACGAAAGCTACATTTAAACCCTAAGGTAAATTTTGGCTCAATGCACTATATTAACGCCGATGCAAAATCTTAACTCAAAGCTACATTTAAACCCCAATGCAAATTTTGTCTCAATGCACTATATTAACTCCGATCCCAAAATCTTAAGTCACACCTCACACAGCTCAATTGCAACATCTTAAACATTGCACATTATGAGGCGGTACATGGCTCAATGAGTGCTTGTCTTTAAATAAGAGGCTTGCAGGTTCACATTCCACCCTTTCAACTACACATGATTTTGGTCAGTACCCTATAAGAATAAAGAATCTGCTTAGGTGAAGTGTTCATAAATTGTGTGCTGTAGACTTTCCCAGTAGGCACTTTCATGGCCTGCATGGAGGTCTACATAGAGCCTCTAGTCATTTATTTTGTCCTGTAGATACTAACGATGTGTACTGCTAATGGGCCTAAATGCAGGCCAAAGCAGTGGAGCTCAGATTAGTGACCTGGGCCCTGAAAGCAGGCCAGATTGGTCAAGCACAGATGGTTGATCCAGGCCCTGAAAGCAGGCCAGAATGGACAAGCGCAGATTAGTGATCTGGGGCTTGGAAACAAGTCAGAGAAGTCAAGCGCAGATGAGTGATTCGGGCCCTAAATACAGGCCAGAGTGGCTGAGCATAGATAAGTGATCCGGGACAGCGCTGGTCATCTAAGCAGCTGCTCTGATTGATCTGTTAACCCAACAAGCTCCTGTTGTGACTTGGCTGACAAGGTAATTGGGGAAAGGAGATAGAGAGATAGAGAGAGAGAGAAAGAGAGAGAGAGATAGAGAGAGAGAGAGAGAGAGAGAGAGAGAGAGAGAGAGAGAGAGAGAGAGAGAGAGAGAGAGAGAGAGAGAGAGAAAGAGAGAGAGAGAGATAGAGTTGTGTTTGAATGTGTGTTTACACATATGCATGCACATACTGTGTGTGTGTGTGTGTGTGTGTGTGTGTGTGTGTGTGTGTGTGTGTGTGTGTGTGTGTGTGTGTGTGTGTGTGTGTGTCTGTGTGTGTCTGTGTGTGTCTGTGTGTGTCTGTGTGTGTGTGCATGCTTGTGCATGGCAGTGTGTGCAGGAGCAAGTGAGAGTGTTAAATGAGCTAGACCCTAATGAAGTCACGCTGTTGTGCTCATCGGTGTTAAGGAGGAGGGAGGGGGTTGGGGTCCACTGAGGAGGCTCATATTTTGCACTTCATCAGTTACACTTGAACTACCTTCTATTAGACGCACGCACAGACGCACACACACATGCACACACACACACACACACACACACACACACACACACACACACACACACACACACACACACACACACACACACACACACACACACACACACACACACACACACACACACACACACACACACACACACACACACACACACACAAGTTGTGGGCATAACCTTTACCAACACTGAGCAATTTAAACACATATTAAAATACTACCAAAAAATACTCTGAATCCCACAACATTACAGTTGAGATGCAAAACTAAAGTCAGACATGAAGGGGTGAAATGAGTACATCAGTGGTTCACAAACTGGGGGCTGGGACCCCTTAGGGTTTTGTGGAGATAATGCAGGGTGGTTGCGGACAGAAAAGACTTTGCGGACAAATTAATGTATTTGCTGTGAATTTCTAATAATACTGCCATTGTAAAAAGTTTTGTAGCCTATCCATCTGTTTGGAACAACAGCTAATAACCTGACTTTCAATTAATCACTTGGCTTCAGAAGTCGCTCATATGAAAGCTACAACCCTCCCAGATACAGTTTTATATACAAAATTAAATTTCATACACCAAAGGAAGATTGACCATTTAATGAACACAGTAGGGGCAGATTTCCACAAGACAAAAGTTTTGTCGCCTATCGAACATAATGTGAAAATGAGCAGTTAAATCACTTCAAACACTTCAAATACGCAAATCAGGTGACACACTTAATCACTTAATCACTCTAACCTCTTCAGAAAATCAACTTTAGCCTTAGGTGTATGTTTAGGGTCATTGTAACCATGGAAAGCAACACAATGAAAAACAATGACGGTCAATGAGAGATGGTAACATACTCACAATTCGTAGAGCAATACATGTTTAAATTCACGATTTAATCAATGATAAAAGCCCTCAAACACCAGCAGCATGCATGCAGCTCCACATAAGGGGGAGGGGGGGGGTGTCACTTTTTTCAGATTCATGTTCTTCACTGAAAATGACCCAAAGTCAGTGAATCTCAGTGTGAAAGAATAATAACTGATACTATTTTTCTCAAGCTAAAAACTGAAAATGGGTCATATAATGGATAACTGATGTTTCATTGGCATTAACTGTAACAGTTGTTTATTAATACTTCATCTGTATGTGTACAGGTGATATGAAGAGCTAATGACATCTCGTTATTTTATTTCCTAGATGAGGGCTGCCATCTCACTGCTGGTGCTGCTGTTCTCCACTTGGGATGCTCAGACAAGGAGCACCCAGACTGAAGTCCAGCCAGAAAGCCATGACACTGGGGCTGCTGCTGCTATCCAGCTGGACGCCTCTGTTGAGCTGAAAGACCTTAGAGACATGGTGGTGGAGCTGGGGGTGGTACTTAAATCCACTCAGGATGAGCTCAAAGTCATGAAGGCTGATGATGCAGCAGTGAAAGAAAGACTGGTGGCCAGCGAGACGAAAGTGGGGGCTCTGGAAAGGGTGACAGCAGCACAACAGACAGAGCTGAAGGAGTTGCCACACAGGAAAAACAGCTGAGTAATTTTCCCAGAGTCACAACAAATTTCCTCTTAACGAGTATATTTATCTCTGAATCGAGTTCATAGAGTAAAATTTCGAGTAAGAGTAGGAGCAAATTTTCAGAGTAAATGAGAAATAGGCGGAGCTTCTTGCAAAGTTAAGTTTCGTTTTCCAGCCATATTGCATTTTCTACCACCACTGCTGCTGAAGTCACGGAACAGCTCTCTGGAGGGAGAAATTCGCTGGATTTGAAAGTGAGTGTGTTTATAATCTTTCATAATCTATATGCGTTAAAATGTAGGCTATTACAAAACCCCATAGCATACCCTTTCCATTTCCCATTAGGAATATTGGGTGTTGTTTCTTTTAAAACATGAGACTGAACCGTAATGTTATTGAGCTGTCAGTTGTGTTGAACGTGAAACTGTTTAGTGTTTATGTCGTGTTGTGGTTAATTTGCCGGTACAACGTACAACAAACAAGTTATGCCTTTAATGGACCGTACAAATGCATCGCAACAAACCGTAGGCAATGCAGCGAGTGTTCGGCTAACATTGGTAGCTTTCCGTTGGCACTGCGCCTCCAAAATGATCTGCTCGTCATTGTGACTAAATGTAGGCTAGTTGTACGGTAGAGCTGTGGTTTCTAGCAGGTTGTGGAATTAGCACTGGGTGTGAAATAACAACTGGCTGTGAGCTGGATACTGTTAGCGTTGCCGTGTTTGGAAACCACATGTATGTAACTCTCGTTAGAGTAAAAAGTGGTTTGTTGTGGTAAGGCTAAGTTAGGGAAACCACAGTAGGCTAGTCTTCGCATTAATGCAATTTATGCAGTCCGACCTAGTCTGTCAAATTGTGGAATTAAGCCCTGGATGTGAAATAACTGGTTGTGAGCTCGAAAAGGTTAGTGTTGCCGTGTTTGGAGACCACATGTATGTAGCTCTCGTGAGAGTAAAGTGGTTTGTTGTGGTAATGAAAAATGGATGAAAAGTGGATGAAAAATCACATTCCTGCAGTCCCATTTGATGTGACCGTCTGACCGATTATTCCAAAAGTTGTGTGTGAAGGCTGTCGCAGTTTTGCAGAAGGCACGAACTATTTTTCAACCTGTCGCTGCGTGGCCACTTCGGTCACATGTACTTGACTCTGAGTAGAGTGACGCACACGTGGTGCTGTCCCAAAAAAATATCCGGTGCTGTTCAGCTTTGCGTTGCGCCCGTTCTGATCGACCGTAGACCCTACACTGGCGATAGTTCATTGTGTTCAGAAGGATGCTCAAAGCGAAAAGATTATAACATGTTTTTTTTTTTCCACTAACAGGATGGAAAACACCACCGTTGTCAGAGTGAAATATAAAGATCAGAAGAAATATGTGTTTTCTCCAACAACATTTACATTCGAGTCATTTTTGGAATGTGGTAAGGGTTTAAAACCGAAATAAACACTTGTAATGTTTAAATCATGTGTAAACTTTGAATTTACAGGACTGTTGAGAAACATTAAGCCTTTCTGCCTAAATGACTACATTACTGCCTTATTTATTAGGACTAAATTAGGCTATTACATTACTGCCTTTCATATCTGGGCCTGTTTTTTTTTTGTTTTTTTTTAATTAAAAAAAACTCTTGAGCACTTAAACTTGAAAACCTAAAGTATTGCAGCCTACCCCAAACACAATTCCGTTGCCTTTTTTGACAATGACAATAAAACGTTGAATCTTTCTCCTCTTAAGTTGCCAGGAAATTTGACCTTCCGACAATGGACATTAAAGTCTTTGATGAGTCAAGGACCGAGGTTGATCAGGAAGCTTTTGCATACTTGATGAAGCAGCCAGATGTTCATGTCCTGGAAATTGATATCCCAGAGGAAGGAACATCTGAAGGTAAATGCAACTTAGTTTTACACTTTACGCCAGGGGTGCCCAACCAGTCGATCGCGAGCTACCAGTCGATCTCGAGGGGAGTGGCAGTCGATCGCGAGACATGTAATGTGACAGGGAAAATACTGTCTTTCAAAAGTAGGCTATGTAGCAAGCTGCTGGTACTGTATTGGTTAGATAATTAGTCCCACTGTAACACTGAATGAGGGGAAAGCATTAGGAAGTGACCGTAAGGGTATTGCAGTTGATTAATGTGTGCACACATGTAACATCGGGTGAGTAACAGAACATGTGCGCAACGATGCGTTATGACGCGGCGATATGCGAGGATCTTCGTCCAAATCGCTGGTCGCATGTATCATCGCTAACATCGCGTGCCGCGTGTAAGGGAAATGTTAGTTGTTGACATGTATGGAATTCACTTCAATTTGTGCTGTTTCAAGCTCCAGTTGTGGACAAAACGATTGGCCAAACTCACAATAGAAAGCCTTTGCTGTGCTACTGTCCCAGAGAGCTGGAAAAAAAAAACCTTCATAGAAGAAGTCACTCTTGACAGGGGTGTTAACCAATCCAATGACCTCTCTCTCTCTCTCTCTCTCTCTCTCTCTCTCTCTCTCTCTCTCTCTCTCTCTCTCTCTCTCTCTCTCTCTCTCTCTCTCATAGTAAAGTGAACTTAACTAGCCTACTATTTACCCATAACAAATGGTGGATTTCTGAGCCCTTTTTAATTTGGACCACTGATGGCATGATAATGCTTTATCATATTTTAGAAATAGGGCCTATGTGCCTACATATGCCTTTTATACCAAATGTTTATCATTTTGAAATTGTTTCAGTTGTTTATGACTTGTGTAGGACTGAAATGATCTCTGCATACTATCAGTGCTGCTTTGTAAACATAGGCTATTCAACACACTGTAAAAACACTCTGAAAAGATACAGCCATAGTAGCCTACTAAAAGCATTTTGTTCATGATAATGGTGATTAATAAATGGTGACCTTAAATTTTCATACTGACATCCTTAAATTTGACTTGGTAGATCACGGCAGACCATCAACATCAAAAGTAGATCTCAGTTAAAAAAAGGTTGGGCACCCCTGGTTTACGCCAACACAATTGTCTGTACTTCCTGTTGATTCTTGCCCTCCAGCTGCAGTATTCAGCTGGTGTGTGAATGTGGGAAAGAGAGAGACAGAGAGTGTGTGTGTGTGCGTGTGTCTGCGTGTGCGTGTCTGCTTGTGTATGTATGCACCTTCTCACATGAACCCCAGACAACAGGTGCTGTGCTGCAGCCTCCAGAGCTGATGTGTAAATGTGGACATGTGTTTGTGTATTTTGAAAGCGTTTGAGACAACTTTAGATGTATATATTGCGCTATATAAATACAGGTTGTATTGTATTGAAGGACAACTGTGATTTTTTTTTAAATTGTGTGTCACAGATTCTGTTAGCTCAGGCTCCCTTGCTGATGCTGAGGCTAGTTCTGGATCTGATGACACTGTGATACTGACCCCTAGCCCAAGACAATTAAAACAAGGAGAGGAACGTCGTCTTGCCCAAGTAAGATTCATCAATTTTGTTTTGCATGTAGGCCTACAGGTGTATTTTAAAGTCATTTGTCGGTTTCTCATATTTGTTTTATATTTAACATCAATCATTAATAGATGGTTGAAGACATCTTAAAAGGAAGCCCAGGAGGGGACAAGATCATGAATGAATATGCTCGGACAAAGTACCTGTCAGATAGCAGAAGGCGTGACCTGGTGAAGATATTGGTTGCTCATATGACAAATGAACATGGGTAGGTTTTCAAGAAATAATAATAATAATGTTGATGATGATTATCCGGGCCCTAAATTAACTTTCTTCAAAAGGTAAAATGTCTGGTAGCCGTTAATTGCACTAGCCAAGAACGTACACTCACTAATGGGTCAAAGTGACTTTAAGTTGGTCTGTTCTGTCAGCCAAACTGCCAAATTTCACCAGCATTTGGCTGTCTGGTAGGTATTAATTTAGAGCCCTGATGATTAGGACAGTACAGTAATTATAAATGGTTGGTTATGATGCTATGGCTCCTAATATGTATCGTGTGTGTGTGTGTGTGTGTGTGTGTGTGTGTGTGTGTGTGTGTGTGTGTGTGTAGAACAAGCCCGCCTCGGCATGTGAAGGAAGACTACGCACTGGGTATCATCTCCCTCTTCCCCTATTTGGCTGACCCAAGGAGCAAGCTTGGCTATGTAAATAGCTTTCCTCTGTAGTCTTTTTTTTTAGAATTTGGTTGTATAAACCCTGAGTTAATGAAGTGTAAATATCAATGAATTTATAACTATTTTGCTCTTGTAAAACATACAGTAAGAACTCTTTGTCTATTTGTTATATTTGTCATAGGAACATTATTACAACGCAGAAGATGGAAGTGGCTATTTGGCTTGGAGAATTAAAACTCTGCAGAAAGAAGCATCAGAGGGACGAGTTAAACGTCCACGACCTTCACAAGCAGGTGACTTATTTAAGTTATTGTTGAAACACATAATAGCACACAGTTTATGGTTATATTTGATTATCTCTCATAGCTAATATGGCCATCAAGTGCAGGGACTTGTAGTTTAAATCAAACACCGTCTGTAGTTTTGAGAATACTTTGATGTCTGGGAAAATAATAAGTAAGTGCATTTTGTATGTATATTTTCTGTTATTTCAGGTGGGCCATCTGTTGATAGAGATCCTTGCAAGGAAGGCAATTGGTTGAGCGATGAACGCCAGTGTCAGGAAGCAATTGCTCTGATGAAGCACACAGCTGATGAATCGGTGGTGAAGGAAAAGATGAGGTTGACCCTAGTCTATCGCCAGAAGATTCTGCGTGACACTGACAAATCAACTGATATCCTATCCTTTTTTCCAAGATTCATGGACATACCAGGCCTGGTTAGTCTTTAAGTATTCTTAAAAATGTGAATTCCAGAGTGATACTTCAGCTGCATTTTATACATCACTGAATTCTCCACTGTCTGTTTTGTAGATTGAGCAGGATTTTGCACTTCTCTTTGGTGACTCAACCTCTGCAAAGCTGATGGAGAAATGGTCCACCAACATAAAACCAAAAGTCATTGCACAGAGCCGTGGCCTGACACAGACTGCGGATCTCCAAGACCTCATCCAGAATGCTCTTGCTACTGAAGTTGAAGAAGGTAACCGTAATGACAGCAGAAAAATAATTGTCAAAAAATATTACCAAACAAATAACCCAAGTCAATGTGTTGGTGGTGAATGGATAAAGTCCACCACTCCACACTATCCTTTTACCGGTACTTTTATTCTTGTCCTCCTTAATGTGCATGTACACAAGAAATAATGACTTCCATCGCATATGTCTCGTAGGTCACTTTTGGTGTTCACACACAGTTACTGTTATTTCCTAATTGCATTTTAGACAACTGGGGTCTTCATTCGTTTTATATGTGCATGTTGTCTGTCTTGTGTAATCCAGGTTGGGACAGTGACATGTCGTCCATACTGTTGCTGGTCCACCTTCTACCACCCTCCAATCCAGGGCGCAAAAGGCCAGGAAAGATTTCCGCTCATCGAGCCTGTGATCATGTGGTGAAATTCATCAAGGTGAGTTTTCAGTCTAAAATAGTTTTGCCTTGTAGCCCTCGGAGGGTGTCGAGAAGGAGACAGCTGGGGGAGGGGGAAATCTCAGTTGCAATTGGTACATTTTATTTGTTAATACTAAAGGGCGCATCGGCAGGCTTATGATGTGGTCAAGGGGGTGTGGCAGGCTTATGATAAGGTCAAGGGGGCATTTGTTATAAAAAAGGTTTAGAACCACTGGTCCTTAAAAGGTGAACTGTGTAGGATTGTGTGCGAGAGTTGGTATTGCAACTAAGCTGCTCATTGCAACTGTGCTGCTTAATGTGCAGCTAAAATATCTGTTTCTAGAAATTCAAAAGGGCAGACAGTTCATGCATGAAAAGTGATGGTGGTGGTAAGTATACATGAAAAAGGTACCCTTTGTGAATGGGCAGCATGGACCTTGGAAATAGCGTACAAAATATGCACACTGCCCATTCCAAATAAAAGCTGATGGTTAGATTGAAACTGCTCCAAAATGTATTGTTATTCTTTTGACAAGACATAGATGAAGGAATAGCAAAACTGTATTAAAAACATACATGTTTCTTTAATATATACATGTAGTACAATTATATTTCTCAAAGCCGTTCTGAAGGTACCTTCTTGTCTTTACTTTGTGTGAAAAAGGATTAATGAATGTAGTAATTCTAACTTGATTTGTATAATACCTTTCATTTTCCAACTTTCACCAAAGCCATAGTTATTTTGTCACATACAATGATGATAGCTAGTTTGTAATGTGTAAAACCTCTTTATACAGGTTGTCTCTTGACATTAGGTCTCTTGTGTGTTTCCTTTCACAGACTGGTGCCAGCATTCAGGGCCATTTGGAGGGCATCACACAGAGTGTCCAGCCATATCTACTTGCAGTTGGACCAAAGAAAAGTATTATCCAATCTTACTTCATTGTTGTTGACAAACAGGCCTTGCCATGCAAGTCCTCCAATTCACTGGCTGCATTCGATGAGCTTTTTAAAGCTCATTATGTTTTCGGTACCACTTACTGCCATGAGCTCACAAATGTGTTCACTTTCTTGCAAACAACCATCTATGACATAGATGTTGAAATTACCAAAGTCAATCCAAGAGTAGCTGAGCTTAGAGCACGAATGCTGCAGTAGACAGAATGATTTGTTTCATTTGTCAGAAGAGTCATGCTGATGCTAATAGCCTCATACGGCACTTTAAACTTGTTCATGGTCTTTGTTCGGGCAAAAGCCTAAAGTTAAAATGTGGCCATAGAGGCTGTTCCCATGTATATATCATAGTTTTTCAGGTTTGCGAAAGCATCTCAGTAAGTGTTGTACAAATGACAACTTGAATGTTGATGATGGGGAATGTTCCACCTTCACAAACTTCATTTCATCCGAGGAGACAGACTTGCCAGATCAGAGTTCACCTTCTGAGTCTGTACTACTAGAAAGGCACATAGCCAAAAATTGCGCAAATATTGTAGCAGAACTTAAGCGTGTTGGCAATCCAGTTACTACTATTGATTTAACTGTGAGTACTGTACAAGAAGTAATTGGAGACCTTGACCGTCTAAAACAAGTGCAGTTGAAAAATAGCCTTGACTTACAAGAGCCAATGAAAAGTGTGGTTGAGTCTAAAATTGATCAGTGTTTTGAGAATGCATTGGATCCTTTCCTTCCTTTAAACACTGAGAGTAAGAGAATGAAATACTTTTCTGAGAAATGGGGAAACATTGATCCAGTTGAATATGTTCTAGGGACACGATTTGCTACACGTTTTATCAGAACAAGTGGAGGCTATGGCCAAACCATTGTCAAGGATAAATTCATGTACATACCAATTCTCGAGACGGTGAAGTCTATTTACCAGCATCCTGCTATAAATGATATGATGGCTAGAGACCCCAAACAAATGGAAAACTTGCTGTATGACATACAAGATGGAGAATTCTTTAAGGAACATGATCTCTTCTCCAAACAAGTGCACACTGTACAGTTGCAATTATTCTTTGATGAAATGGAATGTGCCAATCCAATTGGAAGTAAGCGGGGAATTCACAAACTTGGTGCCATCTATTTTACCCTGAGAAATGTGTCGCCCAAGTACAACTCGAGTTTACTGAATATTCATTTGGTTTCGTTATTTCATGCCCAAGATATCAAAACATACGGGTTTGATAAGATACTAGCTCCCCTTGTGAAGGATATCTCAACACTTGAAACACAGGGAATTCAGCTTCCTCAATTTGATCATCCCATCTATGGGACCATTATCCAAGTGACTGGTGATAACCTAGGTCTTCATTCTTTATTTGGGTTTGTGGAATCGTTTAGTGCTAGGTACTGTTGCCGTTTTTGCTTACTGGAAAAGGAGGACTTTCAGACAGTATTCAGTGAAGATGATCCCAAAATAGCATTTCGAACTAAACAGCTTCATGTTGAACATTGCCAGAAAATGCAGACCAACCCCACGCTACCTTATGTGATGGGAGTTAAAAGGTCTTGCCCTTTGAATTCTTTGCAATATTTTCACACCAGTGCAAACTTCTCGGTTGATATTATGCACGACATATTAGAGGGCGTTGCACAGTATGAGATGAAATTGCTCATTGAGCATCTCATTCATAATTACACCACATTAGCAGAAGTACAACGAAGAATTCAAAGTTTCAACTATGGTTTCACAGAGCAAAAAAAAAAAAACAAACCTCCTGGGCTAAGAATCTCTGATGCCAATGACTTGGGTTTAAACGCCAGTCAGAGCTGGTGTCTTTTGCGTCACTTTCCAATTATGTTTGGAGATCTTGTGAATCCCAATGATCAGCACTGGTACCTTTTTATTTTGTTGCTTCAGATTGTCAACATTGCTTTTTCTTCAGTTATATCCCAAGGCATCACCATATATTTGAAGCACCTGATTTCAGAGCACCATGGTTTGTTCAAGGACTTATATCCTAACAAAAGGTTGTTACCTAAGCATCATCTCATGGTGCATTATCCCATGTGTATACGTAAAATTGGGCCCATGTTACATACATGGTGCATGAGATGCGAGGCCAAACACAATGTTTTTAAAAAAACAGCTGAAAAGTTTTAAAATCATCACTAAAACTTTAGCCAAAAAACACCAGTGCCAGATGGCTTACTTGTGACAAACATTTGATCCAAACGAGTTGAAAATGGGTCCTGGAAAAATGGTATCCTTGAATGAAATGAAGTTTGGTGGTAAGGTGGCAGAAAAACTTGAAGTACCAGTTAGGGCCAGGGTTCTGAAAGTTAAATGGGCCAAGGTCAATGGAAGAATGTTCAGACCAGAGTTGGCTGTTTGTGTGAGAACTGATAATGACATGCCGGTTTTCCATGTAATCAAGAATGTTCTCATCAAAGATGAGCAGGTTATCTTGATGACAGATGCTCTTAAAACACGTTGTTTAGATGAACATACCCATGCATACAAGGTTTCACATACCACTGGAGACCCTTTTGTGTTAGACATTAAGACTCTAATGTACAGGAATTTTGATGTACTGACATCATATGGTACTGATGACGATTTGTTTATTGTACCTCGTTGTTTTATGTAATCCTGATTTCATCTCTCTCTCTCTCTCTCTCTCTCTCTCTCTCTCTCTCTCTCTCTCTCTCTCTCACACACGCACACGCGCACACACACACACACACACACACTCTCACACACACACACACCTTCTCTCTCTCTCTCTCTCTCTCATGCGCGCGCACGCACACACACACACACACACCTTCTCTCTCTCTCTCTCTCTCTCTCTCTCTCTCTCTCTCTCTCTCTCTCTCTCACGCACACGCACACACACACACCTTCTCTCTCTCTCTCTCTCTCTCTCTCTCTCTCTCTCTCTCTCTCTCTCTATTTCAAATGTTTGTCTTTATTTTATGTAATTGCACTGTTTTTTTTATTTATATATGTATATTTGTCCATTGTGAAAGAGATTTTTTTTCATTTATTTGTTATTTTACTGTACTACTATTTTGCTACTATTGTATATTACTAATGTACTATTTTATTATTTTTTACAAGTTTTTTTGGAATTTGTAATGATGTGAAACTCAAAAATAAACTAAGACATGGGAGTACAATTTGTTGATTTTTATTGGTTTCTCTGGAGAGAGTTAGTTTTTGACTCTTTAATTGATCCTAAACATCTCTTGATGTAGAGTAAAAAAAGAGTCAGAGTTAAATTAAACAACTCACAATAGAGTTAAAAAAATGTCAGAGTAAATTAAAATGACTCATAATAGAGTCACGTTAACTCTGAACTGAGTATATCGTATGAAGAGTAAATTTCAAAACACTCTAATTTGAGTCTAATCGCATCACGCAGAGTAAAATATTTACTCTAAATGGAGGAGAATTTACTCTAGAAAAAATACTCTTTCAAAAGAGTATTTTTTACTCTTTTTAGATAGGGACCAAATACTATCTGTGGCAGAGTAAAATTTTCTTCAATTTGAGTAAATTTTACTCAGGCAAATTTCCTGTGCAGTACTGAGGACCAGGCAAGCTGCTAGTGAAGCTGAAGTGTTAAACCTGAAGAAACAAACTGCAGCACTATCAGCTGATCTGAGGTCAGTTGCTAAGAGACTGGCATCCACTGAGACTAACATGGAGTATATGAAGGACGGCACTGCTGTACAACACACAGACCTGACCACCATGAAAAGTGAAGTGATGAACCTGACCAAGGAAAATGCAGCACAAGAGATCAGACTCGCTTCACAAGATGCTAGACTGTCTGTTAGTGAGACTGATGTAGAGGACCTTAAGATGGACGGTGCAGCATATGTGCAAGGGCTGGCTGCTCTGAGGACAAGACTGGCTGCTAGTGAAACTGAAATAGAAGACCTGAAGGTGGAACATATGGCACAAGAGGCTGAGCTGACCACAGTGAAGACCAGACTTCCAGCCACTGAGAAGAAGATGGAAAGTCTGGAGGATATGTCTGAGAAATCCAAGGTGGCATTCTCAGCAGCTCTAGGTGTCTCAGGATACATAGAGTCAAGAGATAGTGACTTGAATTTGGTCTTAGTAGTAGAATCATCACCAATGTCGGGCAGGCCTAGAGCAGCACAACCGGTTTCTTCACAGCTCCAGTCAGGGGAGTCTACTACTTCAGATTCACTGTTATGGATCACCTGAAATCCCAATGGATGTCTGTCAGAGTGTATAAGAATGGACAGCAGCTCATGTGTCTAAATGATTACGACACTGATGGATATGAAAGCTTTCTGTCCGGTGGTCTGGCACTGCAGCTGGAGGAGGGGGATGAGGTTAACATGGGAATCCCAGCAGGGAGGAGGCTCTATGATGACAGTCGTAATCACAGCACATTTAGTGGCTTCCTGCTCTTCCCCCTCTGAATGCAAGGAAATCACCAACACAACTCACCATTCACTTTTAATATTAATAGTTTGCTGTAAAATGAAATGAATGGTGAAATAAAGCATCTAATTAACCAAAATCTTGTTGTTTTATTATAACATTAAAAATTTGCTCATGATTTATAATCAATATTACTACTCTACTACTATTACTATTACTACGTTTGCTACTACCACTAGACTGGGGGGTTGACATGATAAATTTCCTGATTAATTGATTACTTCCCAAATCGCGTACCCCGACTTTAAAATCCCCACTTCACAACTGCATACACATGTTTGAATACACATGCATACACATGTTTGAAAGTCAATGATAATAATAATAACATTATAATAATAATAATAATAATACCACCACTACTACTACTACTACTACTACTACTACTAATAATAATAATAATAATAATAAGTGGACATACACAGCTGTCTGTGCGAAAGGTGTTGTTGCTGAAGAAAGCTAGAATACCAAAACTGTCTTATGCAGTCAACCCAAAACGCATGCACGCACGCACGCACACACAAATGTCATGCTTAAACCTTAAAGTGTACCTCCGGGATTTTGGACACCAGACCTCATTTCCGAGTCAGCCAGGGTGTAAACAATGTGTCCAGAACGTTTTTTTCACATTCCATGCAGTCCTTGTGAATTCTCATATCCATGTTGCTAAGCTAGCGCAAGTGAACGGATATGGTAGTAGACTGCCCCCAAAAATAGTCTTATCCCGTTTAAACAACATTCAAAACAAAACCGTTATTATACCATACTGCAAGTGTAAATGTTTGTCTTAGTAGAATGAAGTTTGAAATTAAACCAACCTTGCACTGCGTGGATTTTGCCATGTTGAGAGACTATTTTCTCGGGGTCGGCGGAATTTTACTTTGCTCTCTTCAGTTGTGATGTAGCCCACCCACCCACTGCAGGGACCCGCAAGAGACATTGCAAATCAAGGCTAGTTCTACAACTGCTTTCGGATCGAATAGTGGATTAAAACCCAACGACATCGCACCATGGTACATCAGTGTGTATATACCAACTGCAATAATATAGCCCACAGATGGGTATCGGCAAGTTTCCATTGGTTTCCGTGAAAGATGTTGAAAGAACCAAACTCTGGCTCCTGGCTGCAGGGCTACATCAACACACCGATGGAGACGCTCCGTAAGCTACCCCGGTGCTTTGCAGTGACCATTTCAGTCCCGACGACTTCACAAAGTCCTTCTCGAAGTCTAATACCTACACGGAAAACTCTAAAAGTGTCCGCGGTGCCAACCGCATTCCCAGATCTACATTTTGTGGCGCGCACCAACAGTCTCCGAAGAACAGGTTTGCTATGCTTTCTGCTTCTATGATGGTAGCCCAGTGGTATAATGGCTTCGCCTACGTTAGCCAAAACTTGGGCTAGAAGTTACCCTTTTGGATTGGCATGTTGTAATGCTTTACTGTTATTTTGTGTAATTGCTGTGACAAATGGCATTAGACATGACTTGCCGTATTCCTATGGATTCATAAGTTACGCAACGCTATGTGATCTGGCTTGACATTGTGAAATATGTCACTCGTAGCTCTAGTTATTATTAGGCCTACATGGAATGTTTTTTTGAGACGAGATGGAATGGGAGGATAAAAGGGAGAAGAGTGTGCGTTCTGTTCGCCAACATGCTGTGTAGACACACGGGTCATCTAGTAACAACCAAACATTGTTATGGCATATGTTTCAATGTTACGAAAGGTTTACAAAGTCGGACAGAAAGCATTACTCTTGATGTTTGCGAGCGAGGTCAGGGAGAGGGGAAAACCGTTCAGTTTTACAAACTTCAAAGATGTTGGAGTTCGCTCTATGGAAAAGTTATGGATGTGTCAAACGAAGCTAGGATTTGTACTAGGAATATCACTCCGCGGCTGTCAAGCTTTCAAACCGGAACACAAATTGCTGATGGTGATCAAACATGATTGCAATGTTGGTTTAATTTCAAACTTCATTCTATCAAGACAAGTATTTACACTTGCAGTCAGGCATAATAATGGGGTTGTTTTGAATGTTGTTGCAACCGGATAAGACTATTTTTGGGGGCAGGCTACTACCATATCCGTTCACTTGCGCTAGCTTAGCAACATGGATATGAGAATTCACAAGGACTGCATGGAATGTGAAAAAAACGTTCTGGACACATTGTTTACACCCTGGCTGACTCGGAAATGAGGTCTGGTGTCCAAAATCCCGGAGGTACACTTTAACCAACACTAAGTAATTGAAATGAATAATAACATAATTTAAATAAGTTCTAAAATGTTACACAAAATACTCTGAATGCTGCAGCAATACAGTTGAGATGAGAAACTACAGGCAGACATAAAGGGGTTAAATGAGTTCATCATAAGGAATAACAGGTTTGTACTTTCCCACGACACTGATAACTGAATACACAGACAAGTGCTGGAAAAAACACATGAGATGTATTATCTCTGATACTGTGTCGCTGGACCTGGTCACCTCAAAAGTCCTTACATAATTGCTAAGGTATAAAAGACGGTGATCAAAGACTCAGTCACAGATACTATTGCTGCGCCTATTTCTGTGATGGTTATTACTGCTAGCTATAACAAGGTACATTCCCAGTTAGCAATTTAATTTGTGTGTTTGAGTTCAGTTTGTCAGCATGATATTATATGGCAGGTGGTCTATGACAAAATAGTGTATTATAGTGTTTTATTGTATTACAAATAAGTACTTTTGGGCATTTCGAAGAAAGTAGGCTGCAGAGTCTGCCCCTAGGGCACAGCACAAACAAAATGTTATTTTTCAAACTATTGTGACTGAATTTTACACATTTAATTCATGCTTCATTGCTATTAACTGTATACTGTATCTGTATGTCTATAGGTGATGTGAAGAGCTAATTCCATCTCATTATTTTCCTTCGTAGATGAGGGCTTCCATCTCACTGCTGGTGCTGCTGCTCTCCATGTGTGGAGTTCAGACTCAGAGCACCCTGACTGAAGTCCAGGCAGAGAACCAAAGTACTGGGGCTTTTACTTTGGTGGAGCTTATGCCGAGCTGAAGGACCTTAGAGACATGGTGCAGAGGCAAGACACTAACACTGCGGAGTTGAGGGTGGTACTTAAATCAACTCAAGATGAGCTCAAAGTAATGAAGGCTGAAAATGCAGCAGTGAAAGAACGACTGGTGGCCAGCGAGATGAAAGTGGGTGCTCTGGAAAGGGTGACAGCAGCACAACAGACAGAGCTGAAGGAGTTGCCAGTACTGAGGACCAGGCTGTCTGATAGTGAAGCTGAAGTGTTAGACCTGAAGAAACAAACTGCTACACTGTCAGCTGATCTGAGGTCAGTTGCTGAGAGACTGGCAGCCACTGAGACTGACATGGAGCATGTGAAGGAAGACACTGCTGCACAACACACAGACCTGACCACCGTGAAGAGTGAAGTGATGAACCTCACCAAGGAACATGAAGCCACAACAACTGAAGTCGAGGAGCTGAGGAGGGACAGTGCAGTACAAGAGGCTGAGCTAATAGCACTGAAGACGAGACTGACAGCCACTGAGAATGGTGTTGAGAATCTGGAGGATAGGGAAGAGAAATCCAAGGTAGCATTCTCAGCAGGTCTGGGCATTTCAGGATACATAACTGGAAATACTGACTTGAACTTGGTCTTCAGTAAAGTCTTCACCAATGTTGGCAAGGCCTACAGCAGTGGGTCAGGCTTCTTCACAGTTCCAGTCAAGGGGGTCTACTACTTCAGGTTCACTGTTATGGATAAGCATAACTCTACCGGATGGATGCATATCTGGGTGTATAAGAATGGACAGAGGCTCATGTGGCTTCATGATGAAGGCACTGATGGGCCTTCCTATTTGTCCAGTGGTCTGACTCTGCAGCTGGAGGTGGGAGATGAAGTAAACCTGAAAATTCCAGGAGGTTACTACAGGCTCTATGATGATGCTCTTCATAATTACTGCACCTTTAGTGGCTTCCTACTCTTTTCTCTGTGAATGGAACAGACACTTCATCATGGTGTACTAATACATTATAATAGGTACATGATGTACTACTGTATATGAAGGGTCTATTTGCAAAACGGTGTAAACGACAATTTTTGACTTTTGCATTTTATTATTGGAAACGACTGTTCAGACGTCATTTCATCTATGTGCAAATTATTGGCATTCAAATATTTTGACAACATACTTTTTAAAGCTATCTAAAATGACTTTAGTTGCAAAACGGTGTATCTGTCAGAACACTTTATTTGCAAAACGGTGTATTCGCCATAACACTTTCTTTGCAAAACGACGTTGCATTCTATTTGAATCTCGGACGACATGAGAAGCGTGGGGAAACTGCGCTATACTGTCCTAACTTACCATCAGTCAGCTGACAGCAATAAACAAAGAGGATCTGACCGGAAAAATAACTGAAATTGTGCTCACAGCACACGACGACAAAGTATCTATTCAAATTCAACTGCAAACTTCGTCTTTTATGAGCTCCATAAGCAAGTACCATCACGCACGAGGCAGCGGAGTTCAACAGCTGTAGACCTGCAAACGTGAGTACCAACATCGGAGGCGTTTGGGGTGGAGCCGCGGTGAAACCAGTGGCTGATGTTAAACGGAGAGAGAGAGAGAGAGCACCACAGACTGTATTGAGAATAGCCTACCACGATTGGTCCAAGAGATGGGTTTAAACAGGCGAGAAACCCGCGAAAACGGCGAGTGTTGAAGTTGTGTCCTCGACTCCGATGATGGGTCTACTACCATGCCGAAATATCGGACCGACAGCTGGGGACGCGCGGCCAAAACTGCCGTGGTGCGTCGCTTATATCGCTTTGCAAAGAAAATAAGTATGTTCGGTAATTGTGTACAAAACTACCTCATAATTTTACTATTTCATGTATCTGATTGATTATTGTTAATCAGGTATTGTACCTAGGGTTCCATGCGTTCATGAAAAATTATTTTGCTAACTGGTTGAAGCTCTTAGGCAGAATGACGGCAGATATGCTGCATGTGGGTATCAGTTTCCACTCATTTTTACCACTTTTTTGACCCTAAGTTCATATTAATACGTAATACATTTTCAAAACATGTGTCATTTGCCTTCAATTAGCTCAGGAAATACTCTGATGAAAAAAAAATGTGAATGAACATGATGGTTACTGCCCGGTACAAAAATGTCAATTTCCCAAAATTTTCCAAAATGGAGATACACCGTTTTGCAAATAAACCCTTCATATGATGTTGAATGAATAAAAGACCGAAGTAATACACCACTGTGTGGAAATCCTTTACTTTGCCAAGTCACTGCATTTGAAATTTCTAAAGTATACAGTATGAATACAAACAACTAACTTCTGTGTTATTAGCAGCCATACTCTGCATTGATGCATACGGAAAAGGCATACAACAGCTAAATTTGTCTTCTAAATGTCAGACTGTCAAATTTTAGCCGTAACACCACACATTTAACATTTCTTTTTTGAGACCATTTTGTAAATGAACTAAAATGGTAAAAAAAAATACTGCTGTGCTGAAATGGTTGTTTCTAAGGATTAGATAAAGCCTCATTCCAGGGCAAAATAGGAGAAAGTAGGCCTAGTTGAAAATGGGTCACTTTGGACCCAAACACAATACTAAAGTTAAGAGTTACTCTATGATAATGCCAATGTGATAGAAAAGTGAGACATCTGTAAACTGAAAGGGCTGATGATTCATAGAAATGTATAACAAATGTGTTTGTGTGTGTGTGTGTGTGTGTGTGTGTGTGTGTGTGTGTGTGTGTGTGTGTGTGTGTGTGTGTGTGTGTGTGTGTGTGTCAGGCATTGGAGAAGATAGAAAGAAAGACAAAAGAAAAACAAACAAACAATCACACACAATACAGCTTGCTTGACATCAAAAGAAAAAGGGGACAGAAGGGGAAATGAGAGATATAAAGAGGAAATGGCAACAAAACAAAGAAAAGAAGAGATGAGTGGAGTGGCAGACCGAGACAGGAAAGATGGATCAGGGGATGAAAAGGATGGAAGAACAGGCAGGAGTTGGAAGAAGAGGGAGACGATGGAAAGATATTGGATTTGAGTATAGGGAAGACGATGAAGTGAATATGAGGGAAAGAGAGAAGGGGGAGGGACGCAGAGAAGAATACCTGAAATCCGAAAGAAAGACAGAGAGAAGAGCAGAACAGAGGAAAAAGAGGGAGAAGGGGAATAGAGGGAAGGCGGAAGAGGGTGACACAGAGAGAGAAAGAGAGAGCAGAGAGGGAAAAGAAAGAGAGAACGACACAGAAGAAAGAGAGAGTGAATAGTGGATGAGACAGAGGGGGAGCAGAGTGGGGTGAGAGAGAGAGGATAAGAGAGAGAAAAGAGTAGAGTGGA
>NC_085869.1:34943806-34948806 GCF_034702125.1 Engraulis encrasicolus
ACAAATCCTTCAACCCCCTCACCCCCCCCCCCCAAAATGAAGCCCTCAACTGACACAACTCCCCTAACCACAACCTCCTCAAACAGCCCCAACTCAATTCCCCCTAGAACTACCCCTCTTCCCTGTTCGTTTGTCCAGCTTCAAGCTTCCTCTCAGCTGCCCTCAACATTCCATTATGACATCACAATGGCTTTCCCCTCTCAAGGTTCCCAGCAACAAGGCTCTGTATTCTAAACGTTCATAAATATGGATGATTCACACACCGCACTACCTTTTTTCCCCTTCTGTGCAGAGGCTGAGTACACGGACAAAAAAAAAAAGAACAAAAAACAATCTGATTCAAACCCGCCACAGGGCCAAAAACATCTACCGAAGGCCCGTCTCTGCAGGACGGATTTGCACTGCTGCTGCTTGCTGCTGCCATAGGGGTGCTGTTAGGTAAGCAAAATTATTCAAACGGATTAAATCCCACATTCATCCAAAACATGCTCCGGTTCCAGCGTCAGCGCGGGCCAATGCCACAGTCATGTCAAACAACGGAGGAGGCTCCAAGGAGTGACCTAAAAACATTCAAACTGAATTACCGTAAAGAAGAAACTACTGCTCCACCAGGGACACGGCCGGCTTTGGCCAGGACCAGGACATAGTCATGTGAAGGGCCCCCTTACCTAATACATGCAATGTAATAATCCAATTCTAGATCCCCTTCTGCCTGGGCCCGGGACAACTGACCCCCTTTGCCGTCCTGACGGCTTCCCTGTTTTCCACAGGCGCAGAATATGGAATTTCTTGACATTCAATGAAACAACCCCGTCCAACTTCTCAGTTGAGCTCTGACTGCAGAATATCTACTACCCCTGTACCTCTTTGGTTGTCTTCCTGCCAGTCAGAATGGTGCCAATGAAGGTTCCCAGACTAGTTACAGTGGGAATCAGTGCATTTACCAGAGAACAACCCGTGCTCATAGCGTTTGTTTACATTTTACCTACATGACTCTGGTGATGCACTTTATCGTCACTGCTAACAAAAAATCCCTTGGTTGCCACCAGGAGCCACTTTTTTTGGCTCCCTTTTTGATTTTTGGACTGAACTCGTCAGCCAGTTTGAGAATAGATGCAGACTGGCACTTGCATGGTTCCCTGTCGGTGTGAAAACATCATTAACCCCTGGTAACACTTTGGAATAACAGGCGACTATAAATCACTTATAAAGTATTAGTAACACCTAGTTAATAATGAACTCACAATGAACAAGACATTTACAAATGTTTGTAGAATAATATATAAAAACTATTAAAAATGATCGTGCACGAAGAGGCTACAGGTTTCACAGACTGCTTCACTGTAGTTCTGCATACCTTGTCAGAAACTAATGTCTGTCTTAGCTCTGCATCAGAAACCTGCAGGAAGACATTTTTTTAAAAGGAGATCTCAAACGCAATGACTTAGCTGAACATTATGTTCAGCATTATACAGGTGTGTGTGTGTGTGTGTGTGTGTGTGTGTGTGTGAGATGCCCTTTGGCTTGGCGACAGCATGTAAAGGATCAGTTTCAGTCTTCCCATTCAATCTCTCTCTCTCTCTCTCTCTCTCTCTCTCTCTCTCTCTCTCTCTCTCTCTCTCTCTCTCTCTCTCTCTCTCTCTCTCTCTCTCTCTCTCTCTCTCTCCTTAATCATCCTCACTCTCCGTCTTCTGAGTCATGTGACCTCATCTCTGTCTCCCGAGGTGCAGCTATCATTCCCATTTGTCTGCAGCGCTTGCATTAAAGATGGGGATTGGTGACGCAGGATGGATGGATGACACACACACACACACACACACACACACACACACACACACACACACACACACACACACACACACACACACACACACACACACACACACACACACACACACACACACACACAGAGGGGATGTGTGGAGCGGGCTGACATTTCCTACCTGGGAGCCCATGGGGCAGGATTCATTATTCTCATGAATGTGTGAGCAGAGTGATTTACCGTCACTGCCGAGCGAGAGAGCGAGGGAGGCAGAGAGAGACAGAGAGAGAGAGAGAAAGAGAGAGATGTGAGAATGAGAGTGACAGAATGAGACATGGGTAAAAGAAAGAAAAAATAAGCCGAATAGGGGAAAAGAATAAGAATGATGAGGAGAAAGAGAGACAGAGAGGTAGAAACAGATAGAGAAAGAAATAGAAAGAGAAAGAGAAAGAGAACGTAACAGAATAGGGAAAATGACGATGAGAGCGAAAATGTAAGAATGAGAGACTGGGGAAGAAATACATAGATAGGAATCTAGAAAAGAAAGAGAAAAAACAGAATAGGGGGAAAGAATGACGATAAGGGGAGAGAGAGAGAGAGAGAGAGAGAGAGAGAGAGAGAGAGAGAGAGAGAGAGAGAGAGAGAGAGATCCACATGAGCATGGAAGAATGAGAGATTCAAAAAGACAGAAACATGAAGAAGAAAAGGATTGAAAAAAAAGACAGACGATCTGAAAGACAAAGAGAAGGAAAAAGAATAGGAGACACTAATAATGGTGATGAGGAGAGAGAGAGAGAGAGAGAGAGAGAGAGAGAGAGAGATGCATGGTGGATTGTATGAAAGGCGTGGCTTCCTCGGCATGGGCCCAGTTGAATTTATTAGGGGATGAAGATGATGTATAGGAGGAGTGGCTGATGGATATTTTCCCCATCAGAGAGCGCCATACTAAGCTGCAGGCACACCATGAACCAAATGAAAACCAAAACGTGACTGGAGTTCGACTACAGACGACAGGGCTGAGAAACTTGTGTATACTTTTATACCTGCTGTGAACTACCTACACTTTCAAGATGTTTTACTGCACGCTAAAATTTCTTTGGCAACACAAATGACACAATAAAGCACTATTGACATTGAAATCGAAAGGATGGCAAGCAAGCCCTCAAAGTAATAACGGCCGCTTCCTTTTGAACTCATTTGATGCCATAATCACAATATTCTAGAATGCCCTCAGAACATCGGAGTCCATAAGCCATTGGAATTATCACAACATTGGACATTCTAAAGACTATGATGTCACAATTCGGAAATACCCAACATTTGAAAAACACCTTGTATAATACCGTCCCCTGACGTCATCAGGATAACATTATGCCTGGCATTTTACGTGATGTGATCATCAAATAAAGATCCACAGAACATTCCAGAATGTCTCCTTTAAACACACCTCCCCCTTGAACTAATCAATGCAGCTCTGCTAAGAACAATAAATGTCCATGTGTGAATTTGCTTAGATCTTATGATCTCCTAATGCCTGTCCTTTCTGACACTGACGAGGCAGTGTTTTTCCATGTGGTCCTTGTTTACAGGGGGAGAGTGAGCTGCCCTTATCCCTGATCCGCTGGCCTTGTTTGGGGCTGCTATCCTCTCAGCTCAAGCCCTCCTGCCTCACCGCGATAATGTGTGTGTGTGTGTGTGTGTGTGTGTGTGTGTGTGTGTGTGTGTGTGTGTGTGTGTGTGTGTGTGTGTGTGTGTGTGTGTGTGTGTGTGTGTGTGTGTGTGTGTGTGTGTGTGTGTGTGTGTGTGTGTGTGTGTGTGTAAGCCCCCGCTGCCTCGCAGTGATAATGCTTCCCATTAGTCAGGAATGCTCCCTCTCATCTATATCTGTCCGTGCAAACACACACACACACACACACACACACACAACAGGCACACAGATACACACAGATACACAACAGGCACACAGATACAGACACACACACACACACACACACACAACGTGCACACACACACACACGCACGCACGCACGCACGCACGCGCACACACACACACACACACACGTGTGCATGCACAACACTTACACATGTGAGCAGAAACACACGCATGCACGGGCGCACATGGATACACACAGACACACACAGATACACACAGACACACACAGACACACAGACACACACACAGACCTGGCCATGACCGTGGTCGTCCGTGTTTTTGCAGCAGTAATCAACTATGCAGGCCAGACAGCAGGATAACAAGCCTGTATACTCTGCATGATCACTCGAAGGTTTGTGAGTGTGTGTATGTGTGTGTGTGTGTGTGTGTGCACGTGTGTGCATATGCATGTGTATATGAAATCTGGATGACACTTGGGAAGGATCGGCAATATACCAATACCACACAGTCAAAGGCAAACTGATCCACAACAAAGGTACACTCAAAAAAGCACAGAAATAAACACGCACACAGTGAGAGAGAGAGAGAGAGAGAGAGAGAGAGAGAGAGAGAGAGAGAGAGAAAAAGAGAGAGAGAGAGAGAGAGTGAGAGAGAGAGAGAGAGAGAGAGAGAGAGAGAGAGAGAGAGAGAGAGAGAGAGAGAGAGAGAGAGAGAGAGATATCCGCAAACACCACACCATTCATACTGATCAAAAGTTTTCTTGTGTAAAGAAAAAAATGTAAGCAGCACCAAAATACACTGATTCGTGTTTTCCCATGAAACAAACAAACAAAGTCACCTACACACATCCACTTCCACATGCACACCCACAAAAACACATAACAAAACAAGAAGGAGGTAATAGGTCCTCTTGGAGGCCGAATGACCTTCGAAATGAGACAGAAGGGAGAGTTTCATTTTTTCTTTTCTTTTTGATCTTTTTTTTCCCTTTCTCTCAGTAATGAAAGGAGGGAGATGTCCTGTGTCCAGAATTTAGATTCTGCTGGTCCACTCCACACACAGGTGCGACCGTGGGAAAGATAGAAGGAACATCAAGACAGAGACAAATGGGGAGTCTCTGTGTGTGTGTGTGTGTGTGTGTGTGTGTGTGTGTGTGTGTGTGTGTGTGTGTGTGTGTGTGTGTGTGTGTGTGTGTGTGTGTGTGTGCGTTTGTGTGTGTGTGCGCGCGTGCGTGCGTGCGTGCGTGCGTGCGTGCGTGAGCGCGTGCGTGTGTGAGCGCGTGCGTGCGTGCGTGAAAAGGAGTGAGGGTGAGTAAGTTGCAGTGTGCTTTTGTGTTATTTCTGT
>NC_085869.1:34953806-34956306 GCF_034702125.1 Engraulis encrasicolus
CGCAACCCCCGCACGGATGGACTTGGCGGCTGGACTGTCCAAGCATTCCATTGGAGACTTCAGACTTGGGCGTGGGTGGGTTCCCCCGTGGGTAATGGACAGAGACAACTAGGCCTACCCCTTTGACTTTTAATCCAGTGGTGGTAAATAAATAGAACGAAAACTGGAACTTGTGTCTTGGTTTTTGGTGTTGTGCAGTGAACTCCCAGGGTAGTAGTATCAAAGTGGGCGCGGCCAGCAAACGCGCGCCCCACCTGTGACATAAGCACACTTTGAAGATATTTGGGTGAAGTACAATCATGGTGCACTTAGAAAAAGTGTACTTGCAATATGTTAAAATGATTTACTTTAAAGCACACTATAGAAAATCACACTTCAAAGACATTTGGGTGAAGTGTAATCATATTGCACTTTAAAAAAGTACAATTGCAATATGTTATTAAAAAATACACTTTTAGTAAGTTAGCCAAACATCTTCGAAGTCCACTTGAAGTATGGTTCGCTAAGTGTACTTTCTTTGAGAGCAACTTAATTACATCTAATTTTAAGTACACTTTAAATAAGCATATTGTAAACATACTTTTTCTTAGCACAAAAAGCACGAGTGCACTTTTAACATGCTAAGTACACTTCAGTCATGCTTTTATTGTACTAAATTGAACCACTTTTTCACCTGGGTTGTTATTTGGACATAAAGTCCCACTGGCCTGACTAGTGTTGTTATTTTAGAGGTGAGGAGAATTGTTGTTGGGATGTTAATGACTCACTCAAGCTCCAACTGACTCGTGATGGTGATTAATCAACTTGAACATGTTGTCTAGTCTCCCTTGAATAATAATAACAATAGCAACAACAACAACAGCAATAACAGCAACGATAATAATAATAACTAGAAATGCACTCAGAGAGTGCAAACCTCCGCCAAGGAAGCTGAATTTGGTTGTAATATTTGTGACAGATCAAATCCATGCATGCCTAGGGTATTTATAGGCCTACAGTGTTCAGAGAAGTGAACATTCAATTTTAACCAAATTATGTGTGTCTTTTATTAGCTGAGGCTTATGTCACCTCACCTGGTTAGCTTTGGTATTAGTTCACCTGCCATTGTGTGATTGGCAAATGTGATTGGTTATGCATAGGCTATAGGCCCTAATTTGGAAAATAGTATCCCATCGCTATACTGTAGCCTGGTGTCATTGTTCATTCATTGTGTTGTTATAAACATTTTGATGATTGGAAGCATGATGTCTTTCATCACATAATTGTTTTGGCACAATATTAAATCAATCCATTAATATCAATCCATAATATAGTCTAGTGAATAATATGACTACGGGGGTAGGCCTACCTTGGCCTTTGAGAACGATTTGGTATCACTGTCAAACACAAGCTTTGATTAACCTTGATCGTAGTGAACTGGATACCGTTCCCTCCATGGCGCTGTCTGTTCATCATTGATAGCCAACACTGTTCACCGTTATTAGGCTATTTTTGTCCTCCCTCCGTGGGATACAAACTTCAAGAGGCGAGAGAAAGCTGATTTGGTTGACATGGAAAACACTCGGAGAACAATTAACTCCGCGAAAGTTGTTATTTTTGTCCTCCCTCCGTGGGCTACAAACTTCAACAGGCGAGAGAAAGCTGATTTGGTTGACATGGAAAACACTCGGAGAACAATTAACTCCGCGAAAGTTGTGACGATATGCATGCCATTAGCCTACATATTTACATTATGTTTGGGTGCTATTTATTGACTATAGGCCTACGCACCTATGGCTTCAGCCATGCAGGCACAGCAAATCCGCACGCTGTGCATTCTGTTTGGCTTTGTGGTGACTGATCGCCACACAACTTTATCTAACCCTTATTATATGGTTGTGACGTCATCGGTCGAATGCTCCATTCATTTCAACGGGGCTCCCCAACGTTCGCACGTCTGTTATTTTTCGATAACGGACGGGTTGGTATATAGCCTAACAGACCGCTGTCAATGGCAACAAGACTTTTCACTGCTAAAGCGACTTTTCAACAAGACTCTAATCAGCTGCTGTGATAGACAACACCTGTTGTCCTGGCTACCTAGCTGTTAGCGGTGTTCCACAACGGCACTGTTTTGTTTTGTGCAGCAACAATCTTTTGACATTAAAAACTATAATAGCCTAGACTTCACATTAAATAGGCCTAAAGAAATGTCCCCGCCATGTGTGAATCATTTAAGTATATCCATATAATAAGCGGGTTAACTTTCGGCGAGTCGGTCGCTTTGTGGAATAGCAGCACTTCAGAGAGAACAAGACCCCTCCGCTCCGCGTCGGGGTCTAAAGATTCTCTCTGTCGTGCTGCTATTCCACGGTAGCGACCTTCTCGCCGAACGTTAACCCTTAGCCTACTTAATGTAGCCTAGCCTAGAGAACTGGGTACCTTTCCCTCCTTGGCGCTGCCTGTTCACTGTTAAACACTGTTCGCCGTTATTAATATCTCCAACCTTCAGGGAATGACT
>NC_085869.1:34991306-34992895 GCF_034702125.1 Engraulis encrasicolus
AGCAGGACAGTGATTGCACTGCACTGATAAAAAAAACAATGAGTTAATGCAAAAGAACAAGTACAATGTCATGAAATGGCCATATCAATCTTGAGATACCACCATTATTGAAAAAGAATGAATTTATTTGAACCAGGATGTCTAAAGAAGACAGATGAGTAACCTGACTGAATTAGAGGGGTTCTGGATAGAATAATTGGCAACTATTAAGTAGTACAAGGCAGTTGGAACTTGTATTCTTGTATATCAAGCATCCACAGGCCATAAGATCAGCAAAGGTGAGCTCTACTTCATATGAATGGTATACCTTCTTTGGGGTGCCCATATTTATGCACACACTTTTTTTGTTTAAATCCACATACAATTGTTTCTGCAACACCTATTAAAATTATTCCATTGCTGAAATGTTTATCGTTCCCTACAGTTTTGCATATGTTAAAATGAAGTTGCTATTTTAAAAGCTCAACGAGAAATAAACCGATTTAATGATTTTCCTAAAGGGTGCCCAAACTTTCTCATTGCACTGTATACAGAGATATAGATCAACACCCACATAAACACACACTAAGAGATGAAAACGTCAGCAAACACAGAAGTCTACACACAACTGACAACAAGTGATGCATAGACTGCACACAAGGCACGCCAAACACAGACTCCAATGTAAGCAGCTTATATAAGGTGTTGTATAATGATGTGTGCACCACAATGTAAGCCAAATACCTTCCCAAACTAAGCAAATAGTTTTCTTGCTCTCGAATAACTAAACTCGTTTGACTGCAGTGACCTGGATGATTTAGAGTCTGAAACATCACAGACGCAAAGCAAGGAGGTGATACTTCTGTCAGAAGAACACCTTAACTTGTTACCTTATCGGGTCTTACCAGGTTTTAACCGGGCTCAGACGTAAGGTGGTACAACAACATCCAATACCAATAAATGAATTGGTAATTGGCAATTAATGTAGTGATGAATATTTAGTTTAGTTTAGTTTATTGGATCCTCAGCTATTCTTCTTGGGGTCCAACAATAAAATCACACACAGTTAAAAGTTCTACACAAATCTGTACATTCATTTAAACACCATACATTGAAAAGAAAGAAAGAAAAAAGAAGAAGAAGAAAAAAATATATACATATGCTTCTTAAATAATCTACCAAAACAAAACAAAACCAAATCCATACAGAAGTGCCATTAGCTGTCTTTGCACCACCCTGGTCCTGTGCTACTACTAAAGCGTCATTGACTCTACACACTAAACATTAAAGCATTTTGTGACAAACGTTTCATATACCCCTTTGCCACATACACCCGTGCTTACCCTAGCCTATACTAGATGAGCAGAATGTTCAGCATGAACAAAGTTTTGAGACAGAACATTTTAGAGAGACTTTGAGTGACGTGTGCGTGCTGTGGAACTCAAAGGGGCTCTCTTGGGTAGTGAGATCCCCAACGGAGCTGTCAGAAGCAAAATACAGACATCAAACCACCACACACACACACACACACACACACACACACACACACACACACACACACACACACACACACACCACACACGCCACACACACAAATTACAACACCCCCA
>NC_085869.1:34992995-34995495 GCF_034702125.1 Engraulis encrasicolus
TTTTTACAATTTAAGTCAATTGAAATGATGATGTCTGTCCTTGGGACAGCTGTTTTTACTGGGTGTGGGCAGGTTTATAGCCATGAAAAGTAATAAAATTACACTTAAATATTTCAAACGACTGTACATTTGTGTAACAGACCCCTGGATCTTTACCTGGATTCATTTTGTTCATGAAAATATAGTTTATTTTCATCAGAATTGGCAGTTTATTGCAGAGACATGTTTTAGCCGCTTTCTCAAGAATCAGTGATACACAAGAAGACAAGTATGCACGTACACACACAGGCACACATCACACACACATGCATGCACGCGTGCACACACACCAACGGATGCATGCACGCACGCACACACACAACTTCACTCGCCTGGAAACACACATAGACAGAAACACACTTTCAAATCTGGCCTTTAACACCTTCTGTTACAACAAAGAGGCCATGTCAAGCATCACTGTACATCAAACTGTACATCAAACACGCCCCATGTTCCCCAAGTGAAACACATGCATGCTTTCATGTCTTGTTCCTCTCTGTCAAACTCTCACACACACGCACACGCACACGCACACGCACACTCAAACACACACACACACACACACACACACACACACACACACACACACACATACACACACACACACACACACACACACACACACAAACACACAAATGCACACACACACACACACACACACACACACACACACACACACACACACACACGTCTTCTCAACCAAGATTAGCAACAACTAAGAAAGGGGAGGAAAGGAATTGCAGAGTGTCAGCAGCACACATGATCAAAAAACTAACAGGAAGCACACAGTCAGCAGTACTGAAGAACACACACATGTAGTGTGCATCTCAGGAGTTTAATTACACAACCCCTTTGAGGAGTAAGGAATTTCTAGAGGTTCTTCTAGAATTTTACTGGAACACTCTACAGCTCCCATAGACGTCTGTGCTAAAAATCTCGCAAAGACATTAAGACATCATAATGAGAACTCAAAATTTGGGCAAAATTCTAATCACATATTTGTGATGGTACTCCTCAAAGGGTTAAACAGCCCTCTCACACCGTAACACACACACACACACACACACACACACACACACACACACACACACACACACACACACACACACACACACACCCACACCCACACACACACACACACACACACACACACACACACACACACACACACACACAAGCACGCAAGCACGCATACACACACACCAGATGACACGAATGGAACTATGCAGTGACAGTGGTAAACAGTCAGATCAATTCAGCACTCAGGGCACCAGTCTTGGGCTTTATCAGATTGGGTTCATGTGTGCAGGTGTGTAGAGGTAGCGAGAGGGGCAGAGAGAGAGAGAGAGAGAGAGAGAGAGAGAGAGAGAGAGAGAGAGAGAGAGAGAGAGAGAGAGAGAGAGAGAGATAGAGACAGAGAGAGAGAGAGAGAGAGAGAGAGAGAGAGACAAAGACAGAGACAGAGACAGAGACAGAGACAGAGAGACAGAGAGAGGAAATGCGTGGCACGACCCCGAGTTGATTTCGTACCAGGGTATCTTGAGAGAGAGAGAGAGAGAGGGAGAGAAAGCGAGAGAGAGAGAGAGAGAGAGAGAGAGAGAGATAGAGAGAGAGGGGGAGAGAAAGAGTGAGAAAGAAAAAGACAGATATAAGGGGAGACGGGCCAAGAGTGTGTCACAGTATTGTGGCCAGATAAGCATCTTGCATTTGCCTTTGGAAACGTCAACAAAGCCACATGGAAGGCAGTGCCACAGCGTTCAGTCACCCCATGCATACTGCATTAGCAAGGATAGTATGGGGCTCCGGGGAAACTATTCAAAGTATCTATTGCTGTTTGATGGACAGGTGTCACTCACGCGATGGGGGTCGTATTCGGGGCCCCTGCGTCGGGGGTCCAGGTCGTCGTAGGCCGGGGCCGCCCCCTCCCTCTGGGCCTGGTGGTACTCGCGCCTCAGCTGCTGGATACGGTCCATACTGCTGCACACACACACACACACACACACACACACACACACACACACACACACACACACACACACACACGCACACGCACACGCACACACACACGCGCACACACACACACACACACACACACACACACACACAAAAGACAAGACATTTTAGCATAAGTAAGTTTCACATTGACAAGAACAGTCCTATATATCCATAGTACAGTCCACACTGCTACACACACACGCACGTACACACGCACGCACGCACGCACAATAAAAGACATCTTAGCCTTTACCATGGGTAAGTTTCACATTGACAAGAAGAATCCTATATATCCACAGATTTAATCTGTTAAGACATTGCTAATATTATACTTTTGGGGTTACCAAAACGGCAATGACCAGGTCGTACTAACGGCTCTGTCTGAAGTCATAATGTAGTACCATGACAGTGAAGTCTTTTCCATGACTATTACAGCGTTACGAGACCACACACCGACAGTTCTTGG
>NC_085869.1:35002995-35012995 GCF_034702125.1 Engraulis encrasicolus
AAGAAATCTAAATAAGTGGACGATTCTGTGTGCGTGTGTAGAGCTCTATCTGTATGTTTTACTGGTGGGCTGTCACCAATGTGTTGTCATGGTTGTCTTGGATGTTGTGTTTCCATTCAAAGTGCACCGTTTTCCCATGCATCTTTTCCCATGTTTATGGTAGCCGGGACCGTCTTCCATAACCAGCATTGCATATTGTGCCGTTATTTGATGATGCCAAAGGACGCAAAACTACTTTGCAGTGGCACCTTGTGTATGTGGGGTAGTGGAAGATTGAAATCATTATGAAGGCATATCCTGTTGATTGTGCTATCTATCTTTTAAGTCCTTAGTGTTAATTTTTATCTATGAAGTTTAAACTGGGGCGCTTAAGATCATCAGGGCTGTCTCCCTCGTCTGTGTAGACTGCTGTCAGCTGAGCAGGCACCGTGCGCTCGCAAGCACACACGCACACACTGCTACTGTCTCCATCCCCCTGTCCCTGTCTCAACCGGTCTCTAGACACATATTCCGAAAGCCTTTCTTTGCGTTTGTCCTGGTTTTTTGGGGGGACAGATAACTTAAATAGGCCTACACCAACTATGATGTAAATGTGCACATCCTTGCAGCATTCACGATGCTATTGCAATTGCAAAGAATATAGCCCACCCTTTCACCCGTAATGTATTAGGCTAGATAAAATATCCTAAAATTTGCAAAACCTCAGAGGGCCCGTGCTGGATGCTCGCACCGGGGCCCGTGACTGAGTTGTTACGCCACTGTAACAGGCACACTACAGAACACCTCCATAGAACTACAAGACCATAGCTGCTGATAGTGCAAACTTAGACATGGGTCCTTCTGTGTATAATTTTCACAAGGCAAAAGCTCATTGGATGGGTGATGCATAAAAAAGGCTTTCCTGTGTATCCATCAGAAATAAGTTGCTAAACTTCTGCAGAAAGCTTATCTGAACAAGCTAAAAACCATTTTGGGAAATCATACTGTGGTCAGATGAGACTGAGCTAGAGTTATTTTATCCTAACAATGGGAGGTGGACATAGCAAAACATGCACACATACATTTTATGACATCTGGACAAAAGTATACCCTGCTATAGGTCTGCATGGCTTGCACAAACACTGTAAAACTTTTTAAAAGAAAGTTCAAGTGTCAGTCACAAAATTTAAGCTGAGCAGAGTTTGGACTTTCCAGCAGGACAGTGATTGCACTGCACTGATAAAAAAAACAATGAGTTAATGCAAAAGAACAAGTACAATGTCATGAAATGGCCATATCAATCTTGAGATACCACCATTATTGAAAAAGAATGAATTTATTTGAACCAGGAAGTCTAAAGAAGACAGATGAGTTACCTGACTGAATTAGAGGGGTTCTGGATAGAATAATTGGCAACTATTCAGTAGAATAGGCAGTTGGAACTTGTCTTCTTGTATATCAAGCATCCACAGGCCGTTAGATCAGCAAAGGCGAGCTCTACTTCATATTAAGGGTATACCTTCTTTGGGGTGCCATATTTATGCACGCACTTTTTTTTGTCCACATAATCCACATAAATCCACATAAAATTGTTTATGTAACACCTAATGAAATTAATCCATTGCTGAAATGTTTCTCTTTCCCTACAGTTTAGCATATGTTAAAAAGAAGTTGCTATTTTAGAAGCTCAACGAAAAATAAACCGATTTAATGATTTTCCTAAAGGGTGCCCAAACTTTCTCATTGCAATGTATACAGAGATATAGATCAACACCCACATAAACACACACTAAGAGATGAAAACGTCAGCAAACACAGAAGTCTACACACAACTGACAACAAGTGATGCATAGACTGCACACAAGGCACGCCAAACACAGACTCCAATGTAAGCAGCTTATATAAGGTGTTGTATTATGATGTGTGCACCGCAATGTAAGCCAAATACCTTCCCAAACTAAGCAAATAGTTTTCTTGCTCTCGAATAACTAAACTCGTTTGACTGCAGTGACCTGGATGATTTAGAGTCCGAAACATCACAGACGCAAAGCAAGAAGGTGATACTTCTGTCAGAAGAACACCTTAACTTGTTACCTTATCGGGTCTTACCAGGTTTTAACCGGGCTCAGACGTAAGGTGGTACAACAACATCCAATACCAATAAATGAATTGGTAATTGGCAATTAATGTAGTGATGAATATTTAGTTTAGTTTAGTTTATTGGATCCCCAGCTATTCTTCTTGGGGTCCAACAATAAAATCACACACAGTTAAAAGTTCTACACAAATCTGTACATTCATGTAAACACCATACATTGAAAAGAAAGAAAGAAAAAAGAAAAAAAAAACATATAATATATATATGCTTCTTAAATAATCTACCAAAACAAAACAAAACCAAATCCATACAGAAGTGCCATTAGCTGTCTTTGCACCACCCTGGTCCTGTGCTACTACTAAAGCGTCATTGACTCTACACACTAAACATTAAAGCATTTTGTGACAAACGTTTCATATACCCCTTTGCCACATACACCCGTGCTTACCCTAGCCTACCACTGATTCTTGAGAAAGTGGCTAAAACAGGTTGTAATGTTGACAGAAAAAAACAAAGTGAATTACAAAATTATATGGTATATCCTCGTAGACTAAGGTCTTGGCTTTTCAGAAATGCACAAGGCCAATCTCCCCATTATGTATTTTTTTCAGAAATCAGGCTTTTCTCCGATCATACCTTGTTTTTTGTCAACACCGTCAGACACAATTAAAAGTTATTAAAATTGTATTGATTTGGTTGCATATGTATCTGGAGTTTTTAAGTGATTATGTGTATTTTTTGGTTCACACATATGCCTTTAAATGTTGAAAATTCACTTTTGTTCTATTTTAATACTGTTTCATGTGTTCTAATTTTAAAATATGTACCGTCATACGATGCTTACTTAACGCCTAAATACAACAAACAATTTTTTGTAATTTCACAAATATTCGTGTAGGCTTAAATTGGCTATTACTTTGATATTTCAACAACTCCTGAGGAAAATGTTGTAAGCACATTCCTTTAAAATGTCCAAAACTCCTTCTTACGGTGGTGACTTAAGAACTGACGGTGGTGACAGTAATCTGAGAGTGGTGAAAGTGGCCTAATTAGTACCTGCATTTAGCAAAATAAATAGCCCTCTCAAGTCAATGGCATCTTGCATAAACACTTTATTTTTGTGTGTGCACAGTATGAGCATGTGTTTTTACTTCATTAGTTAGATTATCTAGGAAGTAAGCCACTGGTTGTTGAAAATGTGGTAAAAAACAGCTTTTAAGTTGTTCAAATCCAAAATATAGAGGTGTATTATCATAGATGTAGGTCTTGGCTGTGCAGTGAATGCATTGGCCAAGCTCCCCATGTTTAACATTTTTCATAAAAGGGGCTCTTTCTTGTTTTGTCAACAGCGGCAGACAGAATTAGAAGTAAAAACACATGTTTACTGTATTAAAGTGAATTACTTTAACAATTCAACATAACTGTAGATACTTATTGTATGCATATTCTTAAAACATGTCAAAAACACGTACAGTAAAACTTGTGTTTTTTGGTGAACTCCATCAGATGTCACCACCGTCAGGTTTTCTGACAAAAAAACCTCCAAATGCACCTCAGTGGTGGCTAGAGTATCATTTTGGATCACAATTATTACTAGCATGCCTAGTAGTGTTTCATTAACCAGCACAATTTAGTAAAATATGGAACAACATGATGAGCAGAACAAAATCTGACGGTGGTGACATCTGACGGTGTGAGACAAAAAAACACTCTTTTAAATATTATGCATTGTTTGTTCACATTAGCCATTTCATTTTCGCTCTGTTTCTTGGGTGCTTCATACCTTTTCTGAAAAAAATTATATTTATTAACATTAATGTAATACAATACTATTAAAACCCCCGACGGTGTTGACAGTTTATGGTTGGGACAGTACCAGTGTCCAAACAAATTAACAAATTGAGGACAAAATAATAAACTTACAGGAGCTTCAGTGATGGTGAAGTAGGCAGTAGAGCTGAAGGTTTGAAAAGGGGTCCTCAGTAATGAAAATTACCTTGTGCATACCTGATTTTATTGTCTTTTAGAAAAAATCTGACGGTGGTGACCAATATGCTGGACACATTTTGAGCAATCAGTAAATAATGCTAAATATTGTTTTACATCCACTATGTGCACATCTGTAGAACCACTTTAATATGGTCTTCCACATCATGGTGATATTGTTCAATTCTGTTAGTGATTTTTGTATTTTAAGTCAATTGAAATGATGATGCCAGTCCTTGGGACAGGCATTTTTACAGGGTGTGGACAGGTTTATAGCCATGAAAAGTAATAAAATTACTCTTAAATATTTCAAACAACTGTGTATTCGTGTGACAGACCCCTTGGCCATCACCTGGGTTCATTTTGTTTGTGAAAATTTAGTTGATTTTCAACAGAATTAATATTTTACTGCAGGGACATGTTTTTGCCAAACTTTCAAGAATCAGTGCTATACTAGATGAGCAGAATGTTCAGGCAGAACAAAGTTTTGACACAGAACATTTTAGAGAGACTTTGAGTGACGTGTGCGTGCTGCGGAACTCAAAAGGGCTCTCTTGGGTAGTGAGATCCCCAACGGAGCTGTCAGAAGCAAAATACAGACATCAAACCACCACACACACACACACACACACACACGCATGCACGCACGCACGCACGCACGCACGCACGCACGCACGCACGCAGGCACGCACGCGCATACCTTCTTGGCGAGACACTTTTACTGGACTTTCAACTTCACAGATCTCTCTTGACTTTTCACATCGCTCCTCTAAAAAAGATTGACATGCACATGGGGGGATCGAAGAGAGAAATTTAACCACACACACACACACACACACACACACAGACACAGACACAGACACAGACACAGACACACACACACACACACACACACACACACACACACACACACACACACACACACACACACACACACACACACACACACACACACACACACACTGAAAACACACCTCACAGACACAGGTCCACATACAACCACGCATACATACAGTATACACATACAGAACCACTCCTGGGTGAACGGAAAGATGGATGCAGGGATATAGGAACAGATATGTAGATGGATGGATGGATGGATGGATGGATGGATGGATGGATGGATGGATGGATGGATGGATGGATGGATGGATGGATGGATGGAGAGAGATGTGAGGATGAGTGGATGCATTGACCGAAGGACAGATGAGCGGACACTGGACTGACACAGGAACAAATTTATTGGGAAATGATTGGAAAAACAGAGGAATAAATAGAAAGATGGATAGATGGATCAGCAGAGAAACAGAATATGTGAATGACAGAGTGAATAAATGGATCATGGATGGATGGATGGATGGATGGATGGAGAACTCAATGAAGGAATAAATTGAATGAATGAATGAATGAATGAATGAATGGATGGATGGATGGATGGATGGATGGATGGATGGATGGATGGATGGATGGATGGATGGATGGATGGATGGATGGATGAATTAATAGATGACTGAATTAATCAATGGATGAATAAATGAATGAATGAATTGCCACATGGATATATACTGTAAATAAAGATAAAGGTAAACGCTCACCTCTCTCTCTCCTCCTTCATCCTCTCCAGCTCTCCCTCACTCAGGATGTCAGCTGTGTTCTTGATGGGAGTCGTCTTCCCATCCCTCTTCTCCTCCTTCTTCTTGCCAAACCTGCAGATGGAGAGAGAGAGAAAGAGTGAGAGAGAGAGAGAGAGAGAGAGAGAGAGAGAGAGAGAGAGAGAGAGAGAGAGAGATTAAATCTGGTTTATTATATAATTTTCACTGGTTCACATAATGACAAGGTACAGCTAAGTGAGTAAAATTATAAATTCAGCATATGGAGGAAGAAACATTCTTCACATCAGCAGCACGGCCCCTCAATAAACCTTCCCCATCATCAATGGAGAGTGGGAGGGAGGTAGAGAGAGATATGGAGTGGAAGAGAGACAGAGTGAGAGAGTGAGTTAAGAGGAGGGATGATGATTGTCATTATCATAGCAAAATTCAAAGGCAGCCCATCTCAAAATCCTGACCACACAAAAACACTACTTCTTTCTGTGTTTACAAACACACAAACTCAAACCAAAATATGTAAATGTTTGTTTGGCCCAAAAACTCTCTCACCACAAAAAAGGCCCAGCACTCTTTAATCTACAGGATCATCGGCACCATAAATGGCACTCAGCTTAAGCCTCCGCTTCTCTTTGAAGTCTGGATATATGTAGAAAAATCCATGCAGACATGGACACACGCACACGCACACACACACTCTTTACCATGTCATATTTACCTACCATAATTGATACATAAACGATAGTGTGTGATTTTATCCCAAGTAAACAGTCATATATGGATATAATGTTGGCCTAAATGATTGTTTTGTCTGTCTGCTCAGTGTATGAACACAAGCACGCATGCACATTCCTTTAGTTCCAAATCCCACTACTTAGCTTCCAAAACACACCCCACCCATCTCATCCGCTCATTACAGAGAGAGAGAGAGAGAGAGAGAGAGAGAGAGAGAGAGAGAGAGAGAAAGACAGACAGACAGACAGACAGACAGACAGACAGACAGAATTCGTCCGTTATAGACAGACAGACAGACAGACAGACGTTGTCCGTTATAGACGGACAGAAGTTGTCCTTTATAACCTCCAAAGCTCCCCAGTGCAAGTCACTCTAAACACGAGCAAATCAGCAGTTGATCATGTCTGCACATGCCATTAGGCCAGTCTAGACTTCGCATGTGTGTTTGTGTGTGGTGATATCACTCATGTGTTGAGTCATTATTGGGTTGCCTGCAGTAGTCAGGCCTAACTGTGTGAGTAAGTAGCTGTGTTTACAGGCTTTGAGTGCCGATTGGGGCACATGCAAAGCTGTCTACAGGGCTTCCTTGGAGTCACCATATGATAGATAGCCAGGGTGGAATGCATTGAAGGGGGACACAGATGTGGAATAGGGTATAATGGACAATCCAATCAAAAAGCGGTCACACAATTCAAAGTTTTGCCATATAACCGACCCAAACATACACACACATTACATTACATTACACTTAGCTGACACTTTTTTTATCCAAAGCGACTTACAGTTGTTTACAGGGTATTGGATACAGTCCCTGGAGCAGAATGCCTTGCTCATGGGCAACTCAGCCACGGGGTGCGGTAGAGAGCGGAAGGGTGGGATTTGAACCTGCAACCCCCTGATCTGATCTAAAGGCCATCTTCTTAATCATTAGGCCACGGCTGCCCCACACCACTGATGATTTTCAATTGACACTCTCATATCATATGTCTAACTGAACATCCAGATGTATTCTAAATAAGCAATTCCATTGCATTCTCCACACTACTTCTGATTGGCTACAATTGTCGCCTTTAGTTAACAGAGGGTGCTTTTCTTTTCTTATTCACCAGCCAAACTCATTATAGGACAAGGCCTTACAAAGCCAGCTGAATGTACATGGCAAAAAAATAATGTTGTTATTTAGCCAAGCTGACTTAAAGCTACAGTTAAGTATGAAGCTACATTAAAAAATATTTAAGGCAATGGGCAATATATATGTGATACACTTGGAAGAGTGTTACGATGTTTCTGTGAAAGTAGGTTAAAATAAGGTCAACAGACTTTAGTTGCATACTATCCCTGCAATAACCAAACAGGTTTCCAGCTGACTAAGGTACTAATAATGTAGAATCACTGCATGCAATGAAACCACATAAAGCATGAATGAAGCACATTGCACAATAAATTGGAAGTAGACGGTCAAAACACACACAAAAACACACTGACATACACATACCGTATGAGTACTCAGAGAAACAACTCAGATGGGGAGATATACAGCAGGAGTAAAGGCAATGTCCACAGCTGATTTCTGATTTTGTAGCAAAACAACTACAGCAAAGTCTGCAAATACCGCTATCAAAAAAAAATTAAACAAATGTACTCCATATTTCTTGTGGGTTAAAACAAATATTCATGTCAAAGACGAATAATAAAAAAACAAGCTAAGAGGCACTTCAAGCGAATACTGAGATAAATTCCCACAGGCCTGAAGTGTCTCAACGTAAGAGCTGGGTACTGGTAAAACGAATAAAACAAAATAAAACCAACAAAGCGCACAGAAATACAGACATAACATTAATTTAAAACAGCGAAGACTATAATGAATATGAAGATGTAGTATTAACGTAAAACTGACCTATAAAAGGGTTATGTGTGAGAGAGATGCCACGAGTGCTGAAATGTAGGCTACACGTGTTTATCAGGCAAGGAGTGTGTGAAAGACACACCTGTGTGTGTGCGTGTGTGTGTGTGTGTGTGTGTGTGTGTGTGTGTGTGTGTGTGTGTGTGTGTGTGTGTGTGTGTGTGTGTGTGTGTGGAGAGAGAGAGAGAGAGAGAGAGAGAGAGAGAGAGAGAGAGAGAGAGAGAGAGAGAGAGAGAGAGAGAGAGAGATACAAGTAATACAAGTCTAAAAAACAAAAACACAAGGCTTTTATTCTTCAGTCTGTGTGCCCTCACCACGGCAGGTCTGCTGTGTCATACAAACGCACTGTCGAACATCACACCCTGATGATGTCTTAAGGGCCGAAACTCAGCTCATGAGGGCGCTTTTTTTTTTCTCCATTTTTAGCATCCAAACACAGGATGCTGGAATAAGTCATGTTGCCTTATACTGAAGAGCACATGCCTTTGACGTGGATGTTTCAACAAGACAATGACCCCAAACACACACAGGCACTCACACAGCTGACATCTATATTTCATACACATCAAAACACACACACACACACACACACATCAACACCCCCCCCCACAAACACACACACACACACACACACACACACACACAGCTGTCATATTCGCCATTCACCACTGGTCATAATCAGCACTGACAGAGATTATACCTCTTCACACACTCACATTACGTCTATCTCTCCGTCACCCACACCCACACGCACAGTCACACACACCTGGCCCGCGTCATCGTCCATGTCACAGTAGCACCGTTTGTGGACAGATGAATCATTTAACACTAATGGACGCACATAGACACACACCTGACCACACCTGCTCCTAACAATGGCACTGTGTTGTGAGCATGCAGATGTCCAGGTAGTCATGCTTGTGCGTACGTACTCATTCTCTCTCTCTCTCTCTCTCCCTCTCCCTCTCCCTCTCTCTCTCTCTCTCTCTCTCTCTCCCTCTCCCTCTCCCTCTCCCTCTCCCTCTCCCTCTCCCTCCTTCTCCCTCTCCCTCCTTCTCCCTCTCCCTTCCTCCCTCCCTCTTTCTCTCCTTATCCCTCTCGCTCCCTTGCTCATTCATATGTTTGCAGAGTGTCAGACACAGGAACTATATAGGATACTATACCTACGTAAACTGCATGTTTTTTTCTTTCCGTTTTTTTTAGGCAGGTGGTTACACTCATCTGACTGCACTCAACTTCAAACTGGGCAGACAGACTGACAGGCCGACAGACCGACAGGCAGAAACATAGACACGCAGCCAGGCAAGCAGACAAGGTAGACATACAGAAACACAGACAGAGTCCTGTGTGTGTGTTATGCGTGTTGTGTGTGTTGTCACAGTGGTGGATACGAAAAGGACAAAGAAAGAAGTGGGATGAGATGTGAGAAGAAGGGCGATGAAGAGAGAGACACATGTACACCATGCGATACACAAGTTTATCAGCTGCTGTCCAACATGGAAACCTACAGAGCAAGATGACTCACTATACAATTGGCTACCAGACACATAAACACTACCACCTACACACACAGCAGGACTCTCCACAGTCTATGTGGAGACATATGTGCTCAGTTACTCCCACACACAAATACACAGACATATATACACACAACATATGCAGACACTAAGATGTATGCACACACAAACTCAC
>NC_085869.1:35045495-35050495 GCF_034702125.1 Engraulis encrasicolus
ATTAGTAGTTAATAATGAATGTATATGTATGAATATAATGTATGAATATGCTTCTAAGATAATATAGTAATAATACTAATATAATCAATAGGATAGTGACATTAGATGTGGTTGCACTACCCTGACATGTGCAACTACTAAAAGGTCATTGACCCGTACACATACAGTGCCCTCCATAATTATTGGCACCCCTGGTTGAGATGTGTTTTTTAGCTTCCAATTATTAAATTTTTTTTCTAAATAATATGGGACCTTAATGGAAAAAAAGAGAAAAATCCAACCTTCAATACAAGTGCATTTATTCAGTGGGGAAAAAATCCCACATAAAGAAATAATTATTTGACATCAAATAATGTGTGTCACAATTATTAGCACCCCTGGTGTTAATATTTTGTACAACCCCCTTTTGCCAACAAAACAGCATCTAATCTTCTCATATAATGTTTCACAAGATGGGAAAAGACAGAAAGAGGGATCTTCAGCCATTCCTCTTTGCAGAATCTCTCTAAATCATCCAGAGACCTGGGTCCTCTCCTCTGTACTCTCCTCTTCAGCTCACCCCACAGGTTCTCAATGGGGTTGAGGTCAGGGGACTGAGATGGCCATGGGAGGAGCTTGATTTTGTGTCTGGTGAACCATTTCTGTGTAGATTTGGCCATATGTTTAGGGCAGTGTTCACGCTAGAATTCTTACTGGCCGGACAAGTGGCCGGCTGGATTGCAGAATACCGGACATTTGAAATATCTAACGGACCTTTCCACATATAGCCAAAAACGCACTCCCTAATGGGTCAAAGTGTAGTAAATTGGTGTTTTCTGCCAGCAAAACTTAAATTTCACTAACATTTGGCCAGTTGTCTGGTGTTAATTTAGAGCCCTGCTTGTGCGCACGGGCCGGGGAGTAAACGCGCGCTTTCTTTCACACACTCGAGAGCTCGAACTGAAACAGAGAAAAAAACAGCCAGCCAACGTGCTGTGCGCAGATCCCTAAATTATCAACTCAGACAGTGTGTTTTATCAGCAAACCCGAAGAGCATTTCCCTACTCAAATTGGGTAACGAGGTGATGCCTGTAATAGTACAGTAGGCTAATGGTATCGACGCTACTGAAATTTGAACTATATTGTGTTCCTGCGCTCTCGAAAGTAATGGAATTGACACGTTCCGTACGATGCTCTATGGGCTACACGTTTTGGCCGGTGATGAAAACAGTTATAAAGCCCTGCATGCACTTTCACTGGGACTTGAAAGTGATTCGATGCGGCGATGCTGCGCATGCCATTGAGTCCCCGTTAGGCTTGACTTCGCAACTGGGCATGAAACGGTTTTGTAAATGCAATGCCCTTTGTTGTGTTCACTGATATATTGGTAAAAATAGCCTACAAAAAAACAGAATCGTTCCTCGACAGCACAGCAGCCAGTGTGAGTCAAGGGATTATAAGCATAACGTGATTGGGGACAACGACGGTGGGGACGAGAGCGCAAGCAATATTGCGTGCTGTTTATGACAAGTTCAGTTACATAGGCTATTCACAAATATTTTCAGCTTTGTTCAGTTTCATATTAGGCCTACTGGTGTTTCGTAACTTTAAGTAGGCCTATTTAAAATGGCCTAATATTATTTACTGACTAATTGCTGTCATTTTTGTCGGACATTTTGTCCGGGAACATTTTATTTTGCCGGTCATTCATGCATGCAAACGGCCAATGTCCGGCCACAGCCGGCTAACGTGAACCCTGAGGGTCATTGTCTTGCTGAAAGACCCAGTGACGACCCAGCTTCAGCTTTCGGGCAGAGGGCAACAGATTTTGATTTAAAATGTCCTGGTATTTCAAAGCATTCATGATGCCATGCACCCTAACAAGGTTCCCAGGGCCTTTGGAAGCGAAACAGCCCCACAGCATCACTGACCCACCCCCATACTTCACAGTGGGTATGAGGTGCTTTTCAGCATGCGCATCTTTCGTGGTACGCCAGACCCACTTAGAGTGTTTGTTGCCAAAAAGCTCAATCTTGGTCTCATCTGACCAAAGCACACGGTCCCAGTTGAAGCCCCAATACCGCTTGGCGAACTCCAGACGCTTGCGTTTATGATTGTGAGTGAGGAAAGGTTTTCTCCGTGCATGCCTCCCAAACAGCTTGTTGGCGTGTAGACAGCGCCTGATGGTTGATTTGGAGACTTTGTGACCCCAGGATGCTACCATTTGGTGTAATTCTGTAACAGTGAGCTTTGGAGATCTTTTGATTTCTCTTACCATCCTCCTCACTGTGCGTGGTGGCAAAATAAACTTGGGTCATCGTCCAGGCTTGTTTACCACTGTTCCAGTTGTTTTGAACTTCTTAATTATTCCTCTCACAGTGGATATGGGCAGCTGCAGTTGAGTGGCAATCTTCTTGTAGCCTCTGCCTGACCTGTGAAGGTCGACGCACATCTGCCTCACTTGTATGCTGTGTTCCTTTGTCTTTCCCATGTTTAAGAGTGGATAAGAGAAATGGCCTCGGTGTCACGTCATATTTATACCCCAGGGAAACAGGAAGTGATGAATTACTAATTAAATGTTCCTACATACTCTGGTAAACTTTGTAAACTACTGTAGAAATGACAGAAATGCTTCAATTATATTTATTTCCTGGGAATTGTTAAGGGTGCCAATAATTGTGGAACAGGTGATTTAATGAAAAATAATAATTTTTTAGTCAGGGATTTTTTTATTTTCTTACAATTCATTTGAGTTGAAGGCTACATTTTCCTACAATTTTCAGTGTGACAGTATTCTTCTGCAATAAACACTGAATTTATTTTAAGGCTTTTAACACATCTCAACCAGGGGTGCCAATAATTATGGAGGGCACTGTATACCACACCATGAACGCATCACACCACACAGTACACACCTTACCATCATCATGTGTACAAACACCACATCACAGACTACAGTACGCCCTACCACCACTGTGTGTAGTAAAAGCACTAATCTATGTGAAGAGTTCAGATGCAAAACCCCCTAACTCCATTTCTGAAGACCTGCACTTCTATATTTTTAGAGAACCCCATTGTTGGTTTGGTTTACATTCATGTACTTGATAATACATATTAATAGTCATATTATATAAATAAAATAAAATTGCAATTTTGATAGCTTTGTATTACATAAAAATGAATTAAGATTATTTTCTGGAAAGGCACTAACAGGGTTTTGCATCAGAACCATAGAGGTAGAAAATAACACTAGAGAGGACCCCGCCCCCCTTTTTACGGCAATCTGTAGCGGCCATTATCTGTAGGTAGATCAGAGAAATGGAAATTAACGGAGAACGAGGCTCACCTCTGTCAAAAATGGCTTAATCATGTGAAAATGTCCATCAACACACTATACAAGGACAATAGTTGAAGTGTGTTGCTAACTATGTTCATAAAATATATTATTTGATTTTTAAATGTATTTTATCGACTCATATGATTTAAGTAGATATTTAGCCTGACATTTCAAATCTGGTCTTTGATTAAAGTGTTACTTCATATTTAGACAGTTTTAGTTAATTTCTTGACAGGGGTGGGCGTGTTCTCCATTGACTTGCATTGCCTGAAAGTACCTACACTACCTACGGAAGTTGGGAAGCTCCAGCTGCCATTTCCCAGTGCTGTCGCAAATTGCTGTGTCCTCTCTAGTGTTATTTTCTACCTCTATGATCAGAACTCTTCATGTGTTGTTCTCTTGAGTGATAAGCTGGGCTGCTTGCTGCTGGTAATAACGGTGGTGTGTTGTTCACATGGCAGCCATCACATTCTCATCATGCCTATTCCTCAACCAACTACCAACTACCAACGAAACACACACACACACACACACACGCACACACGCACGCACGCGAACACGCGCACACACACACACACACACACGCACACGCACACGCACACGGGCACGCGCGCACACGCGCACGCGCACGCGCACACGCACACGCACGCACACACACACACACACACACACACACACACACACACACACACGCACACACACTCGTGCGCATACACACACACACGCAGGCACACGCACACTGGCACGCACACGCACCCCGTAAGATGCCTTTGGACTTATGGTTAAAACTGATGGTTTAAACTAGTTATGTGCAAAATGTTCAAATGAAGAGGACACGTCAGTCACTGTGGATTCCTGTCCAAATGAGTGTATGTGTGTGTGTGTGCCCCCTAATTGTTGCTACAGTAAAGATAAGGCAAGTTAGAGATAGCATTTACATTGCATTTAGCAGCAGCCCTTATCTATAGTGCATTACAGTCAATTAGGTAGCCTACAGGGACAGTGCTCCTGGCGGAATATGGGGTTAGCCTAGCTACAAGTATACATGGGTTCTGAATGCTTGTAAACACAATGTTATGAGGAGGGGCAGGACACTGGCAGCCAACCAGGTGCGCAATTTTTTTGACCGACAGCGGTTTGCAACAATCAGAGGTTGAGTTGTGCGCAGATAGTTTCGCGCAGTCCGGCTATAAACAAAATTTGGAACCCATGTATACTGAGTTCCGCACAGGACCAGCAATGACCCCAGAGCAGAGTGGAGTTATGCCTAATGCTGCTGACAACTTTGTCTGGGCCCAGACTAAGAAATCATAAAGCCCCACTCAAATTATTTTTTCCAAATGCAGGGCGGAGCGGAGCCGGCTACTGCGCCGCTACTGCCCGACTACCGCCCCACTACGGTCCACGTGTTGGTGTGGAAGGACAGATCTATTTCCGTGTATTTTTGCCACCGCAGGTAAGAATTGCTCCTGTCCCGCCCCGCTTCCCCGCTCTGGTCTAAAATAGGTCTTACAGTGAGTTTGGCATAGGGAGTCAATGTAACTGGCTCCCCCTCCTCCTCCCCCTCTGACATGTACTGCAGGGCTCTGGTGAGACACAGCACCAGTGGTCATTCCTCCTCTCCAATCTGGAGACGAGAGGGCCTGTGGAGTTCTATCAGCTTGCCGATGTCATTCAACACATA
>NC_085869.1:35072995-35075495 GCF_034702125.1 Engraulis encrasicolus
TTGGGTAGGCCTACGGCACATTTTCCTGACGGCTATTTTAACGGGTCTGTGCGCTACGAAATGGCGAAAGTATGTAGGCAATACGGGGAAGAAGCGCATAGGCTACGCGAGGCATCCAACATCATGCTTCGAATCATATGCTGCGGCTTCTTATAGCACGCACGAGGGAGAAAGAGCGTAGCCTAACTTAGTCAATCGTTTGACACGGGACAAATTGTTATATGAATCATGCCAAGTTGTTTGTAATCCCTTGGTAGCCTACATCTAAATGACACATTAAAAATCTACCGATTTATATTTAGTGGAACACGGTCAAACTTTTTTTTTCACGGTCAAAGTTGGAGCTTTCCTAGGGAAAATTATGATTAACTGTTCAAAGATCACAACCAGGCAAGCGTTGAGGGGACATTGGATAGTGTTGAGAGGAGGGGGTGCTTAGTTGCCATTGGGGGGCATTAGTCTATTTTATTTTTAAGGGGGGCATTGGCAGGGTTTTGATGAGGTCAAGGGGGAATTTATTTTTAAAAACGGCTGAGAACCAAAACCCATTCTATCTATCTATCTATCTATCTATCTATCTATCTATCTATCTATCTATCTATCTATCTATCTATCTATCTATCTATCTATCTATCTATCTATCTATCTATCTATCTATCTATCTATCTATCTATCTACCCAGGTGAAAAAGTGGTTCAATTTAGTACAATAAAAGCATGACTGAAGTGTACTTAGCATGTTAAAAGTGCACTCGTGCTTTTTGTGCTAAGAAAAAGTATGTTTACAATATGCTTATTTAAAGTGTACTTAAAATTAGATGTAATTAAGTTGCTCTCAAAGAAAGTACACTTAGCGAACCATACTTCAAGTGTACTTCGAAGATGTTTGGCTAAAGTGTATTTAGAGGAATATACTAATAGTGTTCTAATAGTGAACTTACTGAAAGTGTATTTTTTAATAACATATTGCAATTGTACTTTTTTAAAGTGCAATATGATTACACTTCACCCAAATGTCTTCGAAGTGCGATTTTCTATAGTGCGCTTTAAAGTAAATCGCTTTAACATATTGCAAGTACACTTTTTCTAAGTGCACCATGATTGTACTTCACCCAAATATATTCAAAGTGTGCTTACACAAAGTTCATTTACCCATCATGCACCATCATGCATGTACCATCATCCAATGCACTTCTTGGAGCTAAATTTCTCAAACAGACAGCCATTTACCTCTAAGGAATATCTTTGGTTTGCATGAAATATTACTCATTGTTATAGTCTGCGTTTATTGTAGGAGTTTTAATATTTTAAAGTGGTACATAAAAAATGGCCATGTTCCCACCGTCATTATGATGGTCACGTATATGTTCTGGTATATATAGGCTCACTCGTCCCATGTTATCATGGCGAGAGGTAAGTTGGAACTAGTTGTTCAAACAAAGAATGAGGGGTCATCATTAGTGATCAATTCAAATTATCAACTGCAGGAAGGTGGAACAAGAATTAAATAAAGTCAAATGTGTATCTGAAATCTCTGTAACAATGCAATGATTGTAAATATCAGCCGTGCTAGACATGCATACTGTATCACTACTGTGACATGTGGCTGTGTGTAATGTACAAGCTCTGAGGACCAGCATGGATTGTAGTATTACATTTATATTATGCGTTGTACTTGGGAGTGTACTGTAAATATACTTCAAGCATACCTGTTATATATTTACAATACTTAATATGATATACTTTTTACAGACTTAAAATGTTCCACTGTAGTCCAAAGAAGCATGACGTTAATATACTTTTATTGTACTTCTAGTAACAATAAAATGTTACAGAAGTGTACTCAAGCACACTATTAATGCCATACGCATGCATGAAAAGCGTGTTTGGAGCATACTTTCAAAAGTATGCTTGTAGTGCACTTAAAGTTGTCCAAAAGCGGTGCCAATTTAGCATCCTCAGTGTGCTGCAAGTGTGCTGAAGTACTGCTTTAGTAGTGCTTCAGCGCACTAATAGTGCAATGAAGCGCACTTTAAATCGCCGAAAATAGTACACTTTGTACTAAGTACGGTCAAAAAAAGTACACTTTAAGTATATGGGTTTTTCACCTGGGTATCTATCTATCTATCTATCTATCTATCTGCCCCCCTCATCAGACATGACAGCATGACAATCATGAAGTAACGAAGATGGTTGGCAGTTCTTCTTATGTTCACTGTCCCTGGGTCGCTACAGTATGCTCAAAATTCATAATATAAAGACGGTTTTAGCTAAATTTTCTTCCATGGGAGCCCATGCTCCCAGACCCCCCTAGTATGACTCTTACACAACACTATCCCCCAAAAATGCCACTGCACACCACACATGCGCGCGCACCGCTGCAGCACACACGCCCCTCCGTGCCACCGCGCCACGCCGCACCTTTCTCACCTTTTTCACCCCTGACCCGTTTTCATGCCTGATACACACTCTGCGCACTATCAAAAGCATTGGGACTTTGG
>NC_085869.1:35097995-35120495 GCF_034702125.1 Engraulis encrasicolus
AAAAACAAAGTGTTCTCAGAAATGTCCAATATTAAAAAAAAAAAAAACAATAGCTTTTTCTTGTATAGTTCATTTCCGGGTGACTCCACACTCTTGGTTAGCCCAGTGGATTTTTAGCCTGCTAACACTTGTACTGTTGCTAGGTTGCTGTTGACAAATTAACATTCTCAAAAGAGAATCTGGAAGGTTCCAATAGAGTGTTCAATACAGAATCTAGAAGGTTCAGGATTGTGCCAGAAAGTTTCCCATGAACTCCAAGTTCCATCCAGAGGATGTTGACAGTACACAGGCAGGAAAAGGGAATTGTTGGAAGGCTGTTGAAAACGTAATGAGGGTTATTTAGGGGTTAGTTCATGATGGGGATGTATGGACTACCTCCAGATGAACCATATGCAAATTGAACATTACTTTTTAAGTTTTGAAGCAGTTTTGAATTAACTGTGATTATGGTAATTCATCATCAACCAGGACCAAATCTACTGGCACACCTTAATTTCTTCAAATTATTTTAACTTTGATGGGAAAAATCTGCTTCTAATTAATGAAGAAATTAATTTTGATGGAGGTTGCAGTGGCTAGGTTCACTAAGACATTGTAACGTATAGAAGTCATCTTTTTTTCTTTTTTATTTTTCATTTACATAGCAGCAGAAGTGTAGACAAACGTTTCGGCTGTTGCCTTCGTCAGTGTCTCGAGACACAGACGAAGGCAACAGCCGAAACGTTTGTCTAGACTTCTGCTGCTATGTAAATAAAAAATAAAAAAGAAGAAAAGAAGAACCCGAGTGCGATCCACTTTTTCACCTTCCAAGTTATTCACCTGGAGACCCACCACACGGAAGAGCACGGTGTATGATCTACAGTACTACTTCTGCAACGTATAGAAGTCAAAAACAGATTTGCCTACTTTGAAAAAGAAAGCAGTCAAAAAATATTGAAACAATTGAACATTTACAGTAAATGAAATGGCCAAACATTCAATGGAATCAGAAAAACATGAATGGTAATGTTCAAATGTTGGTGACGATGCAATGTGAAAGGGAATGAAGGTCCCCATAAAAAAACCATCAATCATTCTGCCTGGATGAATTTGTTTTTCTAATTTCCATAAATTTACAATGTATGGTGTTGAGTCCGATACGATCACACGATATAAAAACACTTAGTGAAAAGGGGATTGATGTTACGAATGTGACTGAATAAAGAAACTAATATATGGCCTTGGGATACATGTGGTAAAGAATACATTCTGTTATGTACTGTAAAGGCCTCCACACATCAGTTCCGACAAAAGTGCGGAGCACTGCTCTGCCAAAGTTAAATTCCATTGCTGTCAATACAACCCCACACACCGGCGCTGATGTCCACGGACATCGGCTGGCGAAACTGGGACGAGTTCTATTCTGTCGGAGCCACCCATTGACTATCCATGCTCTGCTGTGGTGAAATTGTGAGCGTGGGTCGGACTTGTGTCGGAAGCGAAAGTGCTCCGCAGTGCTGTCGGAACCGATGTGTGAAGGCCTTACCCATATTACTTCATGAAGTGAACTTCTTTCAGTGCTACCTGGAGTTAGGTGGTCGTCCCGGAGAGGAGAGGGGGGAGGGGTCTCCATGGTGACGGCCAAGAGGGAGAGTAGCATCAGGGTCATGGAGGCCATCTTCAGGAAGACCGTAACCCCCGTTGGATAGAGCATGGAACCCTAAACACATGCACACACACACACACACACATACATACACACACATGCAAGCATGCACACACACCCACACGCACCGCACACTCAGGCGCATGCACACACGCAAGCATGCACACAAATACAAATACACACACACACACACAAACACACAAAGAAAGACAGTCAAGACACCGGGCTGGAAACAGTAGCATTTTGTGTGTAGGAAAAATTCAAAACCACGAAAAAAGAAAAAAACTTTTCTGCATAGTCTCAATCCATTAATAAACATGTGTGCGTGTGTGTATGTGTGTGTATGTGTGTGTGCGTGTGTGTGTGTGTGTGTGTGTGTGTGTGTGTGTGTGTGTGTGTGTGTGTGTGTGTGTGTGTGTGTGTGTGTGTGTGTGTGTGTGTGTGTGTGTGTGTACACATGTGCGTGTGTGTGTGTATGTGTGTGCGCGCGTGCGCACGTGCGTGCGTGCGTGCGTGCGTGCGTGCGTGCGTGCGTGCGTACACGCAGGCTTTGTGACAGATGGGGTCCTCTGAAATGTTGGTGTGTGTCTTTCCCTCTGTGTGTTATTTCCCTGCTTATGATGGAGAGAGTGCACTTTCACTGAGGAGATGTGGAAATAGTGGGTGGCACACAGATCCATCACTACGGAAGAAAGAAGACAAGAGATATATATATATATATAGAGAGAGAGAGAGAGAGAGAGAGAGAGAGAGAGAGAGAGAGAGAGAGAGAGAGAGAGAGAGAGAGAGAGAGAGAGAGAGAGAGAGAGAGAGAGAGAGAGAGAGAGAGAGAGAGAGAGAGAGAGAGAGAGAGAGAGGAGGGAGCTGTGAGACAGATGAAAAGGATAGAGCGAAGGCTAGAATGTGGCAGGAAGGAAGAGCCATCATCTGCATTCAGATGCAAACGTATAGAGGCTCAGAAGACGAGTGCTGTGTGTGTGTGTGTGTGTGTGTGTGTGTGTGTGTGTGTGTGTGTGTGTGTGTGTGTGTGTGTGTGTGTGTGTGTGTGTGTGTGTGTGTGTGTGTGTGTGTGTGTTTGTGTACGTGTGTGTGTGTGTGTGTGTGTGTACGTGTGTGTGTGTGTGTGTGTGTGTGTGTGTGTTCGCTCTATCTAAAGGTGGGTCATTAATCAGTGTATGAGCCGAGATCAACTGATGACTGTGTGTGTGTGTGTGTGTGTGTGTGTGTGTGTGTGTGTGTGTGTGTGTGTGTGTGTGTGTGTGTGTGTGTGTGTGTGTGTGTGTGTGTGTGTGTGTGTGTGTGTGTGTGTGTGTGTGTGTGTGTGTGTGTGTGTGTGTGTGTGTTTATGAGCACAGGTGTGAGTGATGCATCAGTGCTATCGTTTCCCTCCAACTCTCCCACTCAGTCAACTGTCCTGCAAGCCAGCTCGCACTAAAGATCAACTGATGCTACAGTGAGTGAAACAAACTGCCACACACACACATACGCATATGCACACACACACATATATGCACACACACACACACACACGTGCGCAAGCATGCACACACACACACACACACACACACACACACACACACACACACACACACACACACACACAAACCTTTGAACTTATACACACAAACAAACACCCCTCGACTCACAGCGAGAGTTATTTATCTGCTGCGCGGAGGGGAGTGAGACGCTTCCTGTGTGGATGATGGATCGATGGCTCCCCTGAGCGCCGCCTGGAGATTAATCCACAGAGGCTGTGTGTGTGTGTGTGTGTGTGTGTGTGTGTGTGTGTGTGTGTGTGTGTGTGTGTGTGTGTGTGTGTGTGTGTGTGTGTGTGTGTGTGTGTGTGTGTGTGTGTGTGTGTGTGTGTGTGTGTACGTGTGTATGCGTGTGTATGAGTTTGTGTGTGTGTGCTCATGTGCATGCATGTACATGTCTCAGGGGCGCCACCAGAAACATTGGGCCCCTCGAAAGATTTGAATTTTGGGCCCCCTTAAGTGCCCCTGTCAGTGCTTGGGCCCTTAGATTCTGTAACACCTTTCCCCGCTAGCGGCACCCATGTGTGTGTGCAAGATGAAGTTCAGTAAGAGAGACCATGAATAAAACAGGGGTGAATTTCTCAAAACCAAAGTTGCTAACTACATTAGCTACTTTGCTGTTTTCAATGCATTTTCCCATTGGCAACTACCGAAGTTGCTAACAGGCTAACAACTTCTCTTTTGAGAAACTCACCCCAGAACTGTGTTTTGATGACCAGGTTAGGGTAAAATCCAGGATAGGGCAGATGAAAATCCAGTGTGATCGAAAAGTTGCTTGTTGAAATTAAATTTGTATTTTTTGGAGCTCATTTGACAGTGTGCACACCTGCCTTGTTTCAAACTGTCTGACACTTGTCTGGCAGTTGCAAAAAGGGACTTGTGTGCACCCTCAACAACGACGGATCATGCATAAACAATTATACAAACAATATTAAGTCCGATCACAAAATAAGCTCCTTGGTTGATGGCATACTGTTTTGAAATGTGCTAGTCCTTCTGATTCTGTGTCTACTCATAATCAACTGTTGATGAAATAATAATGAGAACACGCATATATGGCATATGCACAAAGACAGATTATTATTGCCATACTAATACCAATAATAAAAAATAAACTCTTTCTTTCTTTCGGAGCAAATTATACATATATAGCTCCATTTTCCCAAAAGACCTGCCTGCTTTATATACAACACAACACAAACACACACACACACACGCAATTTTAATCACATATGCAAGCACACACACACGTGCATGCACACACGCACGCGCACACACACACGCACACACACACACACACACACACACACACACACACACACACACACACACACACACACACACACACACACACACACACACACACACACACACACACACACACACACACACACACACACACATACTGGTTTCCCTTACCTCGTGGGGACTATTGACCAGGAGGTGCCCAATGGGGACCAACCTTTCTGAAGGTGTTAGAGTTACGGTTTCTCTGGTTTTGGTTTCTAAAAAATACTGTTATAGAGCCCATCTGTTGATATTTCCTCTAACACTTAAATAAAGGGTACCTGACTTTTTCAATACTCATGAGGACTTCAAAGGTGGACCATCTGGGGACTTGTGATGTCATCAAAGTTCGCCATGTGTGTGGACCGTCTGGGGACTTGAAATAAATAATGTACTCATGATTAAGTCCACAACTGTTTTTGTTTTTATTGCCAAAACTATGAAACATCTGGCCATTGATGCAATACGACTACACTTCTGGAACATATTTATAAGAAAGAATGTCAGTCTACATGATAGACAGTTGAAAATCCGGATGTTTCACTCTAATAATGAAATATACAAAAGAATACATTTCAATAAATTACACATCAAGTGGTGCAAGTGTGCAGATAAAAGTGCATAAGAATAACTGTTTGTAACATGTAAGATTAGCAAAGAATAAGCGACAGAGACAGATGAGAGGAGAGAGAGAGAGAGAGAGAGAGTGAGAGGAGTCATTTGCGGTAGAGACTGTGTGTGTACGTGTGAGTGGTGGCCCCTAAGCTTTGCAAGGTGAGACACGGGGGCCTCCTTAATCTGTCCCCTATAATCTGTCCCCTTAAAGTGATACTGCCCCATTTTTGGAAATGAGCTCATATTACACATCTCCTTGAGTTATATGATTGAGTTTTACTTTTCTCCTGTACTTTCAACCGTTCTCTGAGTATGGCCGTGCAAATTTTACCTCCATGCTAGCAGTTAACATTCAGTCCTATGAGACCAGCTGGCAGCTAACTGGTCTGATAGGAGTCAATGTTAACTGCTAGCTTGGAGATAAAATGTGCACTGCCGTACTCAGAGAACGGTTGAAAGTACAGGAGAAAAGTAAAACTCAATCATATAACTCAAGGAGATGTGTAATATGAGCTCATTTCCAAAAATGGGGCAGTATCACTTTAAGGGGACAGATTATCTCCTAATTGTGCCCACAAGAAAAGGGGGGAAGTAGCACATAAGAAACTAACAGAGGATATCCTACATGTGGATAGGTCACTTGCTCAGACCCCAGACCTATATAAACAAAGGCTTATATTACAGACAGAATGTAACCTTGTATCAACTAAACACATCACAAACCTGCACACCACAACTCTTGCACACCAAGCTGCGCCAAAGGTCTGCGGCCCAAAGCATATGTGAAATAAATGAAGAATCAGGCACTAAACATATCAACCACTTTCAAACTGAGCCTGTGCAGTCTCTTTCGACTGCTTAAGGTATATCCCCGAAACGCGACACTTCCAGTCCCCCATCATTCCTACCACTCCCGTCCACCTTTTTAAAAACGTATATGATATTGATAAATACGAAATATAAAAGAAATATATTTAATATCTATACATAGATCAATGACGTGCATAGGCTTAAAACCAATAGATTATTGTGAAAATGAAGCAAAAAATGGGGCAAATGGTAACACTGTTTTAATGATTCACTATTACAGAGGATATACCACATTAGGTACAGTGTAATAACCAGTGCAACATATTTAATCCCCATGTAATACCAGTGTAACACAATGTACCAATTTTGTACTTACATCATGTATTTGTGTGTAAGTGGTATTACATGACATTGCATATTGTTACACTAGTATTGCATGGTATTTAATATTGTTACACTGGTTAATACACTGTACCTAATATGGTAGATTCACTGAAATGGTGAACCATTAAAATAAGGAATTACAGCGCAAATCAATCCACCCAGTCAGAAGTTATGGGCCAAATAAAAATTCCGCCATTTTGAAAGTGTTGACCTCCAAACTAGAATCAGTTCATGAACCTACCCTAGAGCATTCACAAACCAAATCTGGGACAAATCCAACCATACGTTCAAAAGTTATCGCGTTAACACGAAAGACCTAACGCGGCGGACATGGCGGTGCACGTAAAACCATTACATCCCTGACGCGCCGCGTTTCGGGGATATAATTAACCAGACTTTCCATAAGTTTTACTCAAGGTTATAAACTTCTGAATCACACCAGGGAAAAAAACATCTGAGCCTATCATACTACATAAAAGAAAACCAAGAGAATGTGGCCAAGACAACATTAACACCAACACTTATCCTGCAGAAATGAACCAAATACAGCAGCCAAGAGGACATGAACACCAACAACCTAGCTGTTTATCTACTGCAAGATACCAATGCTCCAGTCTGGGACATTTTATGTGACCCTCTTACTTGCCACTCTTTGGTATGAGGCGATTCGATTTTTGATGTAGTATTTGATGGTAGTCCAGTCTCTGTTTTGTAGCGCTTTTGGTGCAGCTTGAATGCAATCGATACACTGCCTTTTACCGGGTGTTCTTCCTGCCTTTATGAGATTCATGAGCTTGGCCTCAACAGCTGCAACCTCCTCCTGTGTCCACCTCCTCTTGGCTGCTGTACTTGGTCCAGTCTCTGCAGGATAAATACAGACATACAATCTGTTAAAATTACATTCTATGGCTCAGGGTCCAATTGCAGCCCTCTGTTCTCTTTCATGCCACCAGTCATGAAATTGATAGATACTGTGGACTGTGACTGAATCAACCTAATGTTTCATAATCATTGCACAATATATAGTTAAAGCGTGTTATCAACAAATAGTGTGGCATTGGAGAAAGTCTTTCTTTTACTCAAACATGAAATGACAGGTGTGATTTGTTATGCATTAGACTTCAGAAGTTTAGGTTTCTAACCTCATCATGTTCAGACCTTTTCGTATTATAATGATGCATTACATCACCTCCAACTTGCTGATAACAAACTGAGCAAATCATTGTTTACATTTTCTGTCATCCTACTAAAGAGAAAATATGATTCACCCGTCTCCTTTCATCCATACCTTGCCATCTCTTTATTGGCTCTTAATCACAATTAATATCCTCCCTTCTTCCCATCACCTTTCTCCTTTACTGGGTTGACCTTTCTACGCATCACAGTGCTTGTCAAGATTAGCTTATCAAGATAAATTTTTATACTTATGACATACGTGGCGTTTCATCTCTGGCTGATGTAGATGGTGAATCTTTGTTGGTGTTATTGGCACCTGGCTGTGATGGGGTAGGGTCCGTGTCTGAGCAGTCCTCATCAGCAAACCCTGTCGTAACATCAAGTGTCTCTGGAAAAAAAAAACAGGAAAAACAACAGAGAAATCATGAACAAGGGGAGGTGGAAATTTAACTCCTGATATTATCTGAGTAGTTTTATTAATATATTACATACCATTGGGGTCGATATTGATTTCATCAAGATTTCTGCCCTTGAACTCTGCCAACCGACCAGTTTCCAGCGCTGTAAGAATCTTCGTTATTTTGGCCAGTTGCAAAGTGCCTTCAGGAAGACGGTAGAACTTCTTGTGCACGCGGATATCATGACCCAGAAACTCAACCAAAAGATCCATATCAGTGTCCGTCAAGTTTAACACCTTGGACATGGTTGCAATGTGCTTTCGTAACTTGGTGGAGGACAGCCTCTCCGGATGCTTTGCCCCACAATTTTGCACAAAAATCCGAATACAGTCGGATCCTTTGAAATAGGACTGTGTTCCTGGTCGTCCAAACATGTATTGGTTCTCATCAGGAAAACAGCTGTTGCGCGTTTCAACAAGGAGTTCCATCGACTGAACCATGGGTGGAGTAAGAAGAATCGCGACTTTCCTGCCACACTTGCCCCTTATCTCTACTCGTTGAAAGTGACCACAGAGTTTCTTCTCCACTTCATTTAGTGCTTCTTCAACATCAGGGTGCATAGAGGATGCGTCTCGCGATGTAAATGCTGTTAGTGGCATTTTGGAAACTTCCCCTTCCCGCCGACGGTTAAACAAGATGATCTGGGCCAAAGTCCCTTTAGCTAGACTGGCCCAGTTCTTCTGGCTGACTACAGCTGACAGCTTGCGGACATTCTCTTTTTGCTTGTCGTCAAGGTACAGATGCAGCTTCCGGACGTCATCTGTGAAGGGGAGGAGCTGTGGTGCATTATATTTGGCATCGGTTAGTGTTCGAAGAGCCGAAGAAGAGATGCATTCATTCCACTTAGTGTCATAGATTTGTTTGAAGTTCCGGGCATTCTGGACAGTTTCTTTTTCTCCTGAGATCATAGCTTCACACTCGATTATGTCTGCAATTTTTTTCAAACTGTGGCCTAACTTTAAGGCCAGTGATGGAATGCGGAAGTTGTTCTTTTCAGCACTGAATCCTGACACATGTCGTACTGCACTGACAACATGTGGAAAATTGGCAGGTATGACGAAATCAGACATGGTTTTCAGATGACCCACCTCCTTACTGTAGAGTAGAAGTCTGCCCACTTCACGCAGTTTCTGCCTGATGTACTGATGCTTACTTGGATCTGAACCCACTTTGTTGTACAGATGTTCACCCATCTTGATAATTGAGGGATCCCGCTTTATGGTGTCTGTAATGTCGTCTTGGGTCATGACGCTGATTACTTTCCACAGCATTTGGTTGACTCCCTCTGGCACAGGTTGAGCAAAAGCACAAAGTGCCTGAACTCTGTTTTTCCCTGGAGCGGGAGTACCACATCTGCGAGCCAAGTTACATCTCTGCATATGTTTCCAAAGAAACTTTCTTTTAAAGAGGCCTTGACAATTCAGGCAATGCATGAATTCCTTTGGATTGACAACATCATTCGACTTTTTACAAGGCACCAGGGTACCTTTACCAGCTGACAACACTTCTATATTGTGGGCACGATTGCCTCTCTTTCTTAGCAAGTCCAGCTGGATTCGTCTCATCTTGGACTTCTTTGGGAATGCAAGAGCCCTTGCTACTTCTTGTTCCTTCTGGTGCATCTGTTCCAAATGGCGGGCCATTTTGGAATATCCCTTTCCACAGAACAGGCAGAAATGTTTGCTGTAAGACCTTCTTCCATCAGGCTTCTTTGACAATATCATTACAGAAAGAGAGTCGCTGCTAGGGTCTTCAGTGGTACAATCCTCTGGTGGGTGGTGCTGATCCTTAACTCGCTTCGCTTCAGTCATCGGCTTTTTCCCGTGCCTTTTAAGTGGAAATGGTCTTTCCTGTTTCCTCTTGTAAGGTGTTGTGAGCACTTCTTCATCCTCCATGTCTTTATCGGACGTGTCTTCATCTACAGAGTCAGGTACGTATTCCTCCTCAGAGTCAGGTGTGGACTCTTCTGCAGAGTCCTGGTCACTGTACTAAATACAAAAAAAGACACCCAGGCATGACAGGTTATTGAGATTTGTCTTTGTCTGTAAGAAGCAAGATATACATATACAACATAATAACCTTATTAAAGGTACACTGTGCAGGAAATGGTCAAAAAATGTACTGCAACTATGCTGCTCATTGAAACTGGGTTGTCCGTTGGCAAATTTGATCTTTTTGTGAAAGTTCAATAAGTAATAAACTAATACTTTCCAGTATGGTTCAAATCATTTTCCCAGCTAAAAATGTCCGTTACTGGAAATTCAAAATGGCAGACCATGGAGAAGATCCCCCTTTTCATGTATGAAAAGTGCAATTGTCCCCAGTCATAATGAATACTTAGAATTGGATGGTGGTGGTAAGTATTCATGAAAAAGGTAACATTAGTGAATGGGTAGCATGAATTCTGGAAATAAAAATCGTACACAGTGTACCTTTAAAGCACACATTTCCAGATGTGGGCCTTGAGGGGGAGAGTTTCCTTCTTTTCAGTTGGTGGTAGTAACATCATAATATAATGCAAAATACACTAAAATACCTTTTAACTTGTTTGATAATTGTGATAGTGTGAATAGTGAGAATTGTTTTCATTATCTTACCAGGATAGGAGACTGCCATGGCGTTGTGGGAGTAAATGAAGACATGTTTTCATCTGTTGATTCCTGGAACGTTACACAAAGAAAAACAGAAATCAAAGGAATGTTTGACATCCTATATCCCGAGTTCAGGCAAAATACAGGAGTACGGTAGACAGGGTGTGGGTCTTGCAATGTATCAATTCGCAACGCTATATCACTCTATTAAAAAAGAAAAAAATAGTGTAACCTGGTATAGGCACACACTTCTGCAGGCAAAACAACAACATACCACTGGCATGTTGTGAACCACATTAATTGTACAAATTATTGTATTGAGAGGGGTAGGGTGATGTGGTGAGGCACCAAACAATGTATGCTTAAGCCACCCAATACCTAGCAAAACAGCCTATGCAATGGCTACAGGCCTTGTCCACATCAAGGCCACATGGCATCACACACACAATTGCTGTTTAAACAGAACATTAGGAAGGATACTTACAAATGATGGTCTTGAATTCATCGATGGTGTTGTTTGAGGAGATTCTAAGTCATCAGCTCCTTTCTGCAAAGAGATACACATTTTTGTTTCTTAGCTGATGTTTTATAACAGAATATTGGTTTATTATGGTACATTCATTTCTAGACTTTGATGTTGTAAAACATTCTGGCTTTTCAGTTAGTGGCAATAACATAATATGCAACATGTAGAAAAATAACAGCAAGTGCGATTGTGTTGAAAATAGTGAGCGCTGTTGTCTTAATCTTACCAGGGTAGGAGACTGGCATGGTGTTGAGGGAGTAACTGAAGACATGCTTCCTTCTGTTGATTCCTGAAAATGTATGTAGAAGAACAAATGTATGTTTATGGCATGTTCTGGATTGATCAAGGCCCCACAGCAACGCCACACCAAATTGTAGGAGGGATAGAATCCAATTTCCATGTAGTGAGTGAGGTAGCCATCAGAGACCATCACTAACAGAATTATCAACCAACCTTAAGCTTTATGGTTAATGCAAATTGTGTTTTGTGGTGTTGTATGTCAAATCAAGGTTTCCCTCATTACTTAATAACTAAGATGGCCACCTTGACAACAAACATCTCCCTCCTTGACTAGGTCCCCTGCAAAACAGGTGTTGCAAATATAAGAAAAGTTACTTTGCAACAAATGGCATTATCCGATCACATTCCTATGAAACTGCTCAACATGACCACTCCAAGCATGATAGTCATATGTCTCCGATACCAGCTAAACCAGGGGTGCCAAACCCATTTCAGTTCAAGGGCCACATGCAGTCAATTATATATCTTTTGATGCAGTCATTTTTAACTGCCCCCATATAATTTTAATGTTATGCATCTTAACATGAAATGTGATATATTCAGTAAAGGAATCTTAGAAATTAGATTTTATGTAGTTATATTCAGAGGACCTAGAGACCTATTTTAAAGGTGGCTGCCTTCAATATAGGCCTAAAGTGCAGGGAGAAATAGTGCTCAAAGTATGGCCCTTGGAGAATAGGATAACTTTATTGATCCCTAGGGAGTGCTGGATCTGCCCCCTGGGCCTTATGTTTCACATCCCTGAGCTAACCAATCACCCACCTTGACTGAAAAATGTTCTGGAAATCATGAATACATAGCAGTATTGCTCTACGAATATGTTAGCATTACTCAGTGTCCTTCACTGTTGATCATTGTTTTCTTGACAATGACCCTTAACGCACAACTATGGACAATGCTGATTTTTGTTATAATCAAACTTGCTTTTCTGTGGTAAGCTACATGGATGTTTTATTAAAAAGATACCCTATGCGCATATTTGAAATACATGTAACTTTTATGTTTATTGAAATATTGTTAAAAATGTTACTGTGCTTTTAACGGTGGTGTACTATTATTATAGTAGTATTATTGCTGCACAGTATATTATTGCTATTGAAATGGAGGCCACCTAGCAGAGTGTGGTGTGGAACGTTAGTAAGCCTCCCTCCCAAAGCCTCATACAGTATCAGTAGCACTGAGCTATCAGAATGGCTCAGAGGCCAACTAGCAGAGTGTAGCATGAAATGGAAGTAAACCTCCTCCCTGAAGCCTCACACATTATCGTAGCACTGAGAAATCAGAATGGCTCAGAGGCCAACTAGCAGAGTGTGGCGTGGAATGTAAGTAAACCTCCTCCCTGAAGCCTCACACATTATCCTAGCACTGAGCTATCAGAATGGCTCAGAGGCCAACTAGCAGAGTGTGGCGTGGAATGTAAGTAAACCTCATCCCTGAAGCCTCACACATTATCGTAGCACTGAGCTATTGGACTAGGAGGTGGCGGACTGTGCAGGAACACCTCAGTTACCCCATGTTATCAATATGCACATTGTATGCTAAAAACTGTACATGAAGAATGTTACTTACAGAGAGTGATGCTCCTGAATTCTTCAATGTTGTTGTCATTTTAGGATGATTCAAAGCATTAGCACCGTCCTGCAAAACATGTGCACATAATACAGAGCTAGTGACATTACTAATGACTCTCAGGAAAGACAAGGCAAATAGTGCAATTGGACAGAGAACTGCTCCCATTAACATGATTTAGCTACAAGTCTAATACTTTGTGAAAAGGATTTATATTTTTTTTACTGTGCACAGCCATACCCAGACATTAGCATTTAGCTGGCTAGTGTAACCACCATGAAGTGGAAGTTGAACTACTCTTACAGATGCAAGTACAACACTAATTAGTATGATATTACATGGTCTCAACTATGTAGTTTCATACTACTACTGTAATTACATATGTAGGAGTACTTCTTTGTACAACCCTGGTGTCGTGCTGTGCCTCCTATACCCAAACTGGCACGTTAACTACGAGGTGGCAGGTTTGATCCCTGAGTGGCAGCCTGCACAGGAACACCTCAATTACACTGGTGCCGATGACCCAGGGAGTGTAGGAGTGAGGTTTTAAGGGGAGTGTGAGTAACTGAGGCCAAGTAGCAGAGTGTGGCATGAAATGGAAGTAAACCTCCTCCCAGAAGCCTCACACATTATTGTAGCACTGAGCTATCAGAATGGCCCAGAGGCCAACTAGCAGAGTGTGGCGTGGAATGTAAGTAAACCTCCTCCCTGAAGCCTCACACATTATCGTAGCACTGAGCTATTGGACTAGGAGGTGGGGGACTGTGCAGGAACACATCAGTTACCCCATGTTATCAATATGCACATTGTATGCTAAAAACTGTACATTAGGAATGTTACTCACAGAGAGTGATGCTCCTGAATTCTTCAATGTTGTTGTCATATTCGGATGATTCAAAGCATTAGCACCGTCCTGCAAAACATGTTCACATAATACAGAGCTATTGACATTACTAATGACTCTCAGGAAAAACAAGGCAAATAGTGCAATTGGACAGAGAACTGCTGCCATTAACATGATTTAGCTACAAGTCTAATACTTTGTGAAAAGGAGTTACAATTGTTTACTGTACACAGCCAACTCCAGACATTAACATTTAACTGGCTAGTGTAACCACCATGAAGTGGAAGTTGAACTACTCTTACAGATGTAAGTACAACACTATTTAGTATGATATCACATGGTCTCAACTATGTAATTTCATACTACTACCGTAATTACATATGTAGGAGTACTTCTTTGTACAACTCTGGTGTCGTGCTGTGCCTCCTATACCCAAACTGGCACGTTAACTACGAGGTGGCAGGTTTGATCCCTGAGTGGCAGCCTGCACAGGAACACCTCAATTACACTGGTGCCGATGACCCGGGGAGTGTAGGAGTGAGGTTTTAACGGGAGTGTGAGTAACTGAGGCCAACTAGCAGAGTGTGGCATGAAATGGAAGTAAACCTCCTCCCAGAAGCCTCACACATTATCGTAGCACTGAGCTATCAGAATGGCTCAGAGGCCAACTAGCAGAGTGTGGCGTGGAATGTAAGTAAGCCTCCTCCCTGAAGCCTCACACATTATCGTAGCACTGAGCTATTGGACTAGGAGGTGGCGGACTGTGCAGGAACACCTCAGTTACCCCATGTTATCAATATGCACATTGTATGCTAAAAACTGTACATTAGGAATGTTACTCACAGAGAGTGATGCTCCTGAATTCTTCAATGTTGTTGTCATATTCGGATGATTCAAAGCATTAGCACCGTCCTGCAAAACATGTTCACATAATACAGAGCTATTGACATTACTAATGACTCTCAGGAAAAACAAGGCAAATAGTGCAATTGGACAGAGAACTGCTCCCATTAACATGATTTAGCTACAAGTCTAATACTTTGTGAAAAGGAGTTACAATTGTTTACTGTACACAGCCAACTCCAGACATTAACATTTAACTGGCTAGTGTAACCACCATGAAGTGGAAGTTGAACTACTCTTACAGATGTAAGTACAACACTAATTAGTATGATATTACATGGTCTCAACTATGTAGTTTCATACTACTACTGTAATTACATATGTAGGAGTACTTCTTTGTACAACTCTGGTGTCGTGCTGTGGCTCCTATACCCAAACTGGCACGTTAACTACGAGGTGGCAGGTTTGATCCCTGAGTGGCAGCCTGCACAAGAACACCTCAATTACACTGGTGCCGATGACCCGGGGAGTGTAGGAGTGAGGTTTTAAGGGGAGTGTGAGTAACTGAGGCCAACTAGCAGAGTGTGGCATGAAATGGAAGTAAACCTCCTCCCTGAAGCCTCACACATTATCGTAGCACTGAGCTATCAGAATGGCTCAGAGGCCAACTAGCAGAGTGTGGCGTGGAATGTAAGTAAACCTCCTCCCTGAAGCCTCACACATTATCGTAGCACTGAGCTATCAGAATGGCTCAGAGGCCAACTAGCAGAGTGTGGCGTGGAATGTAAGTAAACCTCCTCCCTGAAGCCTCACACAATATCGTAGCACTGAGCTATTGGACTAGGAGGTGGCGGACTGTGCAGGAACACATCAGTTACCCCATGTTATCAATATGCACATTGTATGCTAAAAACTGTACATTAGGAATGTTACTTACAGAGAGTGATGCTCCTGAATTCTTCAATGTTGTTGTCATATTCTGATGATTCAAAGCATTAGCACCGTCCTGCAAAACATGTGCACATAATACAGAGCTAGTGACATTACTAATGACTCTCAGGAAAGACAAATAGTGCAGTTGGACCGAGAACTGCTGCCATTAACATGATTTAGCTACAAGTCTAATACTTTGTGAAAAGGAGTTACAATTGTTTACTGTACACAGCAAAACCCAGACATTAACATTTAACTGGCTAGTGTAACCACCATGAAGTGGAAGTTGAACTACTCTTACAGATGTAAGTACAACACTAATTAGTATGATATTACATGGTCTCAACTAGGTAATTTCATACTACTACTGTAATTACATATGTAGGAGTACTTCTTTGTACAACTCTGGTAACTGCCATGTCATTAGCTTCCCTACATCTTGCATATCAAGAAACTTTGGTTTAATTACAGATCAGGAAATAAAAACAAACCTTTGCATTTGACATCCTGTTTTCATAGTGTGCTTGGCACATGTCATGGTGATTTATTAGACCTTTGAGACGTTTCTTGAATCTCAGCATTCTCTGCTTCGTCTGCAAACATTTGTTTCAATAATTAACAGGTGTTTTGCTGAAAAGAGCAACATTTCATTATCCTGTTCATGATGAAATACAAGGTTAGGTTTAAATTGGAAGAAAATGTATGTGGATGATGGTGTGAAAAGACCACATTATTGCCCCATCACCAATATTATTAATCGCTTGAGTTTGCTGTTGGATCTGTTTTCTTCATCTCATTTGTGTATGCATTACAATGCATCACATTTAATAGCCAGAAAAGTATGAACATTAAAGTGCATTTCAAGACCTTACCATTAAAACTCTATGAGCTCACCACCTCAAAAAAGTAACCAAAACAACAATGCAGGAATGTTGGATAACCAAATAAAAATAAGACAATTGTTCTCGTGTGTGCATGTTGAAGGCTGAGCAATACTTATACATCTATTCCCGTACTTAGTCCAATGAGACTACAGTCCCTTCAAACTGTAGTCTACAATACTTAGTAGCCCATGGGAGATAAACATTCATAACCATTTATCGAGAATAACTTCACCAAATAGTAGACACGAGTCAACATGCTCTGTGTCCGTCATCAAATACAGGCACAACACCGTTTACCACGCCGTTAGCCTACAGATTAAAAGAAATCGAGGCGAGTATAACCATACCTGCTAGACGTCGGTCAAACGTTCTCAATTGCTCATATGCAACTGAAATGTTCACATTTCCAACACAGAAATAGTCTAAAGAAACGTACATGTCATGGTCAAAGCGAAAGCATAGAACGACATCTACACAAGCTCTTCGCCAACTCTCATTAACCAGCCATATAATAACGACTAGTGCAGAAGTGTGGCGCTCCAAACGCATGAACAGACATAATACCTACTTCTGCTTAGAGTTCTAGATACATTCGCGTCAAACATCCACTTCAACCGATTGCAAGCAATACCAGCACCGATATAAAGCATGACAGACACGGTGTTATGTGTTGTTTAAAAAAAAGCATCTTAGTTAGCCCAACAGGTGTTAGCTCCCCCAGAGACCGCAGCTATGACTCTACTCATTCAGCCAATGCAACCTCGATTTCTAGGTTCTACATGTACAGTTCAACAAATATAACACGGCATTTGGAAAATGTTCAAATATCGACATTGGACGACAGTCCTTCCCTATGCTATTACACAATGCAATCACCAACACAAAACGCGCACCATCAATGACATTAATGTATAAGGCTAAAATTCGTGATTAGCATGGGAGCTAGTCATGTTTGTTCATAGTAGAGCTATCATCAGCTAGTTTCATATTTCAGCCAGAAATTAGTTACCTCGTCGGACGATGTCTTTTCTTCTCGGGATTTGTCCATAGTCAAACAGTTTCATCTGCCCTAATGGAGAAATTAATGTAAATCAAAGTCCAATCTCACGCACATCCAGATGCTTATTCGGGTGCAGGTTCAAAAGACGTTAAGGTCATAAAATGAAAAAAGGAAAAAAACCGCAACACCGATGCCGGGGTGGCCCGAAACGTCACACATTAAAATGAAGTAAATGGGAGCATCGGTGTTGCGGTTTTTTTCCTTTTTTTGAAATTAATGTAAATGCCTTAACAAATTCAAAACTGATAGTATTATGGTAAAGAGAAGGGCTTCCGAATGCACTGATCCCAGGACGTCAAATACAGTGCTTAGCATATGCGCAATGAATCCGTTTATTTCAAAATATGCACTCAGATTGAATGGTGTTATTCGCAGATGTTTAAACGCTGAGCAATATACTTACCGTTTAACTTTCCAGTGGTAAAAGATGCTGCTGCATATAACGCAAATCCAGGACGTTCGACGAACTTCAACTTGAGCCGACCAGAGGGAGTGATTGACTGGGAGGATTATCACTTGACATGAATTTACGCTCTAGCTGGGTGGGAGGGGGAGGGGGCTAGCCTGTACCGAGTCAGTGGGTACCCACACAGGGTGTGTATGAAACTTTTAGGAAGGTGTGGGCTGGCACGGGGGCATGTGGGTACCCAGGCAAGAGGTGCATCGAACGTATGTGATAAAATGGCGGTAAAAAAACAAACACATTATCGGTACATTGTGAAAGAAATGGCGGCAGCGACAGCGCCTACAGTCTGGTCTACTGTTGAGATGGGAGGGGGCAAGGTGGTAGCCGGTACCGGTGACACCACGGTCAAAGTGGGCACTTGCAGGGGGTGTGCGTGGAACGTTTGGCGCGCGAGAGTCTGGGAGGTGGGCATCTGAGGACTCAGACAAGGGGTGTATGGAACGTTTTAGACGAAATGGCGGCCAAAACATAAAGTATTGTGGGGGCTGGCCTGGCATGGGGGTATCATGGTGGGCACTTAGAAAAGATGTGTGTGTGGAACAGGTCGGATAAAATGGCGGCGATGTTTCGTGCGGGGGATGTGACCGGTAAAAGGCTGTATTTGGGCTTAAATAAGATGTGCGAAGGCATGTAGGCTAATGCTTCGATCGGGAGGGATGACTGCTGGGTGACGAGGCAGACTCACACATAATCCATGATAGCCTACATGCTAGGCTACGAACCACAGTTGACAGTCACCTTCATACTTGCTTGCTTTCCACCCCTCCAAAACGAAATAAATAAAATGTCTTTTCATTTTAAATTAATTTAAAATCAATTTAATATCTAGCTTTCTGTAAAGTCATGAACCAACCATCTGTGTAATAAAGTAGGCTAGGCTAGGCTTACTTATTACACTAACAAAAGTTTACCATGGCAATGTCCCCACCAGGTCGTAATCGTAAAGCCGTCCAGTATGCACACTTGTTGATGTGATGTCATCAGCGATCGACCGACACAGATACACACACACACTGCAGTACCACCCTTTGGCCACCGGTGTCAGTAACTTGCCCCTCCTGCCACACACACACACACATTTTCTCTCAAAATCCCACCTCATGGGACTTTCTGAAATTTCTCACTCAGGCTTCATTTGAGGTCATTGTAAAGCCATTCCATAGGTTGTCCTAATGAGGACTCGGTTTTAGGTACCCATGAGGTCACAAGTGCCCACGAGATTGGTGTGCATCCATGCTCAAGTGCTCACGAGATTAGGGAAACCAGTGCGCACACACACACACACACACACACACACACACACACACACACACACACACACACACACACACACGCATACATGCTCGCGCACGCACGCACGCACGCACACACACGCGCACGCAGGAATAATGAAAGTAGTCATTAGCATGTCCTTACAACTTCCATTAGAGCTGATCTACAACTCTCTCTTCTCTTCTTTGGTCCTGTGTGTGTGTGTGTGTGTGTGTGTGTGTGTGTGTGTGTGTGTGTGTGTGTGTGTGTGTGCGTGTGCGTGTGCGTGTGCGTGTGTGTGTGTGTGTGTGTGTGTGTGTGTGTGTACATGCGCGTCCATATATGTGTGTATGAATAATTAAGTACATTAAAAAACAGGCTTTCTTTTGAAGAGGAAATTATGCATTTGGAATTGTTTGTTTTGCTTCCGTGTGTGTGTGTGTGTGTGTGTGTGTGTGTGTGTGTGTGTGTGTGTGTGTGTGTGTGTGTGTGTGTGTGTGTGTGTGTGTGTGTGTGTGCGTGTGTGTGTGTGTGCGTGTCTGAAAGTGCGTGTGTGTGGTTACATGTGTGCGTTGTATAATGTGCAAATAGAGCAACTAAAGTCCGACCCAGATAGAAACTAAACTCAGGCAATCAGCATAATCATCTGAAGGTCTGGCCTGTGTATGCACCAGGGGAAAGTACATGGGGAAGCACACACACATGCACGCACACGCAAACACAAGCGCGCACGCACACACACGCACACGCACACACACAAACAGGAAGAGATTGTACTTATAATAAGGTTGTCCTCTAAATGAGCAAATGCTATGCTTTACCTTGAAACAGCATTCCCTATTTGAAGTCATGTGTGTATAATATATATATATATATATATATATATATATATATATATATATATATATATATATATATATATATATATATATATATATATATATATATATATATATATATACAGTGAGTCCAATATGTATTTGATCCCTTGCTGATTTTGTTGGTTTGCCTACTAACAAACACATGATCAGTCAATACATTTGATGATAATATGTATTCTGATATGGAGAGACAGAATATCAAAAAGAAAATCCAGAAATTAACTTGAGAGAATATTTATTAATGTATTTCTATTTCATTGAGCAAAATAAGTATTTGATCCCTGCCAACTGATAATTGTTCTGGGCCCACAGACCAGATGGGCACTTCCGATCAACTTGTCATCTGAATTAAAGATAACCTGTACATACTAACAAGCATAAAAGACACATTTAATCAGCAGAATCAGTCCATAGTATGAGTGAATCAATCACACTACAACCTCACCAGGATGGGAAAGACCAAAGAGCGGTCAAAGGATATCAGGGACAAGATTTTAGACCTGAACAAAGATTAAATGAGCTACAAAGCCACAAGAAACAGACTGGGTATTAAGGACCCAACTGTTGATGCATTTCCTCCAAAATGTAAGGAATACAAAATGACCATCCGTCAGCCTGTCTGGGGTTTTATACAAGATTTGACCTTTTGTAGTTATTCGATAATCATGAGAACAGACAGAAAGCACCCTAGACCTGTATGAGATGAACTAGGCAATGATATCAAAGCTACTGGGACCAAAATCACTGAGAAAACCCTTGCCTTGACCCTTGCCTACAAAACCATCACAGGAACGGCCCCAGCTTATCTGAAGGACCTACTAATGCCTTATGTTACTGGAAGAGAACTGCGCTCATCCAACACAAGCCGTCTGGCTCTGCCATCCAGTCGCTCTAGGTACTCCCAGTCAAGATTGTTCTCCGTTGTGGTACCCAAGTGGTGGAACAGTCTCCCAGAGGCAGCAAGACTGAGCACATCTCTTGCAGCTTTCAAGAAACAACTTAAGACATTCCTCTTTCGAGAGAATCTACTAGACTAATGCTTGAACTGGCCTTGCCCCAGGGCAGACTCCTGACATGATGTTTAGTTTAGTTTAGTTTAGTTTAGTTTGTGAGTGTGTTTGTGTGTGTGTGTGTACTCGTTATTTACTCTTTATATTTAAACAAAACAAACAAACAAACAAACAAAAAAACAAAAAAACCACAACTAACCCCTCTTTGCAACTGCACTTGTTGTTCTGTATATCTCCTGTGCACTTTGTATTTGCTTGTGATGTTGGCTTGATTATGTCCTCTTTTGAAAGTCGCTTTGGTTATAAAGCGTCTGCCAAATGCAATGTAATGTAATAATGTAATGTAATGTAAAACTATGGGTAGCACTTAAAGGGACACTGTGTGAGATTTATAGTTGTTTATTTCCAGAATTCATGCCACCCATTCACTAATGTTACCTTTTTCATGAATACTTACCACCACCATCAAATTCTAAGTATTCATCATGTCTGGGAAAATTGCACTTTTCTTACATGAAAAGGGGGATCTTCTCCATGGGCCGCCATTTTGAATTTCCAAAAATAGCCATTTTTAGCTGCAAAAATGACTGTACTTGGACCATACTAGAAAATATTTGTATATTACTTAGTATACTTTCATGTAAAGATCAAATTTGGCAATAGGTAGCCCAGTTTCAATGATCATTATAGCTGCAGTACCTTTTTTGACCATTTCCTGCACAGTGTCCCTTTAACGCCACAGAGGATTAAAATCCTGTAGTGCACACATGGTACCTCTACTTCAGAAGGAACCTTTGTAGTCCCACCTGAGGTTTGCCAACGAATATCAGACTGGTTTAGGATGATAAGGAGGTGCTCTAGTCAGATGAAACCAAAATCAAGCTGTTGGGCATTAACACAATTCAATGTGTTTTGAGAAAGAAAACTGCTGTCTATGATCCTAAGAACACCCTCCTCACCATCATGCATGAAAGTGGTATCATTATGGTTTGAGGGTGTTTGTCTGGCCAAGGCACTGGACAACATCACATCGTCAACGAATGGACGGAGGGAGACATGTATCGTGCAATCCTGAGTCCTTCCCTCTACCACTACACTGAAGGTGGGCCATTTTTGGATCTCCCAGCATGACAATAATACGGAACATACAGTCAAAGCAACGAAGGAGTGGCTCAAGAAGAAGCATATTAAAGTCATGAAATGGCCTAGACAGTCTCCAAACATTAACCTTATAGTAATTCTATGGAGGGAACTGAACCTCCCATTTGCCAAGCTACAGCCACAAACTATTAATGTTTTAGAGATAATCTGCAAAGAAAAATGGACAAAACTCCTTTCTATTATATGCACAAACATTGTAATCAACTAAAAGAAGCATCTGACCTCTCTTCTAGAAAACTAGGGCTTTGCCACAAAGTTCTTTGTCTTCTTT
>NC_085869.1:35162995-35165495 GCF_034702125.1 Engraulis encrasicolus
GTGTGTGTGTGTGTGTGTGTGTGTGTGTGTGTGTGTGTGTGTGTGTGTGTGTGTGTGTGTGTGTGTGTGTGTGTGTGTGTGTGTGTGTGCGTGTATGAAGCCACTATATTTAGGACCAGGCGAAAAATGATCAACAGTCCACTAGTGAAATGCCCTGTATGCCTTATTTAACCCTGTGAAACCTGAACCATGAAAGCAATGAGAGAAAATTCTAATTTTTTGGAATTTGCTTCAATATTGGTCCCTTATAAGAAATGTAAAAAAAAAAAATTCAAAATTTTGTTAAGGTCGCTGAGATATTTAATGCATCATATATGATGCATCAGGCTTTTAATGAATGAAAATTCCAATTTCATGACCATTGAAAAATGACTTTTAATGCATTTACAACTTTTTTTTAATTTAAAAAAGTTGTCAGACAATTTAATTTGAGGATTATCTTTAAATATTTAGTGAGATCCTGCCATTTTTTAAAGCCTATCCTTGTTTTAGCAGGACCATATTTTACATTTCCCACAGCCTGGTTGGGTAATTTTTTTTAAATCTATGTAAAAACATAGCTGATCGAATGCTCAACAACCTATTTATGAGTGTAATATAGATCATTATTCATTTTTGATGTGTAATTTGAATATATGGGTCCATTACTACAATTGGACCATTTCTCCATTCACTTCAATGCATTTTTTACGAGATCATAATTTCAACATTTTGCATTACATTTTCAAAATTGCAAGTAAAACCTGTTTCTTAAGGCAATATCTTTGTCTTGAAGTAAAACAACTTGTGTGTTTTGTTAAACGATCGTCGTGGTGTGCTTTGTAAGTTTCCCTATGGAGCAAATGCATTGATGGCTGACTTCCTGCCACCGCCGGATGGTGCTTATATGTCTCATCAGTTTTAGCACGATCTCTCTGCAACACGGTGTAAAAATATAAACTCTTCCTTGCTTAATTGCACAAAGCAAGTGTTCAAATTAAAGGATGTAGAGTTATATTTCGGAAATTTGTACACAAACCTTATGCAATTTGACGAAATCTCAGCGTCGGTCAGGGAAACCGCTTCTACCCCATTTTCCTGTTTTTCGCCGAGCTGTGGTCAACTTGTTGTCGACCGCTGCTCTCTTGTGGCGGTTTCCGTGTACTGCAGGACGTTTGGAAATGACACGCAGGATGTTTTTCAGATCGATTTTTTTTTGTGTCAGCGTGGAGAGGGCTTTGAATTTGATGAGACATATGTGATGCATCCGGCGCGATAGGGTTAAGAGTGTTTAAAAGTGTCAGGAAACACAGACACCGGAAAGGGAAGAAGGCTAACCATGTGTATAGATGTGTTCATATGCCTGTGTATGTGCAAATGTCTGTGTGTTTGTGCATGAGTATATGAGTACATGAGTGCATCCCTGCACGCGTGTGTGTCCATGTGCTTTTTATTTGTTTGGTCTTCATTCATGTGCATACAAAGATTTGTGTATGTTCGGTTATGTGTACCTCGTGTTTGCCTTTGTCAAACTGTCTTTGAGGTCTTGCACTCAGTATTTACAATCTATCATAAATCTTATCAATCAATCATACCAATGTCTCTCTCTCTCTCTCTCTCTCTCTCTCTCTCTCTCTCTCTCTCTCTCTCTCTCTCTCTCTCTCTCCATATGCCTGACTCACTTTCAGGATATATTCAAAGTCAATGCAAATATGGTATCTCCCTCTCTGAATTATGGATTTTCAATCTCTCTCTCTCTCTCCGCCAATGCAAATATGGTATATCCCTTCCTCCCACCCTCCCTCCCTTCTTCCATCTTTCCCTCAATGCCACAGTTTCAACCTCTCAGCACTATCAGCAGTTTTTTGCCTTTTCAATATCTGCTGTCAGCCCCTCAATCATCCATATAACACACACACACACACACACACACACACACACACACACACACACACACACACACACACACACACACACACACACACACACACACACACACACACACACACACACACACACACACACACACACACACACACACACACACATCCAATATCTTAGAGTAAATATGCTACTGGAACGCCAATCCATCAGTGCCCCATACCTTTCCAGTGGAATAAACTACACATATCTAATAACGACTCCCCACCCGCACGCACGCACGCACAAGCGTGCACGCACACGCACACACACACACACACTTGCCCAGTACTAGAGTGCTTGCAAAACACTGTGCAAACAATGCTTGGACATGCTCATTCTTAGGTGAATTACCTTTCGATTCAATTCCCTTTTTTAAATGAATGTCCTGATGTCTTGTACAGTATGCAATGTGGCTTTGAGAATGAGAACAAAAAGAACTTCACAATACAGTATAATGCATGTTGCTACTTTATGCACAATATGAAAATATTGATATTGGAAACTAATATTGGTAATTGTGTAGAGCTAAAACAGTATGTGTGTGTGTGTGTGTGTCTGTGTATTATTTGTTTCAGACAGAGACTGTACGTGCAGACAG
>NC_085869.1:35177995-35180495 GCF_034702125.1 Engraulis encrasicolus
TGTCTGTCTGTCTGCTTCTGTATCTCTGTCTCTCTCTGTCACCCCCCCCTCTCTCGCTTTCTCTTTCTCTTTACCTCTCCCTCTCCCTCCAATATTCAGACACAAAGAAGGACACACATGAGCAGTAAAATGATGCACTCAGAGGCAGAGGGGCAATGAGCAGCGATCATATAGGGGACATATAAGAAGACCCTGGACACAACCTTGATGAGGTCCCCTAAAGACAAGTCACATGGACAAAGACACACATGCACACAGACACACTCTCTTACAGGACAATCCATTCTGTCTCTCACACACACATGCACACACAGACATGCAGACACACACACACACACACACACACATGCACACACACACACGCACGCACACACACCCACACACACATGCACACACACATGCACACACACACGCACACACACTCCACGGTAACAAAGAGATGTGGCCGGTCCAAAGGCCGGCGGGTATTTTACGTTTGCCATTTAGCGGCATATTTGCAGGTGGTCAGCACTTTCTTGTAGCGGCAATGAATTCATATGGCCAGTAATGGCCAGATCAATAACAACTTAATAGACTTTGTGGGCAGAAATTATGACTCCATCCAGACTGCACGGTATGCGAGGGGGGCTGCAGACAAGCCCGGGGGTGGGGGTTAGATGCGGAAGGACTGTGGGTGGGGGAGGGGTAGTGTATGTGCGTAAGGCTAGGGTATGTGTGTGTGAGCATGTGCTTGAATTCAGTGGGTACACGTGTGTGTCTGTATGTCCATGAAGGCAAGTATGTGCATGATATGGTTTAGTGTGTGTGTGTGTGTGTGTGTGTGTGTGTGTGTGTGTGTGTGTGTGTGTGTGTGTGTGTGTGTGTGTGTGTGTGTGTGTGTGTGTGTGTGTGTGCGTGCGTGTGCGTGTGCGTGTGCGTGTGTGTGTGTGATATACTACTCTTCAACACCCAACAAGACAGCTGCTAAATTTTAATATAATGTACATACTGTATTGCAACAAGAAAGATGCTGGAAAGTGATTTACTACGCTAAAAGGAATGCTGCAGTGAGGCAAACACTAAATAGTATTATACTACTCTACTTACCCAAAAAGGCCTTCTCAGCCCAGCCCTGGCCCACCTAGTAAACGGTGATATAGTGAATTCATAATACGCTACTCTGCCATGCTGCATGGAGGAAGGCTGAATGGCTATATATTACTCTACAATAACTAAGAAGGCCTATCCAGCACAGTCGAGCCCAGCCTCACCTGATGCATGGTGCCTTCCTTGCTTGGAGCTTTAATAAAAAGTTTTAAAAGCTCGCTCTATGATCTAGAGATGCTGAATAGTAGGTACATTGCAGTGAGACAGATACTAAATAGTAATATACTATGGCAAAGAAGGCCTAGCCATCGCAGCCCAGCCCAGCTCAGCACTCTGCTATGCTGCATGGAGGAAGGCTGAATAATAATATACTACTCTACTATAACAAACAAGGCCTACCCAACACAGATGCATGGAGGCTGCACTGCGTTAGGCTTTAAAAAGACTCAAAAGCTTGTGCTAAGCCCTAGAGATGCTGAATAGTAAATACCAGATAGACAGATACTAAATAGTAATACACTACACCATAGCAAAGAAGGCCAAGCCAGCGCAGCCCCAGCCCAGCCCAGCCCAGCCCAGCGCAGCCCCAGCCCAGCGCAGCCCCAGCCCAGCGCAGCCCCACCTGATGCATGGAGGCTGCCTTGCTCCGGGCTTTAATATTTCCAGGAGAGCTAAAAGCCCAGGCTCTGGCCAAGAGGGCTGGGGTCAGCATTATTGGGAACAGCCGCCCATTTATTACCATGAAACATTCAGCCCTTATTTCAGCAGTTAGGCTGCTTGGCTTCTTTTTTTCTCTCTCTTTCTTCTTACAGTTTTTCAGTCTCTCTCTCTCTTTCAGTCTCTCCCTCTCTCTCTCTCTCCAAGTCTAGCCACAGCAACTTCTTAAGAGCATTAGATTATGTTACCATTAAAATCATACACATTTCTAGCAGGACTATTAATCTCGCTACTTGACACACACACACAGAGGCACACATACACAGGCTTGAGCACCCACATACAGTAACTCACTCCCACTCCCACCCCAAACTCAATCCACCCCACCCACACTCTATCAACCCAAACACACACACACACCCACACAGTAGCCTAAGTAGCATAGAGGGTGGCTGTATGAAATGGATCCAATCCAGATGTGACCACAGACATAATACCATATTAGAGACATGACATTCTGGCACACTGGAGACTGTGTGCAGCCAACAGAGGTCCAAGTGTGTGCATGTGTCGCGTGGGGGGTGGGGGTGTCATGATGAAAAGTGGTAAGGGCCAATTTCAGGAATACAGCTGGGTGGCGATACAATACAGTAATAACATGTGCGAACACATGCACGCATTCGTGCACTGTGCGTATGAACACATGCACGCATATGTGCACTCCGTGCACAAACACACGCATGCGCACGCGCACGCG
>NC_085869.1:35185495-35187995 GCF_034702125.1 Engraulis encrasicolus
AATCATTCCATTAAATTTTGTTGGAGGTTGACTTGCTGTGCTTGCTTTTTTATTGTGATTACTTCATGAAATTGCTATTTAAAAATGACTTTTTGCAGATTTTTTTTAATGGCTTTTTAAGTAATTTGCATTTGAACTCATTCATATGTACATATATGACATTCATGAGAGACACTGGGTCATTATTAACATAATGGGCACATACTGTACTCTGCTGTTCATGTCTGGGACATTTTGAGGAGGAGCGCGAGTGAGTGAGAGACAGAGACATGTAGCATACAGATCGGAAGAACACATCTCGAACCCCTGACATCCATGAGGGACACTGAGAGATAATGGGGAACATGCTGTGCTGAACATGTCTGTGCCCTGTGGGCGATTGGGGAGGACCATGAGTGAGTGAGAGTCACAGACGTATGATGAACATTAATAGTTATACTAGAGTTATGAGTCTAATGATGATAAGAGAGAGACAGACTGGGAGCTTTTAAAATAATAGAGACGCGAGACATACGAGATTGAGTTATTAATGTAATGATGATGTATGACGACGGGTGCGTGTCTGTAAGCCTGTCGGGAACATAACTAAAACATCACAAATGTGGAGTGAATAGAGAAGTAGGAGTTCATATAGTTGTGTTGAGACAAAATCAAGTTAGAGAAAAAATAAACAGTTTAATGTCTTTAAAGGGTCCTTTTAAGGGTCCTGTGATGTACTGTATTTGGTGTAAAAAGCTTGACATACAGTGATGGAGTACTGAATACCATCCTCTGATCCCTACTGGTGGTCCAGTTTAATCATGTCAAAATTAACACATTAACGCCAACACTGGCTCCATAAAGATGTTTTGAAATGCTCGTTTTGCCCTCAAAATGTGTGTGTGTGTGTGTGTGTGTGTGTGTGTGTGTGTGTGTGTGTGTGTGTGTGTGTGTGTGTGTGTGTGTGTGTGTGTGTGTGTGTGTGTGTGTGTGTGTGTGTGTGTCTGCACATGTATACTCACTGTGCGAAGGTTTTGTCCATGAGCTGGGTGCCGTTGATGCATACGATGCACTCGTCGTCGTAGAAGAAGCCCTCCCTCTTGGAGCGACTGTTCTCCTCCACACCTCGGATATGAAGACCCAGAGCACTGGGGAAGAAAACATCAACACAACATTACCACAACATTACAGCAACCTCCAATTGGAGCGGCTGTTCTCTTTCACTCCATGGATAGTAGTGGTGTCAACAATGATCGATTTGGCGATCCAATCCAATGCGGGGCATGGACGATCCAGGATCGATGCGGCAAGTTCCAGGATCGATGCAGCAATTTTTTTAAGTTTCAATTACTTCCGTGGATATTTCGAGAGCAAATGAATGTTAAATTAAATAAAAGTACTTCAAAGCATTGCAAGACTGATACAGACTGATCCAGACTGATACAGAAAAAAGCCAATAAATTGTTACTCAGTATCTGACTACTTGTATTGCCTCATCATGACTGATGAAACATTTGCTTTGCTTTCAGTAGAAATGTAATGCATTGCAATGCATTGTAGAATTGAATCGGATCGGATCGAATCGCATATAATCGAATCGAATCGGATCGCTACCTCCCGAATCGTGATCGAATCGGATCGTGAGGGCAGTGCCAATCCATAGCACTAATAGATAGGCAGACCCATAGCACTGGGGAAGAAAAAATAAACACAACATTACAATAACATCAACACAACATTACAGCAACAACATCCAATTGGAGAGACTGTTATCGTCCTCTCCATGGATATGCAGACCTAGAGCACTGGGGAAAAAACACAGTAACAAGAACAAAGAGAGAACACAACACAACATTTAAACAAAGAAAGAACAATGGGGGTGTGCAACCAGGAGTGCACCAGATAGCAACAGAGTGGGGAAATGGTAGCCTGATAGACCAGACTAAATGTGAGATTAAATGTGTAATTTAGTCACGAATGAATGACACATCGAGAGATAGTTGATGTAGTGGGATCGTATTAGGCTCAGTCATTTCAAATTGGTGTTAAAGTTTGGTTTTCACTTCCAAGTTGAAGTTTAGGGTCTATAGAACAATTTGAGTTCGAGTGTCAAACACACAGATAACAAAATGGCCTGCGGGGGGCATTCTAAAAAATATAAACTGCTATAACTTTATGCAGTCGTATTTGTTGAATATATCTGTGTGTTTGACACTCGAACTCAAATTGTTCTATAGACCCTAAACTTCAACTTGGAAGTGAAAAACAAACTTTAACACCAATTTGTGAAATGACTGAGAAAAAATGCACATGCCTACGACCCCACTAATGGAAACAACCCATTGTTTTTCAAACTGTGTCTGTCCCTATTGGCCAACGTTTTGTCATCACTCACTCAAAAACCTGTCCGCTTTGCATCCAAAGATTCAAAACAAATCAAAACAAGTCTCCTGCCTTGTGATTGGTCTGTGTGATTCAGGGAATTGGGGCATTGTTCGAGGCTAGACCCACTCACAGGCAA
>NC_085869.1:35220495-35222995 GCF_034702125.1 Engraulis encrasicolus
TGTCGGTCCTCCATTCTTTATCACATATTTTCCCCTTGGAAATCCAACTTTGAGAATGCTCTTAGTTTCGTTATGAAATCCACTTGTAGCAGTCAAAGTGAACAAGCTAGCCAACAACACCGACTGACTGTATTGTGAACTTCAGATTCGCTATGACGTAACTGTCCAGCAAGACTCTCAACACCAGAAGGAGTCTGCGGCCAGGCTACTGCTCGCCTCACCATTGTATCTTTCAGTGGGCGTTATGCAAAAGCGTCCAGAGTAAAGAAATGATAATCACACGTAGAAAATATTTTAAAAATATCAGGAAATGAGGGCACACCATACATACTTCTATTAAGTGTATAAAAACGTTTAATACAATATTACCAGGTTGCATTCACAGAACGAGCAACATGGCGCATGCGCTCAAACTTGTTAACGAGGGATTGCGCAATCCGGGGTGAGGCCAGTTCAGAGTTGGCCCAAATTCAGCGTATTCGGAGCAATTTGACATGAAATGGGCAAATATTACGATTTTGGCCACGGAAATGATTGAAAATGAGTGAAACTGTTTAAATACTGCTCAAATGGTAGTTATGGTGCAGATGCTCGAAAACAATAGCTGTTATTGTTACTATTATTCACATTTACTGCATCTCATCATTCTCATCTGGAGCTGGTGAGGCCGTGCCTCCCCTGCCGTATTGGAGTGCACGTGCCTGGTGTGTGTGTGTGTGTGTGTGTGTGTGTGTGTGTGTGTGTGTGTGTGTGTGTGTGTGTGTGTGTGTGTCTGTGTCTGTATGTGTGTGTGTGTCTGTGTCTGTATGTGTGTGTGTGTGTGTGTGTGTGTGTGTGTTCTCCTCATTGTTAACAGCTTTCATCTGATAGGGATCCACAGCTCCTATTAAGGATGGGTAATATTGTATGTGCCATCAACCCTGACAATCTCCATAATGTAGCCAACCACACGTCTGTGTGTGTGAAAGTGTGCGTGTGTGTGAAAGTGTGCGTGTGTGTGTGTGTGTGTCTGTGTGTCTGTGTGTCTGTGTGTCTGTGTGTCTGTGTGTCTGTGTGTCTGTGTGTGTGTGTGTGTGTGTGTGTGTGTGTGTGTGTGTGTGTGTGTGTGTGTGTCTGTGTCTGTCCGTGTGTGTCTGTACGTGTGTGTCTGTCCGTGCATGTGTGTCTGTGTCTGTACATGTCTCTGTGTGTGTGCGTGTGTGCGTGTGTGCGTGCGTGTGTGATGAACTGCCGCCACCTTTTAGTGCTGAGAAAATGAACTGTGAACACACTAATTCTCAATTTCATATATGCATGAGGGGAAGAGGAGGAAAAAGCTGTGAATAGAAAAAGCCAAGATGTGCTGTGTGTGTCTCAGAGAGAGAGAGAGAGAGAGAGAGAGAGAATAAAAGAGTGATGCAGGGATGGAGAGAGAGAGAGAGAGAGAGAGAGAGAGAGAGAGGGAATAAAAGAGTGATGCAGGGATGGTGCATTTATTCTCACCGCTATAAAGCGTACGAGGGCCTGAATTACTTGAAAAGCCATTACTGACACACCGTAATTCAGCCTGCTTTAAACCGAGAGGGAGACCAGGACAGGAGGGGAGCATGTGAGTGTGTGTGAGTGTGTGTGTGTGTGTGTGTGTGTGTGTGTGTGTGTGTGTGTGTGTGTGTGTGTGTGTGTGTGTGTGTGTGTGTGTGTGTGTGTGTGTGTGTGTGTGTGTGTGTGTGTGTGTGTGTGTGTGTGTGTGTGTGTGGTGGATGAATGGGTTATGCTATTTAGTAATAACACACATACGCATGTACACACACACGCACGGACACGCACGCACGCACGCATACGCACGCACGCACACGCACGCACTGAGAAACACAGAAACACACACACACAAACACACACACCCCAAGCGTGGTGGTGAATGTTGCTTTCAGCTGGGCGTAATTGGGTCCTCAGCTATATGGCCTCTAATGGTCTGGATGGAGCAGCAGCAGCAGCAGCAGTAGCAGTGGTGGTGGTGGTGGTAGTAGTGGTGGTAGTGGTTGTGGTGGTGGTGGTAGTGGTAGTGGTAGTGGCCACCCCCCTTCCTCCTCACATCACAACAGTGAGACCCTTTCAAATTACCCCCGCCGCCCCCAACATCACCGCTCCGTTACCCAACCACGACCACCACCCTCCAAACCACACACCCACCCTCAAGCCCATTTCACTACCCCATCAAGCGCACTGCACTACCCACCCCCGAGACCATTTCACTCCCCCTTTACACTGCCCTAGTACCCCACCCACCGACCTACCTAGGCCGACTACACCCCCCCAACATATTCGAAAACCACTAACCTGAAAGCACACAACTCCATCCCGTAGCACAGCCCCCCCACCCCCCCCTCTTTCTCTCATCCATCCTCTGTGAAGAAAAGTGCTTTCCTTTAATGTCTCCTTTTCACCTCCCCTGGGAAACATGCCTCACACAAGAACAGGTGTGTGTGTATGTGTGTGTGTGTGTGTGTGTGCGTGCGTGCGT
>NC_085869.1:35242995-35250495 GCF_034702125.1 Engraulis encrasicolus
CCCCCTGAGTCGCGGCCTGTAAGCCAAGAGAGATCGATGGGCACGGACACCAGTCAAAACAGCACAGGAAATATCCACCCTCCTCCTCCTCCTCCTCCTCCTCTTCCTCCTCCTGCCATTGACCACCACTAAGTCAAAACAGCAAAGGAAACATCCATCCATCTCCTACTCCAACAACACTGACCATCATTAAGTCAAAACAGCAAATGAAATATCCACCTTCCTTTTCCTCCTTATCCTTCTCCTCCAACACCTCTGACCACCACTAAGTCAAAACAGCAAAGTAAATATCCACCCTCCTCTTCTTCCTTATCCTCCTCCTCCTCCTCCTCCTCTTCCCTCTCCTCCTCTCGTCATTGACTACCACCAAGCCAAAAGAGCAAGGAAATATCCATCCTCCTCATCTACTCTTGCCTCTGACCACCACTATGTCAAAACAGTAATGAAATATCCACCCTCTTCATCCTACTCCTCCTCCTCCTCTTCTGCCACTGACCACCACTAAGTCAAAACAGACTTTTGACTAACTGGATACAACAAGAGGAGAGTTGGGAGTAGAAGGTATCAAATCAACATGAGGGTCTTGGGGTGGAGTCAAAAGTCTGGTGGACGGACAATGTATGATTTCCTTTGAAGGACTCGTATTATGAATGGCAATAATGTCTATAAGGCCATTCTCCAAAAAATACTCAACATAGCATTTACAGCAGAGTTCATCAAATTTCAGCACATATGTCAATATATAAGCTAATGTTCAATATGTACATCAAAGGATACTGGCTTACAAAAAATGCATAGCCGTTGTGCAACACAGGATAGTGCTAAGGAAGAAATATAATGGAGATTTGGGGGATTGCACACACGTTGAGTTGACCACTGCACCTATAGAAGATAATAATCAAAATGTTCCACTACAGTCCTATGCTTTAATAATATAGCATGGAACATGGGGGGTGGGAAGGGGGACTTTGAAATGATACAAAGACAGGAAAAAGTGTAAGTGTATGCCAAAGAGCGTTTAGTGGGGTCAGCTATAGAGCACCCTGACACTGAGAGACCTAAAGGGCATTTATTGCGGAGGGGAGAGAAATCAATGGTGCTTCAAAGGTGCTCCAAACAACACCAGGTCGGGACAGCACAAGAGTGATGGAGAGAGAGAGAGAGAGAGAGAGAGAGAGAGAGAGAGAGAGAGAGAGAGAGAGAGAGAGAGAGAGAGAGAGAGAGAGAGAAAATTGCAAAGTAACAGATGGGAAAGAGAGAGAGAGAGAGAGAGAGAGAGAGAGAGAGAGAGAGAGAGAGAGAAAAGTGCAAAGTAACAGATGGGAGAGAGAGAGAGAGAGAGAGAGAGAGAGAGAGAGAGAGAGAGAGAGAGAGAGAAAGAAAGATATTTCAGTATTTTTTTTTTTCAAAGTGCATTTTTCCTATATGAGACATGATCTGATTTAAATCAGTATTCAAGTGAACTGAAACACTCAAAGATGCACACACATGTAAACATGTCTACAAACACAGGTATGTGCGCAAAAAAACTAAAGCTTGCACGCACGCACAAGCACAAGCACACACACACACACACACACACACACACACACAGAAGTGTGTATCTGATCGAGGCCATTGGATTGAGCAGAGGATCATAGGAGCCGATGTAACCTTTCTGGATCACCTACACTGGTGCTGATGACAGCAACTACAGGTACTTTAAACTATGTGCAGGCGCACACCACACATACACTGAAACAAACACGCACATGCACACGCGCACACACACGCACATGCACAGGCACACACACACACACACACACACACACACACACACACACACACACACACGTGTCTGGACATTGTCATTTAAGCAACATCAAACACACACACACACACACACACACACACACACACACACACACACACACACACACACACACACACACACACACACACACACACACACAGACACACAGACACACAGACACACACACAGACACACAGACACACACACAGACACACACACAGACAGACACACACACAGACACACACACACACACACACACACACACACACACACATACACACACACACACACACACACACACACACACACACACACACACGTGTCTGGACATTGTCATTTAAGCAACATCAAACACCACACACGCACACACAGACACACACACACACACACACAGACACACAGACACACACACAGACACACACACAGACACAGACAGACACACACACACACACACACACACACACACACACACACACACACACACACACTTCCTGTCTGTCCATCCTCTGTATCATGTCTGCTTTTCTATGCCTTCTGTTTAGTGTCTCCTCTCCTCTCCTCTCCTCTCCTCTCCTCTCCTCTCCTCTCCTCTCCTCTCCTGAACGCATACCTTTACCTCCTTCCCCTCTCCACATGCAATTTTCGTTTCTGCTTTTCTTATTCCAATTTTTGTTTTGTTTTGTTTTTCATTCATTAATGTATTACTCCTTCTGTTCATTTATCCTTTCTTCCGTTCTCGTATCTGGTTCTTCTTAAAAGTTTTCTGGTAGTGCTATTTTTGCTCACATGATGGACAACCACCATCCCCTCAAAACCCATATCTCTCCAACTCATATATACACACACACACACACACACACACACACACACACACACACACACACACACACACACACACACACACACACACACACACACACACACACACACACACACACACACACACATACAAACACACAATCCATCTTCCCAATTCGACATGGCTGTCCCCCTGTACTGCCTCATCTACTTTTCGAGACGCACAGTCATGACACACATGCACGCACACAAACACACACACACACTTACACACACCATCTCAACAATTCGGCATGCCTGTCCCCTAAACCTGCCTCGTCTACTTTTTGAGACACACACTCGTGACACACGTGTGCAGGCATACACACTCAAACGCGCGCACACACAAAATCCTGGTGCCCCTGTCTCTCCGTCTTCCCAATTCTTCACGCCCGTCCTTTTTTCTTCTAGTTTTTGGAGCACGCACACAAACAAGCACAAACAAGCACACACAAGCACACACAAGCACACACACACACACACACACACACACACACACACACACACACAGACACACACACACACACACACACACACACACACACACACACACACACACACACACACACACACACACGGCCCTGTCAGTGTGTCTGGGGATGTCTAAAACACGTGTCCCATCACCTTCTCCTGACAGTGTGACCAATCCACCCATCACAGGGTAGCTCCTCACAGACCTGTCTGTATTTAAGGGCGACGTGTGCGTGTGTACGTGTGTGTTTTAACAAAGTGTGTTGGGCTGTGTGAAAGACTGACACAAGTCATGCCAAGTAAAAAGGGAAGGAAGAAAAAACAGACAAACAGATGGAATCACAAAGACAACTCAAACTAGAATGCACTCTGAGAGTGCAGACCTCCGCCAAGTTGCTTGATAGAAGATTTGACTGTTACACCCTATTTTCATTTTAAGTCTTTCTGCCTTCTTTTTGAGTAGTTAGAAACTGGAATGTTTTTCCCTGTCCTGTAATTCAGTTTGCGGTCACTAGGGGCATCTAGATTTATAGGCCAGCAATAGTGATGAATCTTTTAAAAGGTCCTGGTTACGGTTTGTGATCCAGATCACCGACTCCACAAAGTTTTGTCCAAATCCGTTGATTAGTTTTTGAGTTATCCTGCTGACAGACTGACAGACTGACAGACAGACAGACAGACAGACAGACAGACAGACAGACAGACAGACAAATGTGACCGAAAACATAACCTCCTTGGTGGCATGTGTGCATGCGTGCATGTGTGCATGCGTGCATGAGTGGTTATGGTTAAAGTTCATATTGGGGGGGGGTCAGGTGTCAAATGCATCCAACCCCACCCCACAAGGCCACTAAGGTCCTGATCTAAGGGCCACTTTCCTTTGAGCTCTAAACCAATTCACAGACATGCTTTATGACTCTCCGTCTGTGTGTGTGTGTGTGTGTGTGTGTGTGTGTGTGTGTGTGTGTGTGTGTGTGTGTGTGTGTGTGTGTGTGTGTGTGTGTGTGTGTGTGTGTGTGTGTGCGTGTGTGCGTGTGTGTGTGTGTGACTGGGGCAGGGGGCGGGGGGCACACTAAAAGGAAAAGGGGCTTACCGGTTTTTAAGGTCAAGTGGAATGATCTTTGACATGGCGGGATAGGGGTACGTAAATGTATGTTGATCTGGGTGGGGTGGGGTGGGGTGATGTGTGTGTGTGTGTGTGTGTGTGTGTGTGTGTGTGTGTGTGTGTGTGTGTGTGTGTGGTGTGTGTGTGTGTGTGTGTGTGTGTGTGTGTGTGTGTGTGTGTGTGTGTGTGTGTGTGTGTGTGTGTGTGTGTGTGTGTCGCTTTGAAGGGGCCGTAGGGGTCTCAATGTTAATGATGAGGGGCCAGAGGTCCAGATAAATCACATGTCTGATACTTTGGAGAAGTGTGTGTGTGTGTGTGTGTGTGTGTGTGTGTGTGTGTGTGTGTGTGTGTGTGTGTGTGTGTGTGTGTGTGTGTGTGTGTGTGTGTGTGTGTGTGTGTGTGTGTATCTTTGATACTTTAAGGTGGGGGTTGGGGATGAGGGCCCCTCACATTCCCCAAATTCCCCTCTAATGATTTTACTCTCCCATTTCTCATTTCTCTTCTCTTTTGTCAGCGTTGTGAAGGGCTACGAGGATGCTTTGCTGAGTGTGACTTTAAGTAAGAAGTTCGGAAGAGTGTGTATGCTTGATAGTATAGGTCCCCATTAACTAGAGACTGCCCAAAAGTGGGAAAATCGACTATTACATTACTACAGAATTTTGTTTCTGAAATGGTACTGCCAGTTTCAGATTTGAACTCCTTGGAGATGTTAGCGGTATGAGCTGCTGTGTGTGTGTGTGTGTGTGTGTGTGTGTGTGTGTGTGTGTGTGTGTGTGTGTGTGTGTGTGTGTGTGTGTGTGTGTGTGTGTGTGTGTGTGTGTGTGTGTGTGTGTGTGTGTGTGTGTGTGTGTGTGTGTGTGTGTGTGCGTGCGTGCGTGTGCGCGCGGGCATGTGTGTGAGCGCGCGCGTCTGTGTGTGTGTGTGTGTGTGTGTGTGTGTGTGTGTGAGTGTGTGTGTGTGTGTGTGTGTGTGTGTGTGTGTGTGTGTGTGTGTGTGTGTGTGTGTGTGTGTGTCTGTGTCTGTGTGGCAGCAGTAAAACCATGCCTGACTTCATCCAATAAAATAGTGCTTTGCAATGTTGCATTTGCATAAAATACTCATACATATGAAAAAATAACACTAAATCAAAGCTTATTTTTTGTTGAGAAAGCAAAATGCTCCGAAATTCATTCAACGACAATCAAGCAAAGGAGGCTGATTGAAACCACTCACTCTGCTCCAATGTCTGTTAAAAACCCTTTACCCTCTGCGTGATCCTGCTGATAACTCACAATCAGTATGAACAAATGGGGCGGAAAGGAAATTTTTTTTTTTTTACATGTCCAAGTTGCTCTAACGAACGGCGTAATGACTACATGTGAAGGTGAACATGCTCCGTAAATGTCATGTCTTTCCTTACAGGATGTACGGCAGGTGATGGGAGAGGGGTCCATGTGACTGAGCAGGGGAAGCAAACAGAGGGGACAAAGGGGTCAGTTGTACTGGGGGCCCAGGAGGAGGGAGGACCGAGAATGGGGGTTCTCATTGCATTGTATGTACTGCGTAGGGGTTCCTTTTCAGATTACTTTGTCCTGGGCCTTGCCAAAGCTGTCAGGCCATGGACTGAGCATGGGGATGGGTGTTCTTCAACTGCTCAAGCGAGAGAAGAGGAGGAAATAGCTTTATGCGCGGACTAATGTGCTGAGAAATTAAAGGTGTACAATCTCACACATAAGCACACTCGAGAGGCACAAGCACACACTGCTGACATGCGGATGTTTCAAGGAGGAAGGGATATTGGGATCCATAGCCATTTATGTGATAGAATGTTAGATTCTCACATTGCTCTGATAGAAGTCCTGCTTCACATTCGGTATAAAAGTTAATTAATTATAAGAATACTGCACCATCTTTTTTTAATGTGCACCATGTTTCAAGCAAATGACCTGGACTCTAGGCGGTAGAGGAAATTGAAGTTATAAAGATTGTTGTAATGCCTAAAATTCCACGTCATATTTACATTGTTTTATGATTAAAAAAGGCAGGCTCCATTGAATTTGATTTCAGTCTTAGATTTGCATTATGTGGATGACATCTTAAGTTTTTAGATACTTGTGTTTGAAACAAAACTCGTGAGTGAAGGAGCAGCACAAAGAGCCGTCTATGTAGAGTATGGGGATTGAATAGTGTAGTGGGGAGGTGACGTTTTAGAAAGTGAGAGGCATTGTTGTTTGATACCAACTTCTCTCTCCCTGTCTAATGTTAAAAAGAGTGAAGCAGCAGAGAGTAGGTTGTGTTTAATACGGGAAGTACTATTGTATTTTGTTGGATGCCAAACTCCCTTCAAGATGTTAAAAAGAGGGAAGATACCTCAAACAGCTGGCAGTGTTTCTTAGCTTATATGGCAGCAATGTCAAACTCAAATTTGGTCCATGGAGTCATCTTATTAGGCCCGCGATATCATTTAAAATATGTATTACAGTTGGCCCACATACACATAAATATATTGCGATATGACTTCAACTCAACATTTAGGCGTGACATACTCATACAAGAGCATCAATGACTCTCACAATAGACTGTGCAGGGACATTTTAACTACAATATGAGCTGGGATTGAATGTTTAAGATTTAAATATTTCAGTATTTTAAGCATGTGCGCACATGCACAACTTCGGTCATTTTTTAATATTGAGTTCGGCCTGCAACTGTGTGCCCTTCGTCCCACTTCGGGCAGTCATGGCCTGGTGGTTAGTGAGCTGGTCTTTCAATCTGGGGGCTGTAGATTCAAATCCCGCCTGACCTTTCCCTACACTTCTATCCAAGGTTGAAGTGCTATAGAGCAAGGCACATAACCCCACATTGCTCCAGGGGACTGTAATCAATACCCTGAATGAATAACGGTAAGTCAAATTGGAGAAAAGCATCAACTAAGTGTAATGTAATGTAATGTCATGTATTTTAGATTGTTGTGGCCCACTGAAAAGTTGAGTTTGACATCCCAACTAAATGGTGTTTTAGTGGCATGCGTGTTTGATACCCAGCACTCTCCCTGTCCAATGCTAACAAAAGAGTGAAGATGCAGCTAATAGCAGGGCGAGTACATTATGGAGTGTGTAATGTGTATAGTATGGGTATAGGAAGATTTACAGGCCTTATTCCCTGTGTTAGGTTAAATAGAGTGAAGCTGCGGCTAAAAGCAGGCTGCAAGGGTGAGGGCAGGACACCTGGATCATTAAAGAGTGCCAGCCTTGTCAGATGACAGCTGCTCTCTCTCTCTCTCTCTCCCTCTCTCTCTCTCTCTCTCTCTCTCTCT
>NC_085869.1:35255495-35262995 GCF_034702125.1 Engraulis encrasicolus
ACTATAGAGACTAGCCTATACATGGGTTGTACATTTTTGTTTTCCCCTGACTGCGCGAAACTAACTGTGCACAACTCAACCGTTGATTGTTGGAAACCACTGTCGGTCAAATCATTAGCTCACGTGGTTGGCTGCCAGTGTCTTGCCCCTCCTCATAACATTGTGATTACAAACACTGCGCACCCATGTATAGAGAGTTGGCAAAAGAAATTTGCACCTGTCAGAGTCAGATTCCAGACCTCTGTAACAAAGATCACAGTAAGTGTGAATTGCTGGGGCAAGCACACTTAATAAATAACTTAATGTGTGTGTGACTACATTTCAGGATTGTGTTTCTAGAAAGTGTAGATGCTAGTCAGTTAGCAACTTTGGTCATTTTCAGTGGAAAATGGCATTGCAGCCAACAATAGCTAACATAGCAACTATGGCTTTGAGAAATGTGCCTCAGTATTGTTCAGGCCATGATATCTATAGCTTTGCTATCTACAGGCTTCCCCAGAGAAGATTTCTAGGCCCATGGAAGCATCCGGTTGGGCCCCTTCTCCCCTATGGTTTTCAATTGACACATGCCCCCATGGCGAATGAAGCCTCAAAAAGCTTTCACCTTTACCCCCATAACCCCCATCATATTCACTTTTCTCTCCCTGTCTCTTTTTACCAGTCATCCATCTCCATCTCTCCACCCCCTCCTCCCTTTTATCCTTCTGTTTCATCCCTCCGTCCAGCGTAACCTGGCCTCCGTCGAACGGGGAGAGACGAGTGTGGTGTGTCAAACGGAACATGACAAACGGCATGTTTAGAGCCATGGCCAATGGCAGATGAATGGCAGTCTAAAAGACACCCCTCCCTCCAAAACACCAGAGGAAAGACATCCTAAAAGAGACCCCCAGCACCCTGACTACCACCTTCATGCGTCCCACACCTAATGGGATAGGGGCAGGGGCAGGGGCAGGGGCAGGGGCAGGCGTGCACCCTTTTGGTGTGTGTGTGTGTGTGTGTGTGTGTGTGTGTGTGTGTGTGTGTGTGTGTGTGTGTGTGTGTGTGTGTGTGTGTGTGTGTGTGTGTGTGTGTGTGTGTGTGTGTGTGTGTGTGTGTGTGTGTGTGTGTGTGTGTGTGTGCATAATGGAACCTGATCAGCGTTCTGGAATGCTGCGTGGCCATGCGTCATGTTGGAACTCATGCAACACATTTCCATATGAGCACAGCAATTACACGCCAAGACTCTGGTTACCAACACACACACACACACACACACACACACACACACACACACACACACACACACACACACTGTCCGTATGTAAAGTATGTATGCACACCAGAGGTGGAAGAAGTACTGAAGTTGTGTACTTAAGTAAAAGTAGAAGTACCCTGCGAAAAAATTACTCAAGTGAAAGTGAAAGTTGTACACCAAAAACGTACTTAAGTAAAAGTCCTAAGTACTAACTTTTAAATGTACTTTTCAGTACAAAAGTACAAGTAGGCCTACTCGCGCAATGGCTGTCTTTCTCCATGTCTACCTACTTGATACAATAGGAAAAAATGTCTGCAACGGTTTTCGGTTCTATTTGAACATGACTATGGAGTCCTGTTAATGTTTTTTAAAGTATATTTTCTGTCTGGGTGTCAATTTGGAAGAGGGGCTTGGTCCCGCCTCCCTGCCCGCAGCTGAGGCTACTGAAATATCCACGAAACACAACAGGAAAACCTAGGATAAATGTAACTAGTAACAAAGTCTTCTCCTAGAAATGTAAGGAGTAGAAAGTACAAGTAATTGTCAAAAAATGTAATTGAGTAAAAGTAAAAGTCTGCATTTTTATTTTTACTCAAGTAAGTACAAATTCCAGAAAAAACTACTTAAGTACAGTAACGAAGTAAAAATACTTAGTTACGTTCCACCTCTGATGCACACACACACTTCAACATGGTATACACACACCAAACACACATATTACACACTTAGATTCCAGTTACAGCCTCAAGACGACATAAATCTAGCCATGTGCAGGAACCAAAAACACACACACACACACACACACACACACACACACACACACACACAATCTGCAACATTTATAAACATGTGCACTCTCACATGCACAGAACGTCAACATTCAAGGGCAGTGGAGTTGCATGATATATGTGCAAATATCAGAGAGTATGGAAGATAGAGGGGATCTATAACAAAGTTCAGAGAACACACCCAGCAAGGACACACATACTGCAACATTTATGTCCACAAACACGCAAAGTTTATGGTTAATATTAACACACACGCACGCCACACTCACACGCACACACACAAAAGTTCATGGTAAACATTCACACACGCACACAAAGTTCCTAGTGTACATTCATACACATACACATATAACTTCCATAACCACGCACGTCTCAGGGATAACGTGTCATATCCCATGGCCAGAGTAACACACACACACATGCTGACAGACGTAAACACAAAACACACACAGAACTTAGGAGGCACTCACAAACACACACATATGCACGCACACACAAATACACACACTAAAGCACGCACGCACACACAAATACACACACTAAAGTACGCACGCACACACGCACACAACATACCAGGAGACGGAAACATATAAACATAGATTTGTAGAAATACAATCACACCATACTGCAACTCTGAACAGGAACAGGAACAGGAACAGGCACACACTAACACACACACACACACACACACACACACACACACACACACACACACACACACACACACACACACACACACACACACACACACACACACACACACACACACACACACACACACACACACACACACACACACACACACACACAGAGTTTTGGGTGGATCTCACACACACACACAAACACACCAACCAACTCAGTCCGTATAATGATTGGTCCATGTATTGTAGCTCCATCGGGAGTATCTAAATCCTAAACATACCGATACTCTACCTCACATGATACACACTGACACACCCTTCCTCCACACTGTGCATGTATAGCAGGTGTGCGTGTGTGTGTGTGGTCGTGAGTGTGCATGCATGCGTTTGTGTTCGTGTGCATGTGTGTGTGCGCCGTGTATTCGTTTGTGTGTGTGTGTGCGTTCGTCTGCATGGATGTGTGCACGTGTATGCGTTTGTTTTGTGTGTGTGTGTGCGCGTGTTCGTGTGTGCGTGTATTCGTGTGCGCGCGTGTATGTGTGTGTGTGTGTGTGTGTGTGTGTGTGTGTGTGTGTGTGTGTGTGTGTGTGTGTGTGTGTGTGTGTGTGTGTGTGTGTGTGTGTGTGTGTGTGTGTGAGTGTGCACGCGCTGAGCTGATCAGATCAGCATATGCATGTCAGTAGCAGGATGGAAAAAGAGACAAATGATGTCATACGACTACTCACTTGACTCTGAACAGACCGACACCGACACACGCACAGCAAAGAAATAACACACACACGCACGCACGCATGCACGCACACACACACATACACAGTGTGACTGTAGAGGATAGCCCAAGGACACACAACGTCTGGTTCATCAGTTCTGCAAAATCACTTTAGAGTTTACACACAAATGCTCGTGTTTCAAGTTTCATATCAAAATTTAATCTTTGAGCAAACTCTGCAAATGCACGAAAATAGCTGGCGTTAGCAGTCAGGACAGAGATGTCGGAAATGTTTCTACATAAACTCGTCCCTACTTGCAAATCTAAACCCAATGTGCCACATTGCACAAGTCCCTATTCAGTTCCTCTCTCAATGTTCTCATTTTTCATCATAACAACAAAGACAGTCAAAGTACGGTCGTAATAAATAACTTTCCAATCTGCTCTACATGACTTCACACTGTCTGTTCCACAGAGACGAGTTAACACATTGGGCTCCATTGACACATAATAAAGCATTTTATTCTCTTCTGTTCTGTTCTGTTTTTTCATCTCCCTCGGTCTCTCCATTAGCGCGTCTTCATTATGCTAGCGCTTATCCCAGCCAAGCGCCTCATTTTATCCGCCATTAACTTGTAAACAAAAGACGAGGTCAACAACACTGTTGCTAACTGATCTTGTCACGAGGCATCTATCTCTGTTTATTTTTTTCTTTTCTTTTGTTATTTGGATTAATGACTACTACTTCTACTTCCTTTGTTTTCCTTTTGTCCTCTGAAGTTAGTCTCCAGATTGTTGCGAGTGCCTTGTGTGAAATCCTCTGAGGTGTCATTGTGCTTCATCAGGCATCAGGCAAAGTCAACAGAGCCGTTTACTCTCCAGAGAGTAGTTCTACTAACTGTAAACAGAACACAAAGTCGAACCCGTGCGCACAAACACAAACACACACACGTACACACGCACACACACAAACAAAAACACAAAGACAAAAACACACACAGGCAGAGACACAAACACAAAGACACACACACACACACATTTGCACACACGTAGGCACACTCACTTAGTCTGTTTCGATGACATTCTCCATGCTTTATAAGTAACTCCTTCTGCTACCGCTACTAGTATTGACTGCAGTAATTAATTGTGTTTTCATGATACAGATGATGATTATAGAGCGCGGGGGGGGGGGTCTAGGAGCACTGGGAATGTCTGTACTCGCTGGAGTCATATTGAAGGGTGAAGTATGAATTGTGTGTGTGTGTGTGTGTGTGCGTGTGCGTGTGCGTGTGTGTTACTGCAAGAGACAATGAAAGCAAGATAGAAACAGAAGATAACCGTGAAAGAGAAGAGAATAGAGAGAGAGAGAGAGAGAGAGAGAGCGAGAGACAGAGAGACAGACAGAGACAGACACATATGGAGACATATAGTGAAACAAAGTGTGCATTTTTACGTACTGGATTTGAGAGCAGAGGAGTTGACTTCTATCTCCCCTCCTGCGATTGGCTGGAAGATGGAGAGTTCCGAGTCATAGGGTTCCGGGCTGGGCCGGCCCTCGTTGCCACGAGACACTCCCACAGGACTCACCGCCCCCCTCTGCTGGGCCTCCTGTTCCTCATACACGGCAATCAGCTGCAGAGTAGAGAATAGACGGACACACGGACACACACAAGGAATAATATTTGTTAATATTCTATTAATAGACAACTATTTCAGTATAAAGTGTGTATCAGTTGACAGGGTAAGCCTTGCAATGAAATAAAGTTACTTTATTTATCAATGGAGATCAGCTGCAGAGTAGAATGTGGACATACACACACGCACACACACACAAAGAATAAATATTTGTTAATATTTCTATTAACAGACAACTGTTAAATGCACATTTAACTTTGAAGAATCAATCAGGCCACTTTTACAGTCTTGAGCCAGGACACACACACATATTACACAATGAGATACACACAGTTTTCTCTCTCTCTGTCTCTCTCTCTCTGTCTCTCTCTCTCTCTCTCTCTCTCTCTCTCTCTCTCTCTCTCTCTCTCTCTCTCTCTCTCTCTCTCTCTCTCTCTCTCTCTCCATGTGTGTCTCTTCTCACACTCCCCAACTTCTGCTAGGACAAAGCACGAGACAGGAACATATAGGTGTGTGTTTTAAGACCTGTTTTGTGACACCCTTAAATGCATGGAAGGAGGCCATTCACCCTAATCTGGATGCAGTGTGGTTTCAGAAATCGTATTTTATGTCATTGTCATTCCCTATTGTGTGTGACTGCCGTGGAAGACAACGAAGCAATCATACAATGTATTATAGCCACTAGATTTGTTGTAAGAAGTCATTAAACTAGAACCAAAACAATACCTCCATACTATATTATCACTCATTCCACAACAAAATACCCCACAACCCAAAAAAAAAGAAAGATTATAAATTAATATATAAATATGGTTTTGGCACTGTGTTTTGTTATTGATCTAGTATCAGGCTGAATAATGTCTCCCATACTCCACTGTATTGATTTTGCTCCCCCCCACCACTAGGAAAAACCGGGTTCTGGGGTAGAGCAGTAAGCCCCCCCCACAAATCATCAACCGCTAGCCAGGACCAGGGACGGTGACAGGTTTGGCAAGGCCCCGGACAAAGTCACCTGAAAAGACCTCCCACCCACCCAACACATAGAATTTCATGTGTACCCAAATTGAGCCCCTAGCCGCTCTCCTCTCCCTGGGCCTGGGAAAACTGGCCCCTTTGTGTCCCGCCCCAACCCCTGTCGGCTTCTCTAGCCAGCACCACATCTTAGCCTCCTCCCGCCACGGCGTGGGTCCTTGCGGGGGAGCAAACTAGAGCGGCCCAATACATCATCTGCGCCTCGTCTATAGATACGACTTCATCAATACCTGCTGGATCAGAGGGAGCCGTTTAAGCCGCTTGATTTGTGTCGTTTCCAACTGGAGATATGGCCAGTGGACATGTGTAGTAAAGCATGGCCGATTTCATCACCGACCGCCCACCCACCAGGGAGAGGTCGGCACTACCAAAGGGATTACGAGCGACCAGCTTCAGGTCATATGAATTTACTATATGCGCAATGTGTACGTGCAGACGTGTGTGTGTGTGTGTGTGTGTGTGTGTGTGTGTGTGTGTGTGTGTGTGTGTGTGTGTGTGTGTGTGTGTGTGTGTGTGTGTGTGTGTGTGTGTGTGTGTGTGTGTATGTGTGTGTGTGTGTGTGTGTGTGTGTGTGTGTGTGTGTGTTCCAAAACACCTTCCAATTGTCCCTGTCAGAGTACGCTATGAAGCCAGAGATAAAGAGGATCGTTTAAGTGACTGTGTGTGTGTGTCTGTGTGTGTGTCTGTGTCTGTGTCTGTGTCTGTGTCTGTGTCTGTGTGTGTCTGTGTGTGTGTGTGTGTGTGTGTGTGTGTGTGTGTGTGTGTGTGTGTGTGTGTGTGTGTGTGCGTGTGCGTGTGCGTGTGCGTGTGTGTGTGGACCGGTTACCATAATGAGTAGTACCTTTGAGAGAGACCACATTATGGAAGACCTATGGCCAAGCATGTCAATACAATAGGAAACTCTTTGAGACGTAGTCAATATTGACAAAAACACATCTACGCAATGGCATATTGGCTAAAAATGCCCATAAAAAGGCTCACAAAAAGGGTCCAACCAAAACTAGCCTTGAAAACCGACTATTTGAATACACACATTCATTCAAGGTCGTGTAATACCGTACTAATATGACTATACATCAACACTCTAAAAACATTTCAAACGCAAAACACGAGGATTAAATGAATACAGTTACTGTGAATGGACAATCTTTTCGACATGGCAGTTTTTACAGTCGCATGGTTGAATTGTATTAAATGGGCTTTCATTTCAAAAATAACAATTCAAAAGGTTCCAAGAGACTTCCAAAGCGCCCACAGGGCACTGTGACCTTTCTAAAGGCGGCGGTTTACAAAGACGGCCCTGTTGATATCAATGGCATCAGTGTTGTGCCATGTGTGGCCTCTGGCAGGGCACAATTACTGATATTTATTTATATTAGTAAATCACACTGCAGATATGGAAGACTAAGAAACCACACATGATTTATCCCGGACTTTCCCACTTCGTCACACCCTCCTTGT
>NC_085869.1:35275495-35282995 GCF_034702125.1 Engraulis encrasicolus
AACGTTTTTCAATACATTGAAAACAAGACGTTCAACAAATCATACTGCACAGCCCATCTCTTCTGGGTGGATTTAAGTTTGATAGCATTTCTAAAAGCACAGCACAAAAATATGCTTGAAGAAAAAGGACAAGCAAAAAAAAAAACACACACAACGGCACACAAACACGCAAGCATGCACGCAAAACAATTGTTGTTGATTCTTCCCTTTGCTTCCACCTGTGACTCTGTAAAGGCCTCCATTCTACCAGAACAATCACACATGCACTCATGCAAGCATGCAAGCTGGCACACACACACACACACACACACACACACACACACACACACACACACACACACACACACACACACACACACACACACACACACACACACACACACACACACACACACACACACACACACACACACACACACACACACACACACACACACACACACACACACACACACACCAAATGAACCAGCCAGAATGAAAGAAAAAAAAAACAGCTGGGGCTATTGTGGAAAATAAAAAAACCTGTAGAGTAAGGTCTTATTCTTGTGATTGCCAATGACGCTGTGTGCTGTTGCTGTTGTTGTTTATGTTTGTCTGCCTGTGCGTGCGTGTGTGTGTGCGCGCGCGCGCGTGCGTGCGTGCGTGCATGCGTGCGTGCCAGGCAATTTGAAACAAGTCTGTATACATATGTGTACTGACCCCGACAATCACATGCACATGCAAACACAAAGAGTTTGGGTGCACAAAAAATAGTGTAAACTGCACAAACACACGCAAACGTGAAAACACTTTCTATATGTGCAGACATAAGGGCATACACGCATGCCCGCACACGCGTGCACACACACATACACACACACACACACACAACACACACACACACACACACATACACACAGACATTGATAAGCAAGTCATGAGTGTAGGGTTGACTGTTGCTCTAATGGTTTGTGATCTCCGATCGACCCACTGTCTGTCCACCTGTCACAAGTGCCTGCCATCATAATCGGTCTGGCGATGCGCAGACATGTCTGCATGTGCGTGTGGTACATAAGCGGAGGCGGTAAGTGTGTGTGTGGGTGGGTGGTAGGGCTGTGACGATATTGAATCGAATCGCGATTAATTGTGATACGCAGTCACGATACTGAATCGTGATACAAGGACGCAGTATCTTGATGTGTCCTTTCAAAGTTATGTTACCCATTAGTCCAGAAAACAGCCACATGATATGATGTGATAGTGCTTCCAAGCTTCAAATCATCATCATTATTACTTTACTTTACTATTAGCCTTTTGAAACCTATTCTACATATAAACTATCATAGTTTTATAGTATATTTTCATTGTATAATGTTGGCAAAGGTGAAAAAAGAAAATGATTTATGAACTAAATATCGCAATGCCTCCCATAAATACATGTACCACAATGCATCGTGATAGTATCGCATCGTGGCATGTGTATTGTAATGCGCATCGAATCGTGAACAACCTTGCCAATACCCACCCCTAGTGCATTTTTATGTTTGTGTGTGTGTGTAGTCCATTTAAGCCTACAGGCTGTTCATGCGTGCGTGCGTGCGTGCGTGCGTGCGTGCGTGCGTGCGTGCGTGCATGCGTGCGTGCGTGCGAGTGTGCGTGCGTGCGTGCGTGCTCCACTTCAGTCGAGGCGCTTGCTTGGGTTTTCCCTTAACAGGGCAGTTTTACTACAGCTGTCACTTGCTTTAGCATGTACCAGCACTTAGCTTTACGCCACCGCTCCACAAAGCTCCTTATTGATTACCAACAGATCTATCTGGCACCCGTGTGTGTGTGTGTGTGTGTGTGTGTGTGTGTGTGTGTGTGTGTGTGTGTGTGTGTGTGTGTGTGTGTGTGTGTGTGTGTGTGTGTGTCTGTGTGTCTCTGTGTGTGTGTGTGTGTGTGTGTGTGTGTGTGTGTGTGTGTGTGTGTGTGTGTGTGTGTGCGTGCGTGTGTGCGCGTGTATGTGCACGTGTACGTGTGTACATGTGTGTGTGTGTGTGTCTGTGTCTGTGTGTGTCTGTGTGTGTGTCTGTGTGTGTTTGTGTGTGTCTGTGTGTGTCTGTGTGTGTGTGTGTGTGTGTGTGTTTGTCTCCCTAAGTGAGTGTGTGTAACCGTCCGTCCGTGTGTGTGTGTGTGTGTGTGTGTGTGTGTGTGTGTGTGTGTGTGTGTGTGTGTATGTGTGTATGTGTGTGTTTGTTTTGTAAGCCAAGGAGGGGATGAGAAGTTGAGCGATGACCAGCCCAGCGTAGTGATGTCATCGATCCTGGACAAGGCTGTCGATACTGCTGGCACGTGAGGTGGGCACTTTCTTTCTTCCCTGTCATTGTGTGTGTGTGTGTGTGTGTGTGTGTGTGTGTGTGTGTGTGTGTGTGTGTGTGTGTGTGTGTGTGTGTGTGTGTGTGTGTGTGTGTGTGTGTGTGTGTGTGTGTGTGCGTGCGTGCGTGCGTGCGTGTCCATCCATGAGCGCCCAAGCCCTTTAAAATTGATCTCCAGGTTTTTTTGTCTTCGTTCAGCTTCAGTTTATCATTCCAACCCATTCTTTTTGCATTTCCATTTTTTTCTTTTTTCATTTTCATTCTTCAATTTTTTTTTCATTTTCACATCAATGTGTGCAGAGCTTCACCCAGAACTTTATGGCTAAGGCGCCCACCTTGACAACAAACACCTACCACTAGGCCCTCGGAAAAGACACAGATTTAGTGTGGTGAAGCAAAAAAGTTGCTTCACCAAAATATTTGGTATACGTTCAGGGGTTTTAGGGTCATATTTTATATGAAACTCTACAAGACCGTCTTTCCTTTCCGATTTTTAAAAAATATATTTTTTGGGGCGTTTTGCCTTTATTTGATAGGACAGCGAAGATATCAACAGGAAGCGAGTGGGGAGAGAGAGATGAGGGAGGGTCGGCAAAGGACCCAGGCAGGAATAAAGCCCTGGTCGCCGGCATAGCAGTGCAGTGCCCTACCGATTAAGCCACGCCAGGGCCCCTTTTTGAAAATGTTGTGGGAAACACCGATGTGTGAAATACATGGGAAATATAAGGCAGATATTGTCTGACGGAAAGAGAGAGGGAGGGAAGGGACAGATTTGGCTGGGTCCCCCACCCAAAACACTAAACGTAATGAGGACCCAATTATGGGCCCCCCAGCTCCCTGGGCCCAGGACAGCTGACCCCTTTGTCCCCTCTAGTTGGCTTCCCTGAGTACAGGAGCCCTATGCATTACCAAGTGAACTCAACACAACACTGTTAGCTCAGTCAGACGACTTTCCTTTTGGGGTTTTCTACAACAAACGTTCTGCACCAAGCTGTGCTGGGTGCCATCTTTTACACAAGGAGTACAAACCATGTGCCTTACTTAGGTACACAGGTACACACACACACACACACACACACACACACACACACACACACACACACACACACACACACACACACACACACACACACACACGCCCAAACACCCATACATCATGCGCTGCTTGTTGCAATATTAGATATGAATCTCTTCCCCCCCAGAACACCAAGCAGAACATTCCGGCCGCATTGTAATTCTAAAGCTGGGAGTTCCATTCGTCTTCCGGAATTGCGAAGAGCTGCGGTGGGAGCTCTCAAGGCAAACAAAATGCCTCCTTCCACCCCCGCCAACTGGCACCGCTACCACCACTCCTCCCTCGCTCCCTCCTTCACCCCCATTATCCCCTCCATCTCTTTACTCCTCCATCTCTCCATCCCTTCATTGCAGCCCCTTTGCTTCCCCCTAGCCTCCCCTCCATCTCTAACTACCAGCATCCTCCCTGGAGAGAGGGGGGGGGAGAGAGAGAGAGAGAGAGAGAGAGAGAGAGAGAGAGAGAGAGAGAGAGAGAGAGAGAGAGAGAGAGAGAGAGAGAGAGAGAGAAATGGCCCCCAGGTCTGGCCCAAGTCAGGCACAGTGTTGGCCCACACTCTCTCCCTCTCGCCCAGGCTGGCATGCAGGAATGGCGGTCCAATGAGAGAGGCTGAGGAGGAGGAGGAACTGTGGAGTATTAGTCTCTCCCTCTCTCTCCCTCTCTCTTTCCCTCTCCCTCTCCAACGTTACCAACGTTATTATTATTTATAACGAGTCATAAAGGAGGCACGTAAACGACACATAAATCACCCACAGCCCTGCCAGCCTACGCGCCTGGGTATATAGCAGCCTGCGTGTGTGTGTGTGTGTGTGTGTGTGTGTGTGTGTGTGTGTGTGTGTGTGTGTGTGTGTGTGTGTGTGTGTGTGTGTGTGTGTGTGTGTGTGTGTGTGTGTGTGTGTGTGTGTGTGTGTGTGTGTGTGTTACAGCAGAGACTTGTGGGGGTGTGTGGTGCCACATCTTATTACTCACACCTTACACCAATAAAAGCTGTGCGCATTCATCACCGCCAGCTGCAGCCACCAGCATGGAAAACACACTGCTGAAACTACACACAACTCACACATCCTGCATCTATCTATCTCTCTCTGGTCCCTGTGTGTGTGTGTGTGTGTGTGTGTGTGTGTTTGTGTGTGCGTGCGCGCACTTGTGTGTGCGTGTGTGTCTGTGTGTGTGTGTCTTTGCACACCTGTGGAAGTGTGCGTGTGTGAATGTGGGCATGTGTGCGTGAGTGCGTGAGTGCGTGCGTGCGTGGGTGCGTGCGTGCGTGCGTGCGTGCGTGGGTGCGTGCGTGCGTGCCTGCGTGTGTGAGTGCGCGCGTGCCTGCGTGCGTGCCAGATTAATAATAAAGAAGGTGATTACAGTCCAGCTGGACCTGAACCCCCAACCTGTAGGACCCCCTGGCCCAACCCCCACTGCAATATGAATGGGGGTCCTTTAAGGGTCTGTCCAAGATAAGTGCCAGAGGAGAACAAAACAAAGCAAAAAAAAAGGCACAAAAAGTAGGGGGGGGGAAGAAATCACAAAAGGCACAGACGCGGTCGAAAGGCGGATAAGGAAAAAAAAGCCACAGCATGTTATTACTCCGCAGCGTAGCGGCTAGGCTCTTCAGCAAAGATGGCCGATTAGCACAGGGAATAATTGAGGTGTCTCTACCGTACCGACCACCCCACAGCTATTTCTCCTCATTGTTCCAGCCACCCCCCCTCTCTATCTCTCTCCCAATCCATCTCTCACATTCTCTTCCTCCGCTCTTTTCTTTTCTTTTCTTCTCGCTCTTGCCCTTTCAGCTTGCGGGGGAGGGTGATTAGGCTAAGAGGCTGCTATTTAGCTTGCTGGCTGTATTTGCATGGCACAGCATTTCTGCCCCTGCCAGCGTCTAACACCCACCACTCCTCCCACCCTTCCTCTCTCAATAAGCAAAAAGTACCACGAGTCGCCAACACGAGGAAGAGCAACTGACCTGAGATCAGCATTTCTGCCCCTGCCAGCGTCTAACACTACTCCCACCCTCCTCTCTCAATAAGCAATAAGGCAGGAGACTGTGGTGTGGTGTGTGATGTGGTGTGCTTCTCGAAAGCGAAGTTGTTAGCTAGTTAGCAACTTGGGTAGTTGCCAATGGGAAATTGCATTGCAAACAACAAAGTAGCCAGTGAAGTTAGCAACTATGGTTTCGAGAAATGCACCCCAGGGTAGGCGACTGCCCTGAGATCAGCATTTCCTCCCTGCCAGGCCTCCCTGGGCTCCTCCATCCTGCTCTCTCAATAAGAGAGGCATGAATCGCCACTATTGGCCAGGGCAAAGCACGCCAAGGCAATTTATATTGACATAGCATATTTCATACAGCAGGAAAGCAGAATAAGCACATGGCACATCAGCAAAATACAAAATCGCATGATATGGTCTATAAAACACACAACATTACAAGAAATAAAGACTTCAAAATATACACATAATAATGAAGAGGACCGGAACAGATATGATGGTAATGAAACTGACCTGGGAAAAGATCTGGCTGCACACAGTGGTGGCACACAGTAGGCCCTCACCTAATGCCTCACCAGATTCAGCTGCACGCACACAAACGCACGCACGCGAAAGCCTTGGCAGAGAGGGCTCCACACACCCACACACACACACAACAGCCTTCACCTGATGCATCGCCATGCATCAGCCAATTAGTGCACTGCTGACTACTTATCTCTCGCGCTCTCTCTCTCTCTCTCTCTCTCTCTCTCTCTCTCTCTCTCTCTCTCCTCTCTCTCTCTCTCTCTCTTTCTCTCTCTCTCTCTCTCTCTCTCTCTCTCTCTCTCTCTCTCTCTCTCTCACACACACACACTCACACACACACACACACACACACACACACACACACACACACACACACACACTTTGCCAAATTGCTATGGGAAGAGGTTGAGTATGTACTGTAGTTGCCATCACCTCTCGCTTAGTTGAATTGTGCGTGTGTGCATGTGTATAGTTAATCATCTACTTTCTGTATTGTTTTATAGTGAAACTGAAGACAAGTGTCCACTTGAGGACAATAAAGCTCCTCCACTGGTGTCTTGTGTTCATAGCCAAGGCCAGATCGATCCCCAGCTCCCCCACTGGCCAAGTGCTGCACTCAGGTACACTACTGACACTTCGACTCTCAATCTGGATCTCTCAAACACACACACACACATGCACGCATGCACGCACAACAAAATAAGCAAAACACTGACTTGACTATCCAAGTTTTCAAGTTTTCAGCACAAGGACTCTGAGTATGCATATGAGTAGATAAAAGTGTGTGTGTGTGTGTGTGTGTGTGTGTGTGTGTGTGTGTGTGTGTGTGTGTGTGTGTGTGTGTGTGTGTGTGTGTGTGTGTGTGTGTGTGTGTGTGTGTGTGTGTGTGTGTGTGTGTGTGTGTGTGTGTGTGTGTGTGTGTGCGCGTGCGTGCTTGCGTGCGTGCGTGTCTGATGATGGCTGCATGCACTCATTCTGTCTCATAGTATGCATACAGAAGTAGATAAAATGCTGCAGCTGTTTATTAGTTTGTGTCTGTTTGTCTGTTGTTTGTAAATGTTGTTGTTTTCCCTTCCCTTTTTCCTGCTGAGTCTTCCACCTTTTCCCACATATCAGGTCAATGAGATTATATCGGAGTTTTTCAGAGTCACAAATGCATAAACACACAGACAGACTGTACACACACACAGACAGACGAACGCACCCACGCACGCACGCACGAACTCACGCACACACGCGCGCACACACACACACACGCACACCCACACACAAACCAAGTGAGCTTTGAGCAAAACTTGTAGGTTAGCAATTGAATTAGTGAGTGTGTTCTGTAGGTGTGTTTGTATACTGCACATGGCTGCAGTGCAGGTGGTTACCTGAGGTGCACAAATAACATTGATGTGTCATTATGGAGAAGAGGTGACGGGTGGGGACTCAGGAGCCAACACGTTTGACTGATCACTGCGGCAAAGAGCGCTGTATAACTTGTGTGTTTAACATAATTTTCAAACGTTTGATATTTTGCATGTTTTTTGTCTGTTCGGGGTTCAGCCTTTGTGTACTCAGGTAAATAGCAGCGGCAGAAAA
>NC_085869.1:35287995-35295495 GCF_034702125.1 Engraulis encrasicolus
GTGTGTGTGTGTGTGTGTGTGTGTGTGTGTGTGTGTGTGTGTGTGTGTGTGTGTGTGTGTGTGTGTGTGTGTGTGTGTGTGTGTGTGTGTGTGTGTGTGTGTGCTTTATAATTCTCATTAGGAGAGGGGATGTTTTAATTATAGAGGCCAGCAAATGAGAGATGCCCAGCGCAGCCTCCAACCCAGCTGGGCTTCTAGCGGCACACGCACGCACGCACACACACACAAACACACTCTCTAGTCAGTTCCAGGACATACGAACACAGATATACAGACACAGACATACAGACACACACAGACACAGACATACAGACACACACAGACACAGACATACAGACACACACACACACACACAGAGAGAGAGAGAGAGAGAGAGACAGACACAGACACAGACACAGACACAGAGACACACAGACACACAGACTGCTACCTCTCCACTAGCATAAGCTGGACTCGGCAGGGGAGCTGGACCATACACAGATGCAAGCATGCACACTCACACAGACACACACAGACGCATGACTTGGTGAATAGCTAGCCAGCACATTTACCCACATACTGGCTATATGTGACTCTCCTTTCTTGCTGTCGATCCATCTCTATCAGTAGTTCTCGACTTTATTTGAACAAACACCCCCTTGACCTCATCATAAGCCTGTCAATGCACCCCTCAGCATTAAAAATGTAAAATATACTGATGCTTCCCATTTGCAACTGAGCACCCCCTTCTTAGTTGTCTCAGAGGAATCCCCAATGTCTACTGGGGGGCTACAGAGCCCCCTTTGAGAAACACAAATCCACATATATCCACAATCTAAGTCCATCAATACATTCATCCATCTCAAACTCTACACCTTCATCCATCCATCTTCACATTCTACTATTCTTGTACTTGTATACCTCACTCTATGGTCCATCCTTACATTCATTCATTCATCAATATATCCATCGCCATAGTCAATCCAAACTCAATACATCAACCTGCATGTAATCCATCCATCCATCCATCCATCCATCCAGCCATCATCCTCAATGCTGTTACGATAGAGAGAGCATTAGATACACATTATACGAGCAGTGACCAGGGGAAGCATTGGTTTGTCTGGGATCGATGGATGAGAAGACTCGGTATCGATTGTGCTCACGCCGGAAACGCCACACGGTGAGAGCCGGTGGGGGACTTACCGGTGCACTAAAGTCACGGTCTCTGGAAGACAACGAGGCCTAGTACTGCTCCTGTTCGTCTAAATGAACTACTGAAACCAGCCGCTTGGGAAGACCAGCACGGAGCCGTTGCTTGGACTGGCCGCTTCACGTAGGTAAGCTAACGCTCACCTCTCTCCCTGGGGGGTACATCCCGTGCATGTACGAACATTTAATTCCTACACCTGCCACGTTATTACACGACACGTATCTTAAGGCCTGACTGTGCAGGCAGGGTGATGATAGGTAGAGCCGGGAAATAATGCACCCATCAATACTTGAAATCCATCCATCCAGTGCTTGGTGCGTGCTATACTTAAAGGTGCACCGTGCAGGATGGTGACCAGAGTAGGTATTGCAACTATGCTTCTCTTTGAAAGTCTGCTGCCTATTGCCAAATTTGATCTTTTCATGAATATTTACTAGGTAATTAACTTTACTAGGATGACCAAAGTACAGTAGGATTAGCAGCTAAAACTGTCAATGTCTGGACATTCAAAATGGTAGATCATGGAGAAGATGTATGTATGAAAAGTGCCATTTTTCCAGTCATAATGAATGCTTAAAATTTGATGGTGGTGGTAAATATTTGTGAAAAAGGTAACATTTGTGAATGGGCAACATGAATTCTGTAAATACAATGCACAAATGTTACACAGTGCACATTTAAGGCCTCTGTGCAGGCAGGGTGATGATGGGTAGAGCCGCATAATAATAGACCCATCAATACTTCAATCCATCCATCCAGTGCTTGGTGCGTGCTATACTTAAGTCCAGAGCACAGCAACAGGATGTCAAGTAAACTATTATAAGCACACTAGAAACTGCCGATCAGTCTACCTAGATCAATGTACTCACCTCACTTACACCCTGTACTCTTTTTTCCTTCTTTCCTTTCATCCCATCCTCTCATCTCCTCCTTGCCCTTTCCTCCTCTCCTCTTTTCATCCTGTCCTCAACCTCTTCTCTCTTTCTTTCGCTCCTAAGCATCTCATCTTATCTTTTTGCCATCTCCTTGCCCTCTCCTTCACACTTCTGCTCTCTCCTCTCTCTCTTTCTTTCCTCCTCTTGTACTCTCGCCCTCGCTCTCTCTCTCTCCTCCTAGTACTCTCCTCAACCTCTCCTTCACTCTTCTCCTCCGCCTCCTCCTCCTCCTCTCTTTTCCTGGGACGGCGTTGCCTAGGAACAGCCTTTAATGGCAAAATCTATTTCAATATCCTTTTTCATACACATTGCCAATGTATTCCCAATGTATTATTCAAACATGTAATATCTGGCTGGCCTCCCGCAGGGCAGGGCAGGCAGCTCTCAACTATTACTGCCTGCCTTCACTTTGTTTTGCAGCTCTGCCTTACCCTGAGGAGGAGTGCACAACACACACGCACGCAGGCACGCACACATGCACGCACGCACGCACACACACACTCTAATCCTGCCTTACCCTTAGGAGTACAGGAGACTCTCTCTCTCTCTCCCTCGCATGCTCTCTGTGTTTGGCATGTTCCAGACAGTGAAGGTTAGATGAGTGGCCTCTCCGTAGAGTAGAGGAGAAGAGAGGAGAACAGAGGAGGAGGAGGAGGAGGAGGAGGAGGAGGAGAGAGAGAGAGAGAGAGAGAGAGAGAGAGAGAGAGAGAGAGAGATAGAGAGAAAGATAGAGAGAGAGAGAGAGAGAGAGAGAGAGAGAGAGAGAGAGAGAGAGAGAGAGAGAGAGAGAGACCCATTCGCAAATGTTTCCTTTTAACAAATACTGTAGTTAGCACTGCCATCAAATGCTAAGTTCTCATTATGACTGGGAAAATTGCACTTTTCATACATGAAAGGTGGATGGAGACATGGTCCGCCATTTTGAATGTCCAGAAATAGACATTTTTTTAGCTGCAAAACTTACTGTACTTTGGTTATACTAGTAAATATTGGTTTAGGCAGCACAGTTTCAATTAGCAGCATAGTTGCAGTACCCATTCTTGCCACCGTTTTACACAGTGCATCTTTTTAAAAAATCCTGGTTAAAGATTGTAATGCGGATCAACACCAACATTTAATCTCTTGTTCCTTTTATTATCTCCCAGAACTCCACAAAGTTTCATCCAAATCCATTCATAACTTTTTGAGTTGCTGACAGACAAACAAACAGACAGACAGACAGACAGACAAAAAAACAGACAGACAAACCAACGCGACTAAAACAGAACCTCCTTGGTGGAGGTAATGATCACAAACAAATACATCCAAATACAAACTCACATGCTCCTCCTCTGACACAGAACTTCCGTCTACCTGCATATACGTTTGACCAGTGCTTAATTTGTCAAGCGGGAGGTCCCGGAGCGCAGAGGATGGGTGGCTCCCCCCCGAGGGGGGGTCTGTGGTGTCTTTTCCTGAGGTTCCATCCAAGGTTCCGGAGCTCTCGTCTGAGGTTCCGGAGCTAGCTCCCCCTTGCTCCCCCTCAAATTAAGCACTGCGTTTGACGTTTGACCTGTTCCACATTACATATCCCAATATCTTATCCACTCGCTCATGCATTCCTCTCTCTTTTGCTCTGTCTTTTACTCATTCATGGGTCAACAACATTTTAGTAGCAGCAAACATCAGGGAGGTGCAACCACCGCTAATGCCACTACTGTGAGGATTAAATTATTTTATTTTTGTTTTTAGAGGATTATCTAAGAAGCGTATTCATTTCAGTACATTAATTACCAAGTACTCATCAATTTATAGGCCTTAGCTGTGGTTGTACCACCCAACCACCTCATTCAAAACTGCATGTCTTTGTCTGTGCCATCAGCATCTGCCAGAATCTGTCAGCTCTCCAGTTTTAGCAACTACACAAGTGGTACAGCATGACAGCCAACTAACTAGTGTGGTGCCAACTGATAAAAGGAGTATTCACTCTGTGTGTGTGCGTGTGTCCGTGTGTCCGTGTGTCCGTGTGTGTGTGTGTGTGTGTGTGTGTGTGTGTGTGTGTGTGTGTGTGTGTGTGTGTGTGTGTGTGTGTGTGTGTGTGTGTGTGTGTGTGTGTGTGTGTGTGTGCGTACTAAATGCATGAACAAATGTGTTGATGGCTGATGAAGATCTTCAGTTGTGAGTGTCACCCTGCGGCCAGTCCCTGTCTGCATTAATGAAGAGACCAAACCTCACTAAATAAATAAACAAACGGATAAATGAATGCAACACTGTTGCTGCCAGCACTGATTAGAAGAAACAACGGACATGAGTAGACAGGGAGAGAGAGAGAGGGAGAGAGAGAGAGGGAGAGAGAGAGAGAGAGAGAGACACACAGAGAGAGAGAGAGAGACAGAGACAGAGACAGAGAGAGAGAGAGAGAGAGTGGGGGGAGAGGGAGAGGGAGAGAGAGAGAGAGAGAGAGAGAGAGAGAGAGAGAGAGAGAGAGAGAATATATGGATAGAGAGACGGGGCAAGAGAAAGAGTGGAAGTCAGGGATAGAGGGAGGGAGAGATAGAGAGTGACAGAGAGGGAGAGAGGGAGAGAGAGCAAGAGGGAAGAGCGGCTAGAGGGACAGAGCTAGATTGTGAGAGAGTAATTAGGCTCCGTGTTCCGCGTCGGCTCGTTAGCTGGGACCTAGCCGACCTCGGCAGCTTCCTCTCCCCGCGCTCGCTGGCAACACACTTCTACGTTGCCATGGTAATGTAAACTCTGGGCTACCTCTCCACAGCTCAGCCAGCTGTTACTGTCGAGAGGAGACGCAGGGAGAGAGGGAGCGATGGAGACGATGGAGAGGGAGGCAGAGAAGGGGATGAGGAGAAGGGGGATGAGAAAGGGAAATGGACAGAGAAGGGGGGGGGACAGAGAGAGAGGAGACGACAAGGAGAATAAAAGTGACAAAAAGATTGCAGGAAAGTGGGGGAGGAACAAGAGTGGATATTGAAAGACTGATAAAAAAGGGAGAGAGGAGTAGGATGAGTAGGAGAGAGAGATGAAAGGACAAGTGAGAAAGAAACAGGAATGAGTAGGGAGAATAGAGAAAGAGGGGCAGTTGAGCAACACAGGAGAGAGAGAGAGAGAGAGAGAGAGAGAGAGAGAGAGAGAGAGAGAGAGAGAGAGAGAGAGAGAGAGAGAGAGAAACGGAGAGAAAGAGCGTGTGAAGTAAATCAGGAAGTGACAGACACGAGAATGAGAAGCAGAGAAGGGAACCAAGAGAGGAAGCGGAATACACACACACACACCTCCCAAAGCAGGAGTGTGTCAGTGAATTACACAATTCTCCTGAGAGCTCCATAGCTCTACAGTCTGACACACACACACACACACACACTCGCACACGCACACGCACACGCACACGCACACGCACGCACGCACGCACGCACGCACGCACGCACGCACGCACACACGCACGCACACACGCACGCACGCACGCACGCACGCACGCACGCACGCACACACACGTGCACTCACAAATAAAAATACACATTTTCATCGCAGGAAACTCACATCCACTCCAATAGTTATTCAATGGAAAAGAAACACATGCACACACACCCACATAGGCACCCATTATGCACTCACGCACTCACGCACGCACGCACAGTCACTGCACACCTGCCAACTGCTTGTGCTGTGTCTGCTTCTGAAATTATGAAATAAAGTCACTAGACGAGTGGTGCATTAGACAGGCTACAATTGTGTGTCTAGTTCTCATACACAGAAGCAATTTGATGAGGATAATTACATTGAATATGACAACTAACTGGCTAGTCATATATCACTTGGTATTCTGTTCTACTTGGATTTTTGCAAAGATAACAAAAAAGCAATGCAGCGCAATTACATGCATGGAGAAATCTCACCCTGTGTCTCACATCGCGCACTTGTGTCAGTGCACTGATGGTTAGTGCATAGTAAACAGAGTGCACTGAGGTCTGAGTGCATACTAGTGTTGTGGAAAAGTTTGAGCACTTTGCACTGTGCCCTCACTGGAAGTGACGGATGAGCATAGCATTAGCTCACCAAAATATCAGTTGGCTACTATTTACATTGCACAGCATCTTGTGGCTTTTATTTACATTTCCTTCACATACATGGTGCCATACAATGGTAACTATCTGGCATACAATACTTGGCTTGGCATGAAAAGGTTGCTGTCTCAGCAACATCACTTACAGAATTAGTTTACCAAACCGCTGAACTGAACGTTTCTTCCGTTTCGTTAACAACATGGTGGCCATTTAGTGTGTGCAGTGTCCATCGTTCAAGCACTGCGTTTTTGGCCGTTGTTAGGGCATCATCCAGGCATGAGTGCCCTACGCACTGAAACCCCGAAGTGCACAAGTGCGCAATATGACACACGAGGACAGTCTCTACTCAAAATAAGGCAGAACAAGGCCAGACGTAAATGTGAATACTGTATGTGTTTACTTCAGACTGAGAGGCTCCGTCTTCCTTGCACTTCCCCCTACTGCATTACCTCTCCCCACAGACAGGGGGAGCCGGTTATGAGAGCGATGCTGCTGAGGACACGCTGGGTAACTGAGGCAAGAGGTGAGACATTTAATTAGCATCCATCACCTGGAACTAAGTAGAAACAACGACCTTTCTGCCCTCTATGAGAGAGGGGCAGAGAAAGGGGGGTTGGGGTATGTAGAGAGACTGATATTGAAAAATAAAGATTGAGTCTTTCATCAGCATTTCAATTATGGCACCATTCACCAATGCTAACAAAATGTTCGCTATTAACGACATCGTGCATCATGTTGTTTTTGTAAAGCATGTGGTTAAACCCCTAAGATCTACTATGCTCATCATGGCTGGATTCTTGTGTACACTGTTACACTGCATTCCATCCCATGTTCATTAAAACACAATAATTCTGTTACTAGTGTTTATTCTATTCTGGATTAGATATGGTGTACTGTTTCCTGTTCCAGTGCCAGACCCCAAGATTTTAAAGGTCTTGAATGTTCTCTGACTGTCATTCAGACCAAAAAGCGTTAAGCTTCATGCACATCCCTCTGTCTTTATTCATCCGCCTCTCCACCCCTCATCACACATCCTTCATCTTCCATTCTAACTCTCCACCCCACCCCCCACCCCCATCAAATCATCTACCCCCCTCCATCCTAACTCTCCATCACCTCATCACACCATCTCCTCACTCCTCCTCCTCCTCCATCAGTTTCTATTCATCCCTTTCTCCCCTTGCCCATCCTAAACTCTTGTGTAACCCCGCCGCCATCATAAATCACGTCCTCCTGAAGGAGAATGGGGTGAAATTATGGGATGTTGTCATGATGGGCTGGTCGTTTCGTATCCGGGGCCATCATTCCGAGGTTATACAATTAG
>NC_085869.1:35302995-35307995 GCF_034702125.1 Engraulis encrasicolus
CTGTGTTCCTTCGTTTTAATTGGCCCGCAGCTCAGCGCTCAGCGTTTTGGAGCCTCTCGAGCTCTCAAGGCGACGCCGCCATGTCATCTTCAGCTCAAAGTGAGCGGAAAAGGAAGGAAGAGGGACACACACAAGTACACACACACACGCGCACGCGCACACACACACACACACACACGCGCACACACACACACACACACACACACACACACACGCACATCACACATATACAACAAAGAGAGTCAAAAAAACACTCATAAACACACATAGTCGCAAGCAATCACACACAGGCGCAAACATAATCACATACACACACAGAAAAGTCATACTCATATAGACACACTATAAACACAAAGTTGGAAGCACAGACACACACACATAAGAAAACACACATACAATCGTACGCACACATGAAAACACGCGAACGCACCTTTGAAAAAAAGTCCTTATTGCTGGAATAAAATGGCTATTTCATAAAAGGCGTATGTGTATTTTATCGTTATTGCCGTGAGATGGCCGAGAGGTAAGAGGTAATCAAGATAATAGGAACACCCCCACCCCCCCCATCCCAATATGAGACATGTCACACTGCGAAACAGAGGCCTCCTCCTAATGATAACCCTAACACGCACGCACGCACGCACGCACGCACCAACACGCACACACACACACACACACACACACACACACACACACACACACACACACACACACACACACACACACACACACACACACACACACACACACACACACACACACACACCAATAGACACACACCAACACGCACACACACACACACACACACACACACACACACACCAACACGCACACGCACACACACACACTTGAGGAATGGCAGACCCTACCAGAGGCCGCCCCCCAGGTCCTCCCCCTTGCGGTTCCAGTCTGATGGATGAGCCTGTATATGGCACGGCTTGTGATGGAGCCCATCCCATCAAATCACCCCCCAAACAGAACAATTTACAGCTTTCTTTTGATGAGCACTCTGTGTGTGTGTGTGTGTGTGTGTGTGTGTGTGTGTGTGTGCGTGCGTGCGTGCGTGCGTGCGTGCGTGCGTGCGTGCGTGCGTGCGTGCGTGCGTGCGTGCGTGCGTGCGTGTGTGCGCGCGCGTGTGTGCGCGCGCGCGTGTGTGCGCGCGTGTGTGCGCGTGTCTGTGCGCGTGTCTGTGCGCGTGTCTGTGCGCGTGTCTGTGCGTGTGTGTGTGCTGTACACTGAGACATGGACATCTCTTCTCTCACCCACTAATGCTAACTCCCTAACGTGCCTACTAGTGATTGTCAGGCGTCTGCAGGCATGTATCTGTGCAGTGTATCTCAAATGCACTTGTGCACTTCGGGCACTATGTTTCAGTGTGTTATCAACATGCCATATGCATTGAAACATAATGCCTGAAGTGCACCATGCACCATTTGAGACACAGAAAGGGTCTCTCCCCTGATAAGGCACTCGGTGAAAACTAAAAAGAGATACCCCTACAAACGTGGGTTTTTAATGGTCTCACGTAATACCATGCTATTTACAAATGTGAAAAAGTGTTGAGTGAGCCCAGCCACCCAACACCAACTGACAGAATATGTTTTTGCACAATTGCATTTTTTTTATTTTTTTTTCCCTCCCTGACTATTACCGGTCTTATATGTGTTTTGAAATGTCCATGTGGGCATTATGTGTATTTATGTGAACTACTTGACACCTGGATTTCCCCTCGGGAAATTCAGGAGATAAACTTACTCTACTCTACTCTACTCGAGTCTAGTCTCAGTGCAAAAAATGTGCAAAAAAAATAGTTTCTAACAGTACATGTCAGGTGTCTGCAGGCGTACGTCTGGTCTCTCCCCTGCTAACGCTAACGTTTTTAACAGTACATGTCAGGTGTCTGCAGGCGTACGTCTCCTCCCATTAGCAGCTAATGAGGCCTGTGATTTAGAACCCTGATCATCGCCACGGAGGCGCGGAACACTGACCTCAGGTCAGCGTGAGGCGCCGCCCGCCGGGTTCTATGTGTCCCACGATAAGAGGCGGCAATTAATCTCTCGAGCAAGCCTGTGTGTGTGTGTGTGTGTGTGTGTGTGTGTGTGTGTGTGTGTGTGTGTGTGTGTGTGTGTGTGTGTGTGTGTGTGTGTGTGTGTGTGTGTGTGTGTGTGTGTGTGTGTGTGTGTGTGTGTGTGTGTGTGTGTGTGTGTGGTGATGACTAGCATATAGGCTTCTTTATGGGCCATCTACCCTTGTCAAGGGCCTCACTGTGACGTCTTCATACAGGCACATACAGAGAGGGGGAGGGGGAGGGGTTGATAGAAAGACAGAGAGGCTGAGGGAGAGAGAGAGAGTGAGAGAAAGAGAGAGAGAGAGAGAGAGAGAGAGAGAGAGAGAGAGAGAGAGAGAGAGAGAGAGAGAGAGAGAGAGAGAGAGAGAATGAGAGAAAGGGAGGGAGAGAGAAAATGAGAGAAAGGGAGGGAGAGAGAGAGAGGGAGTGAAAGAGAAAGAGGGAGAGAGAAGGAGAGAGAGAAAATTAGAGCAAGGGAGAGGGGGAGAATACATACAGAGAGATGTCATCTTTATGCAGATGCACGAAGAGGGGTTAAGGTAGGACACTGACAGAGGAGGGATGCAAAGGTCTGTTACAGGGCTGATCCTTGGCGGAGGTAACAAACAAACAAAAAAATGAATCCATCCAATAGTGGCACTAACAGTCACTGCACAACCCATTAGAAATACACCAGCGGCGATCTGAGCGAGGCGAGCGACGGAAGTAATTGACTTTGTATTGAGTCGCGCAACAAAAGCGATTCTGGAGACTAGAGCGATTTGCGCGACGAGCGTGACAGTTTGAAGTTGAAATCTTTTCAACTTTCTATGACGCGGTTCGGCGACAAGCCGCGACAACCAATGACTGTATAGAGGTCAGTGACCACAGCCAATGGGAATGCTTGAATGCTTTGCCTTCTGCCTGTACGGACATACTCTAGTCTCTTCAATCGCTCGTATCGCTTGCTGCTGCACTCTGTCGCTTGAATCGCATCGCGCCTGGTCTATTCGCGCGGTTACTGGTCACCATGACATTCCTACTTCTTCGGAACAACATAGCAGACACTTCCATCTTCAACACAATGTCAGTGATGGCACTCAGGACTGAGTGTGGCACTTGTACTGACATTGACCTTTGACCTATTCAGATCAAAGGCTACAGGAGCAGGTAGTGCACTTGACCTCTGGAGAGAATGGTGTCAGGGGTCAAGAGATGGCAAAGAAATACCAACAGATCCCTTGGTCAAACATACACAGAGTCAATCTCAGGGAAAGAAACAAAGGATTTAATGATAATCTAATGGGAAGGGGGGTAATCACAACACCACACAAACACATACGTACCGTCATAGAGACCACATGACATAGAAACACCATATGAAAGGCAGACAAAAAAGTCAGTACAGACAGTACAGTACACAAAGCAGAAACACTTTCATGTACACACACAAAGACAGACAGACAGACAGACAGACAGACAGACAGACAGACAGACAGACAGACAGACAGACAGAAACAGACGACGCACACAAGCAGAAAACTTTCACACTATATTCACACAATAAACAGCCGAACAAGCTACTCAAGATGGATGAAGAAACAAAGATAAATCCACACACAAACGTGCACTGAAATGCACAAATCTTCCATCAAACATAAATGAAAAACAGCAGCCTGCAGATACCTAAAGCCAACAAAACATATCGCCAAAACACATGCCTGGCAGAAAACAAATGAAATATGAAAGCATGTGACACGGTACACACACACACTAAGCACATTTGGTTGCCATAGGACACATGCAATCAGCTGCAATGTGTGTGTGTATGTGTGCGCGTGTGTTTGCGTGTGCGCGTGTGTGTGTGTGTGGTGTGTGTGTGTGTTTGCGTGTGCGCGTGTGTGTGTGTGTGGTGTGTGTGTGTGTGTAAGTACATTACGTGAAGAGTGTGTGTGTGTGTGTGTGTTTGTGCGTGTGTGTGTGTGTGCGTGTGTGTGTGCGTGTGTGTGTGCGTGTGTGTGTGTGTGTACATTACGTGAAGTGTGTGTGTGTGTGTGTGTGTGTGTGTGTGTGTGTGTGTGTGTGTGTGTGTGTGTGTGTAAGTACATTACGTGAAGTGTGTGTGTGTGTGTGTGTGTGTGTGTGTGTGTGTGTGTGTGTGTGTGTGTGTGTGTGTGTGTGTGTGTGTGTGTGTGTGTGTGTGTGTGTGTGAGTATATTAAAGCTTTAATTATTGAAGTGAGTGATGAAGTGGCTATAGCATATAACACACCCTCAGGCCCTCCTGCAGGGACATGCAGTACAGTACGGAGCTGCTTTTGACTAATGGCCCGTCACTCACAACAACACGCTTATGTTTTCATATGTGTCTTTGTGTGATTACATGTGTGGGTGTGTGTGATTATATAGTGTGTGGGTGTGTGATTATATGTGTACCGGGGGTGTGTGTGTGTGTGTGTGTGTGTGTGTGTGTGTGTGTGTGTGTGTGTGTGTGTGTGTGTGTGTGTGTGTGTGTGTGTGTGTGTGTGTGTGTGTGTGTGTATGTGTGTGTATTTGTGTGTGTGAGTGTTTTGAGATTTCTGTTGTTATACGAGTGTGTGTGTGTGTGTGTGTGTGTGTGTGTGTGTGTGTGTGTGTGTGTGTGTGTGTGTGTGTGTGTGTGTGTGTGTGTGTGTGTGTGTGTGTGTGTGTGTGTGTGTGTGTGTGTGTGCGCGTGCATGTGCATGTGCATGTGCGTGTGCGTGTGTGTTGGGCTGTCTGTTGTTATACGAGTGACTAATAGCTTGTGAAGACCATTACAGAGGGAGACACTAATGCTACACAACTGACGCCAGTGGGCAACTGAGACTTCCTTTGAAGTACAGGAATTACTATAACAACACACACACACACACACACACACACACACACAGACACAGACACAGACACACACACACACACACACACACACACAC
>NC_085869.1:35312995-35315495 GCF_034702125.1 Engraulis encrasicolus
ACTATACACGCAGGCGTTGGACACCCGTGACCTTTTTTTAACAGCAGTAGCCTACTTTTCAGTGCAATCCTGGCTGGAAAAAGTATTGTTGCCCATTTATCCATGACGAAGACGTGTATGCAGTCATGAAATAGTGGCGGTGCTGTCGCACAGTAGCAAACATGTCACGTTAGCCTACATTTTTTGAGCAACTTCTCCACTCTCCCCTGTCGCTTTCATGAGCATGCTACCCGACGGTCGTTGTCTGATCTTTTTTCAATGTTCGCTATGTTTGTAATTTAAGGGTCTATGTCTATGCGTAGGCACAAGCCTTCTGATAACAATCACTGTAGTGCCGATCGCAAAGGATTCGGAAGTGTGGATAGGAAGTGAACGGCCCTTCCACGCTTTCACTGTGTTATTGCAATGCAGTCTTACGAATCCATGCAACCATGCACACAACCATGTCAACGAGAGCGTGTATGCCATCACAACTTTGCATCAAGCAAATAATATGCAACAGCGTGCAATACGAGCACGAGAGAGAGAGAGAGAGAGAGACGCGTCTTCCAACAGGTGACATTGTAACGCTTGCATACAACCTGGCTACTGTACCCAGCGACGCTCTTCATTAGCCTACTGGTAGGCTATACCCACAAGTATTTTTTCATAACGCGCAGTCCCGTTTTCCCCCGAAGTCGTTCTAAAATATCGACAGAGATTTATGAGTGTCGCGGCCATGATTTTTTTTACACATTGGACGCACTGGCTTATAAGACGCTCTGGCAGTTTTTGACAATATTTTATTATTGTCAATATTTTATTATTCTATTATATAGGAAGTGTGTTTCTGAATCTCTCTCTCTTTTGTCTTAAGCCTGCTTAGACTGACTGTGGTTTTCAGTTACCAAAAAAATCCAGAAAGGGGTGCAAAATCTTTGCAAAAAATGAGAAAATGCCGCAAAATCTTTGCAAAAAATGAGAAAATGCCGCCACAAAATCAGACATTTTGACCGCAAAAATCACAAAATCCCAGTGCAAAATCCTGGAGGGACTGACACACACACACACACACACACGCACACGCACACGCACACGCACACGCACACACACACACTATTTCTGTGTGATATAATTCTTCGACAGTTCATGATATTTTTAAAGGCCTATCATTTCTTCTACCTCCCTCACTCCTCCTTTTTTATCCCATTGTGTCACAAGACATATTTCATCTCCCGTTTTTGTGAATGTTTCCGATGACTGGGTGTGACACAGAGGCAGTGTATGCGTGCATGTGTGTGTGTCTGTGTGTGTCTGTGTGTGTCTGTGTGTGTGTGTGTGTGTCTGTGTGTGTCTGTGTGTGTCTGTGTGTGTCTGTGTGTGTCTGTGTGTGTCTGTGTGTGTCTGTGTGTGTCTGTGTGTGTCTGTGTGTGTCTGTGTGTCTGTGTGTGTGTACGCGTATGTGTGTATGTATCACTGCTGTCGTCTTTCTGGCACATCTATTTGCCGCCTGCTCGCCCACGTCGCCCCATCATTACCCATTCATCAGAGAGAGAGATAGGGGCAGAGAGAGAGAGAGAGAGAGAGAGAGAGAGAGAGAGAGAGAGAGAGAGAGAGAGAGAGAGAGAGAGAGAGAGAGAGCCAGGGACAGAAACACAGAGAGAGAGAGAGAGAGAGAGCGAGAGAGAGAGAGGGAGAGAGAGAGAGAGAGAGAGCCAGGGACAGAAACACACAGAGAGAGAGAGAGAGAGAGCGAGAGAGAGAGAGAGAGAGCGAGAGAGAGAGAGGGAGAGAGAGAGAGAGAGAAGGGGGTAGGAAAAAAGACACAGCTAGTCAAGAATGTCTCTGCATTCATTTCTTTAGGCAGTTCAAGGTGTCGCTGCAGGGATCAAACGCCAGGCCTCAAAATGTCGGAGTGTGTGTATGCAAGACAAGCTATTGGGTAAAAGGTGAGTGTGTGTGTGTGTGTGTGTGTGCGTGTGTGCGTGCGTGCGTGCGTGCGTGTGCGTGCAGGGATCAAACAGCAGTCCTTGCTCTATCTGCAAAGACGTTGAGACCTCGATGTCCGTCTGTGTCGAGTGTGTGTGCCAGGAGATGTAAAGACCTCGTCTGTCTTTCAGACAGAATGACAACAGCCCTTTTCTAGTTTTTTCCCCTTTATTGTTAACCAACTTCCCACACATTAAACCCCAGACTCCTATTATCATTCTCATCCACACAAAGGACAAGAAGTCGATGAAACTGCCTCTGACCGACACCAAAGAGAGAGAGAGAGTGACAGAGAGAGAGAGAGAGAGAGAGAGAGAGAGAGAGAGAGAGAGAGAGAGAGAGAGAGAGAGAGAGAGAGACAGAGAGAGCTCAGGCCCAACTTCTTAGGCGAGGAAAAGCACATTGACGTCACTATCAGACCAGGGCAGGCTTGAACACATCAAAGCGCTGTACCATGAATGAATCTCCATCGTTGTCGAGATCTTGGACGGGCATTTACTTCTACAGTGGTTGAACTTTTTTTCGGCTTTTT
>NC_085869.1:35320495-35327995 GCF_034702125.1 Engraulis encrasicolus
CCCCAGGATGCTACCATTTGTTGTAATTCTGTAACAGTGAGCTTTGGAGATCTTTTGATTTCTCTTACCATCCTCCTCACTGTGCGTGGTGGCAAAAAAAACTTGGGTCCTCGTCCAGGCTTGTTTACCACTGTTCCAGTTGTTTTGAACTTCTTAATTATTCCTCTCACAGTGGATATGGGCAGCTGCAGTTGAGTGGCAATCTTCTTGTAGCCTCTGCCTGACCTGTGAAGGTCGACGCACATCTGCCTTACTTGTATGCTGTGTTCCTTTGTCTTTCCCATGTTTAAGAGTGGATAAGAGGAATGGCCTCGGTGTCACGTCATATTTATACCCCAGGGAAACAGGAAGTGATGAATTACGAATTAAATGTTCGTACATACTCTGGTAAACTTTGTAAACTACTGTAGAAATGACACAAATGTTTCAATTATATTTATTTCCTGGGAATTGTTAAGGGTGCCAATAATTGTGGAACAGGTGATTTAATGAGAAAGAATTGTTTTTTAGTCAGGGATTTTTTTATTTTCCTACAATTCATTTGAGTTGAAGGCTACATTTTCCTAAATTTTTCAGTGTGACAGTATTCTTCTGCAATAAACACTGAATTTATTTTAAGGCTTTTAACACATCTCAACCAGGGGTGCCAATAATTATGGAGGGCACTGTATATACACTCGAATAGTTTGGTTTGGTTTTAGCTTCTTCAGTAGATATGATGGCTTCTGTGGTGACAAGTAACCACCTCTCTGGCTAATGTTTGGCCATGCTAATTTGGCTATGCTAATTACATGGAGTAAACATGTCACACATGCGAGTCAGTGTAGTTCTGTATTTTTTAAGAATATTAAAATCAGTTCGGATCAGTTAAAAAAACAAACATTTTACCACCTGAATCGATAAAACGGGCCAACATGCACATTATATGACAGCCACTACTCTTACTTCGTCATCAGGGCCGAGATGTAATTTTTAAAAGAAAAAAAAACATTCATCTGATGCGGAGGCTTGGAACGTTGCCAGCAGGGGGCGCTATATGGAGAGGAGGATGGTGGTGGAGAGGTGGGTCTGGAGATGTCAACTCTAGATGGGAGAGGTGGTGGGCAGGGGGTGATGGTGGTGGAGAGGGGACTATATGGAGATGGGTAATGGTGGTGGGTCTGGATGTAGATGGGAGTGGTGGGCAGGGGGTGATGAAGATGTGGAGAGGACACTATATGGAGAGGGGGATGGTGGTGGAGAGGTGGGTCTGGTAGTAGGTGGGAGTGGTGGGCAGAGGGTGCTACCTGCAGGGCCAGTAATGGCCATCACCACAGGCAGTCTGGAGTACTAATCAAATCACACCTTTCAACCCAGCACCCGACAAGAGTCTACCTAGACATGATTGGGTGTGCATGTGTGTGCGTGTGTGTGTGGGCGTGTGTGTGTGTGTGTGTGTGTGTGTGTGTGTGTGTGTGTGTATGTGCATGTGTATGTGTGTGTGCGCGCGTGTCTGCAAAAAATAGGGTCAAAAAGTAAGAATTTGTGCCCTGTGCGTGCGTGTGTGCATGCATGTGTGCCTGCCTCACAAATAAAATAATGAACTGTGTGTTCTTGTCATATTCCCCAAAACGAGCTGGAGATCTAATTATTCCTGATAGGCCGAGCTGGAGATCTAATTAATCCTGATTGGCCGATTTAATTATGATTACATAATGAGCTGCTATGGAGACAACCCCCCCCCCCCCCCCACACACACACACACACACACACACACACACACACACACACACACACACACACACACACCAGAGAAGAGGAGAGGAGAGGAGAGGAGAGGAGAGGAGAGGAGAGGAGAGGAGAGGAGAGGAGAGGAGAGGAGAGGAGAGGAGAGGAGAGGAGAGGAGAGGAGAGGAGAAGTCCCTTCAGTATGATTAGAGCAAGTGGGAATAACACTTAATTTACTAAAATTATTAAATTCTCTCTATCTAACACACACACACACAGACATGCACGCACACACACACACAGGCACACGCAAATCCTGCCAAATATTGTGCAGTTTCGTCAACAGAACCCTCACCATGGCTACCGTGAATCTCCATGGCGATCGTGGGGTGCGTTACTGCCACCCAAACTCTGTTAGCACAAGGCCTCCGTCAACATGACTCAGCCCTAATGCACACAGCACAGCAAAGAAGGCAGACACTGTCTGATTGTCACAGCATGCACACACACACACACGTGCACACACACGTGCACACACACACACTCTCCCAAAACACACGCAAACTGGCAAAGGCGCGCACACATATTCAAACATGCAGCGTTGGGTCTTGGCTGCTAGTGCTGGTGCTGGTGCTGTTGTGGGCTTCACTCATGTGAGTGTGCCCTGGCCAAGGCCACTGAATTGGATTATCCTGTTAAAGGTGAATAAGCACAAACAGGAAACACACACACACACACACACACACACATCACACAGCACACAGCCTGCCCTGCCCCAAAACACACACACACCCTACTCTACCATGCCCAACTTCCTGCCAAACAAACAAACTAGTGGCAAACAAGAAGGCACATGAGGATGGAAAGTGAGTTGAGAGAGAGAGAGAGAGAGAGAGAGAGAGAGAGAGAGAGAGAGAGAGAGAGAGAGAGAGAGAGAGAGAGAGAGAGAGAGAGAGAGAGAGAGAGACAGAGAGACAGAGAGACAAGCAAGACAAGGGCAGGCACACCCATATCCACTCTCAAGTCAGTGCACACGTGTGTGTGTGTGTGTGTGTGTGTGTCTGTGTGTGTGCGTGTGTGTGTGTGTGTGTGTGTGTGTGTGTGTGTGTGTGTGTGTGTGTGTGTGTGTGTGTGTGTGTGTGTGTCTGTGTGTGTGCGTGTGTGTGCACGCATATGTGCGTATACACGTCTATAAATGTGTGTTTTCTCCTCAGCGGGCATTAGTGGTGCAGCTCGTATGGGGAGTGTGAGATTGATTCTAGCTGCGCTGCCCACTGGCTTGTACAGTGATGAATTGGCGGCTGTTTTAATTAACCTTACACACACATACACATCAATAACACACACACAGACAGAGAGCGAGAGAGGGAGGGGAGAGAGAGAGGGGGTGGGGGTGGGCACAAGCTCACATTCTCTGCCTCCATTACCTGCTAACCTTTAGCTCTGTCTTTCTGGGGCTGTTTCTTAAATACCAGCAGAAATGAAATATCAGGAAAAACTGGCAACGACCACGGTAGCCTATGGATAATGGAGAACCTACAGATTTAGAGGGAGGGAGAGAGAGAGAGAGACTTTTTTTTGACTTTTAAATGCGCATTTATTGACAAAACCGTGACTCAACTCAATCCTTTACATGGCACTAGATCAGGAGAAAGCCCTTGAGATGACAGGTATGGTTATAAATAAATAAATAAATAAAAATAAAAAAGTAATAAGTGTCAACCCTACATCCATAACCAAAGAAACCTCAAAATCAACCCAAAGTCCAAGCAAAAACTACCTCACCATCTCTTACAGAACAAAGTGCCTCGCCATAGCACCACTTCTCAACAAAAGTTTCCAGGTCCTTCATATATTTGAAAAAATGAAAATCAACCAAAATTCTAGACTTCAATGAACGAAAAAAAACATTTAAAACATTGCAGTCTGAGTCCAGATTACTGCCCATTTTATTGCTCCTACTCATGTAGATAGCCATTTTTGCTTGGCCTAAAACGAAATTGATCAACTGACATTTAGATCTATGCCTCTGTGTGTATTTAAAGCCCAAAATAAACAATTGCAAAGAAAACACTTCACCAAAGGTGAGAAACAAAGTTTTCAACACATCGAACAAAGGAAGAAGTCTTGAGCAATCCATAAAACAATGAAACACTGTTTCTCTCTGGAAACAAAAAGGACAGTCCTGGCACACCATTGGGTTCACGATACAAACAAATGCATTCATTGCTAAAATTCCATGCAGGAGTCTCCACTGGAGATCTCCGAACTGTTTCCTTAAAGGTGGCTTGTAAAGTGTCCTCCATTCAGGTCTTACATCACTTTGTAACCTCAGAACATTTCGCCACGGGGTGTCGACTCTAAGATTTAAGTTCTCCTTATTCAAAACAATGACACACATTTTATAGAATGCTTTCCCAATACAACCCGCAAAGGAAGCCCCAAAATCCCCCCTATCTTCTAAAAAAGTGCCAGTACAATTTTCAAGTCTTGGATAGATATGCACCGGAGGAAAGGGATCTTCCTTTACCGGAGAGATTTTCCCCTCACTATGCTGTCTTAGCATGTCAGCCTCATCTGTTGACAGTAACAACCTCCACCTGGCCAACAATTTATCAACAATGCGTGTTGACCTTATATTCATCTTTGACATTAGTGCAGGGGAGGACGAGAAGTTGGGGCCTGCAAGTTCAGCTAGATGTTGTACTTTCAGCAAACCCCACCCTTGCTGAGGAGTCTTGACAGAGTGGGATTGTCAGTGGAAATGTCAAACCTGGAGCCGTGCAATAGCGGCTCTTCCAATAGCCAATGGAGAGATGAATTGAGTCCAGCCCTGTGCAGCTGAAACATGCTCAGAATCAGCAGGGCACCCTTGTAAAAAGTTGGAAGTCCAGCACAATTTAGTCTCTTAGTGTCCATTAAAAAGAGAGCACGATCCATCCCCAAACCCTCAACACTTTGAAAAATTTGACTTGCGATTGGTCTCCACAACAGGTCTTTTGGCCCTGTGAGGAATCTTTGTATGAACATGAGGCGAAAGGCCGCCACCCTGCTTGGTAGATGTATTAGTCCTTGGCCCCCTTCATCCTTAGGCAGGTAGAGGACACTTTGAGGTAGCCAGTGCAAATTGTCCCAAAAGAAATTGACCAGGAGTGTTTGTATTTTGGCTAGAAAGTCTTTAGGAGGGTCGACACATGTGAGTTTGTGCCACAAGGCTGAAGCAACAAGATTATTGGCAATAAGCACGCGCCCCCTATAGGACACATGTGGTAGTATCCAGCTCCATCTGCTCAGCCGGCCTTTTACTTTCTCGATGACTCCCTCCCAGTTTTTCCGCATCGTGCTCTGGTCGCCCAGATAGACTCCCAGATACTTCAGCCCCTCCCTCTTCCAAGACAGTCCAGCCGGAAGGCGTATATTGTCCCCTGACCAGTTGCCCACCAAGAAAGCATCACTTTTGTCCCAATTTACTTGTGCAGATGATAACAGCCCAAACAGACCAGTAAATTCGAACAACACATCAATGTCTCTCTGATTATTGACCATCACAATGACATCATCAGCATAGGCGGACAGTGTAAACACCTTTCCACAAGACGGTACAGAAAAACCAGAGATGTTTTCCCTCAATTTAGTTAAAAAAGGCTCAATGGCCAAAGAATATAACATGCCTGAAAGAGGACAACCCTGTCGAACACCCCGATTGACGCTGAATGGAGCACACAGGACACCATTAATTTTAAGCATACTCTCAATATTTTTGTATAGCAATTTAATCATGTTGATGAAAGTATGGCTAAACCCAAAATATGTCAATGTTTTCCAAAGGTACTCATGTTCCACGCGGTCAAAAGCCTTGGTCTGATCTAGTGATATAAGCCCAGTCCTCAGATCATGTAGGTTGGCAATATCAAGGACACCCTTGACAAGGTGGACATTGTCGAATATGGACCGATCAGGCACACAAAAAGTCTGATCTAAATGTATGACCTCGGACATCACCTTTCTCAAACGGGTAGCCAAGGCTTTAGCAATAATTTTATAATCTGTTGAGAGCAAGGCAACTGGGCGCCAGTTTTTAAGATCATTCAAGTCACCTTTCTTAGGTAAAAGAGTGAGTACTGCTCTCCGACAAGACATTGGCAACTCCCCTCCCTCCAAACATTCCTTCACCACTTCTAGAAAATCCCCTCCCAAAACAGGCCAGAAAGCTTTATAGAAATCCACTGAGAGCCCATCAAGGCCAGGCGCCCTCCCACTTTGCATGTTGCATAGTGCATCTTCCAACTCGTCTAAGGCCAAAGGCTTATCAAGCATTTTTGATGAACTTTCACTAACTGTAGGCAGATTCTGAAAAAAAATCTCTCCTACAGCAGGACGATCAACATATTCACTGCAATACAGTTCTGAAAAAAAATTAATTGCCTCTGTGCGAATTCCAGACGCATCTGACACCAGTGCCCCTGATTTACTACGTACACTATGAATATATCTTTTCTGGCTGTTTTTTTTCTCAAGGCCAAAAAAAAATCTAGAAGGGGCATCCATTTCAGAGAAATTCCTAAAGCGTGACCTTACTAGTGCTCCCTGTGCCTTGACTCTCAACAGATCAGAAAGCACAACTTTCTTTAGTTTGAAAGATTCATTTGAAAAAGTATTCCCAGTAGAAGGCGTTGTTTGTTGCATGTCAATGATCTCAAGTTCTGTGTTCTTTAATGACTGTGCAACGTCCCAGGAGACATGAAAAACATACTCTTGACAAAACACTTTAATTTTACTCTTCGCTACATCCCACCATTGTGTGAGCGAGGAAAACTTGTCTTTCTCTGCTTTTATAGCATTCCAAAAGAACACAAAGGACTCTTTGAAATTCACATCATCTAACATTGAGGTATTAAAGTGCCAATATGCGCTCCTTGGCTTTACATTATTAATTGACATATTACACATAACCATGCTATGGTCCGAAAACCCAACAGGATATATGCAACAACTCCTTATTTTGTTTAAATGTTCTTTAAAAATATAAAATCTATCAAGCCTGGCAAGGGAGAGCGAATTACCCCTGCAATGTGCCCAGGTGTATTGTCTGTCAGTCTTATGAAGAGACCTCCAGACATCACACAACCCATAGGTTGATATAAGCTCAATAAGCTGGTTGCGTGACAAAGTGTGCGGTTCTGCATGATTTCTATCCAGTTTATCTGCTGTGCAATTAAGATCACCTCCTATCAAAACAAAGTCAGAAGGACTGCAATCTCTAATTACTGTGCTTAAGCGTTTTAGAAAAGCAACCCTATCCCCTCCAGAGGTCGGGGCATAAACACAAATGAAAACAAAAACATTATTCTCAAACGTGGCCCGTATCTTCAAAAGCCTACCTCTAATTATTTCCTGGACACTATGTGACTGAGGGACAAAAGTGCGAGAGAACATTACCGCCACCCCAGCACTGTTGGAAGTGTAGTGGCTTAAAAAGGTCAACCCATCCCACTCTTTGCACCAGTCTGTGGCATTCTGCAGGTCGCTATGCGTTTCCTGCAGAAAAAATACGTCCGCCGCCTTCTGCCTCATTAGTTCGTACACCAGTGCCCTCTTCCCACCATCCCTTCCCCCATTTATGTTTAAAGAAGCAATACGAATGCAATCCGAATTCATAATTAATAGGAAAAGGGAAGAGAGGGAAAGGGAAACAAGAAAGGAAAAAGTACAGACAGGTGACCATGAAGTGCCCATCATTCCGGTGAAAGTCGCCTCTTAACTTTGCCAACAATTTTATTCAAGCGCCATATT
>NC_085869.1:35335495-35350495 GCF_034702125.1 Engraulis encrasicolus
GGTTGAGGTGAACTGAAGTGAATGGTCCTCTTTCACAGTGGTCGCACAACAAGGGGATTGTGGGAAACCAAAACACCTGTGAAGAGGCTAATGATTGTGGATGGACATGTGTCAAACAGACGTCGTAACAGACCTCAGGCGGTACAACCACAGCTAATACCCATAAATTCCCAGTGATGAGACTTCCAACTGTGGATGGATATGCCATCATCTGTGGTGACCAGCCCCGGTTTGGACTCCAGATCATACAACGAGGGGACAGAACCCCCTTCATGGCTTCATATTAACATGTGAAATTAAAGTTTTTTGCACAAAATACTTACAAATATTTACTCACAGTATACTATACATAAGTGTTTAAAAGCCTATTATGCTCTACATTGTACATTAAATCGGGAATTTGGGGAATTTTCTAAAGTCTTATGACCAACATCATAGAATGTCATATCTACCATATTTGATGAGGAATCGCTCATATGGACATGAACTACCCCTTGCTATCCTCTTGGCCCATCTACCATCTTTGATGAGGCTGAGGAGAACCCTGCGAAGTGTGAAGACATTCCTGTAGTAGTCTGCAGTAGTACCAATGTAAATCCTTCAAATTCAATTATGTAATACAGCATGGACACTGTAACCAGAGACGTTCTAAATGCAGAATAAATTTAATTAGGCTATGAGCCGAGGGGTCGACCGGTGCCATCTGGGGGGAGGAACGCTAGCAATGTTTTTTGGCAAGGTATATCCCCCCACTAGTAGAAAAAGCTTGATAGCAGTCATGGGGTGGTAGCGAAATCACTTTTTTCAGCTCTTGAAGTTACTACCCCCCTATAATAAATACTGTTTTTTAATATCGGCTGTATATGTAGTTATGGCTTATGTTGGGGGTATTGCCAATATCCTATACCATCGTGCTTGTTATCACTGGAAAGGGGACCTTTCAGGCTTTCATTTCAGCCCATTAATGAATCTGTCTGACATACACAGAAGCCACAGCACGTCATTAAACCAGAAATAGCTCCCATTTCCACACACATTGTGCCAAAACTGTGCACTTTCGTTTACATCTGTGGCATGAAAGAACACCAAGGACACCAAAGTTAACAACCTCAATACTCAGGGCACTCTACCGATTCAGAAAATGTATAATATGCCCATGCTATCATTTAGTATATGTCTGTGAGACCCTTAAATGTCACTTTGTGCAACCAGCAAAAATGTCTTCAAAATCGGACCCAATAGAATGGACTAATACAATGCCGGTATCACTTTACTTAAACAAACTTTGTTTATACTGTAGTTCATATGTGAATGTACATAACATTCACAAGTTGTTAAAGTATTCAATTATTGTAGTGCAGTGTTTCTCAAAGTGGGCCGGAAGCCCCCCTAGGGGGGCGTGTGAAGTCAGAAGGTTTTTCTTTTTTAATACTTTTCTGCTTTGCCATTAAGTCACTAATATTTAGAGAACATAGGCCATACTGTACGTGTATATCAGGCTCTAATAAACTTCACGACGGCCTATTTATTTGTATTTTCGTAACCATTTTGCTCGAGGGGGGCGCAGACAGACACCCTTCCTCTGAAGGGGGGAATGGCACGAAAAATTTGAGAAACACTGTTGTAGTGTATGTGAAGAAATACAATCTAGATGGTAGGCCCTGCAATGATAGGGCATTGGGTAACACTTTACTTAAACCACTCAAATATGGTATCTCATTAACAGAATTTAGATAAATGTTCATATACAACATTTTATACAGGCTATTTCATAAACAAATAGACTGAGACCCTATACAAGCGGTTACAAGCCAATAAAGAAATATGTTGCAAAGGGAATATGTTTAATGAAAGAATAGTTTCATGTAGATTTATATTATTTCGTCGTCAGTACTCTTCATCTTCCATGTCATCCCCTTCATCTGAACTGTCTATGGTTGCCTGGTTTCCGCACACTCTCAGTTTACACATGTCTGTGCACCTGAGGCCATTTACCAGACAAACACAATGATGGCTAGAGCATTTTGTAGTGCAGTTGCACGAAAGAAGGTCCAGGACAGCTTGGGATATTGTCAATATTCTATACAATAGCGCTTGGTATTACTGGAAAGGGGACCTTTCATTCTTTCATTTCAGTCCATTGCTGAATGTTTCTTACACACACAGAGGTCACAGCACTTCATCAAACCAGACATAGGTCACATTTTCTCACAAATGTTGGCTAAACTGTTTGATTTCGTTTATCTCTGTGGCATGAAAGAACGCCAAGGACACAAAATTACACAACCTCAATACTCGGTGGACTCGGAAAATGATAATATGCCCATACAATTATTTTGTATATGTTCGTGAGGGCCTAAAATTTGACTTGTGTAACCACCAATAGTCTTCAAAATAGTAGCCAATATAGCAGGTCATTAGCTGGAAATATCAGGCCTTTTTTCCTGCCAATGTTTGTGCTGGCATTCACAGAGGTCATTAAACCAATAATTTCTCGGCCCTATCGTGGCCTAATGGTAGGACACTGGTCTACTACGCGGCTGACCCGGGTTCGATTCTGAACCGTGCCCTTTGCCGACCCTCCCCCATCTCTCCCTCCCAACTGGCTTCCTGTCACCTCCTTCACTGTCCTGTCTCATATAAACAAAAAAGGCTTGAAAAGCCCCCCCCCAAATACTCAAATGATCACTCCTGCCAATTTCAATATGCTGTTGTATTGCTCACATTACCCTTGACTTGTCAGTACCCGGAGATGCTGCATGCTGCTATTCTAATGGGGGCAGATTTTGTTTACATTTTTAAAAAATCTTAACATGGGCCTACTCCAAATATTTTCCCAAAAGGTAACACCTGCCCCCATTACAATGACCAGGATCTTGGAAAAGGCTGAAGAAAAAAAAATCTCTGGTACTGACAAGTCCAGGGTAGTGTGAGCATTACATGCATGTTGAAATTGGCTGGCGTTATCCTTTAAACCAGTAATTTCTCACTGTATGATTTATGTTGTCCCTATACCATGGGAAACCATCAGGGTCACAAAACCAAATGATTTTAAAAATCTAGGCATGCTGTTGATTCAGAAAATGTATAATGTACCCATACAATATTTGCAGGAGCCTTTAAAAGACCGTAATGATCCTCAAGGCCCTAATGACCTATTTTCTGACCAATTCTGTAATATCTCCTTACAGACATACATACAAATGTTGGATAAAAAGAAAAATGAATGAATATATGTATGTATAGTGTATATACATACAGTATGAATGTATGTGCATAAGAATGTATAAATCCGCTTTGAAATGGTACTGTTGTCAGTAAATGATCAAATTGCACATACAGCACTGCTTAATTATAGACATATTGTCTTGCCAGATATTTCACAGATTACTGACCAAAAGCTTATTGAAAGAAATTGAAAAATATTTCCCAAAATGTAATATGGTAGCCCTTCCCCAAATGATAATTTCAAAGGCTAATTTTTTGCTATAGAGAAAAGGTGTGTGTGTGTGTGTGTGTGTGTGTGTGTGTGTGTGTGTGTGTGTGTGTGTGTGTGTGTGTGTGTGTGTGTGTGTGTGTGTGTGTGTGTGTGTGTCTGTGTGTGTGTGTGCGTGCGTGCGTGCGTGTGCGCGAGCAGAAGAAATTCAAACTTGATGCCATCTGAAATTTGTGTCAAAATTCAATATGGCTGCTATTTCCCAAAATGGATGACTTTCATGCATTTTTCTCAATACTGTGGGGCCATAATATAGGCCTACTACATAGTAGATTACTTTTTTCAGCACTTCTCTGTTATATTCTCTTACAGATATTTTACCAAAGGTTGACTAAACAAACAAAAAATAAGTTTGATTTCGCTTCCTTGAAGCAGAGAATAGTCCTCCTACAATGGTCAAATGGCACATAGACAGTCAACTGCTGAAATAACTAGGCCTATGGTCCTTGCAATGACGTAAGCCTATAATATTCATTGATGAGTATGGTTCCTTTTTTTTGGCACAATTATTTCCTATTGCCTAATGGACAAATGTATTCATTCATTCATTCTTTCTTTCATTTGATTAGGACAATACACACTAATCAATACATCAGTTAAAAAAACATCAATATAAATATGTTGGTATTTGCATAGTTGCCAAATGTCATCCGTAGTCCTAAGGCAGGTAGCCATAATAAAAAAACAATACTGCATTACAGTAGACATGACATTTTACCACAAACACCAAATATATCCAGAGTAAAACAATGGTCATACTATTAATTAATAGGAGCAGGTCTGGTTTGTTTTCAGCCACTGTTTACGGGTGATTTTGAAGATGCTGATGTTGTCACATAGCCTGGCCACGCCAAACCCCTAGGGGCGTCTAGATTTCTAGGCTAGTTGTCACACAGTCCGATATGAGCATGGCTGAACAATAGAAGGTGAATTTCGATTTTGCCACCGTGACATATCCTAAAGAAAGTGGTCAAAAATTGCTCAATTAAACATATACACAACACTGCTGAAACTAGGGCATCTCAAATTCCCTCCAACATTCAATATGGTAGACGTTTCTGAAACTATTCCAAATATTTTATCATTAACATTTATCCACCCTTACCCCCACCTGCTCTACAGTATCTCACCCCCACTCCTCTCCCCATCCTACAGTGTCTTATCTCCCCAACCCCCCTCACTTTCCTTTAAGCCCCCCCCCCACTCACCTACCCCCACTACCCCCCACTCCACAGTGCCCCCCCCCCTCACCTACCCCTACTACCCCCCCCCACTCCACAGTGCCCCCCCAGTCACCTCCCCCCACTCAACAGTGCCCTCCACTCACTTTCCTCCACTACCCTGGCCTTGCCCCCCACCCAACAGTGCTCCCCCTCAATTGCCCCCACTCACCTCACCCCTACTTCTCCCCCTTGCCCCCCCCCCTAACTCTACATCTACTGTACATACAGTGCCTCCCCATGCCCCCGCTCATCTCTTTTATCTCCTTACGTCTTATGTCTCCTTACATTTCCTGACGTCTATAAAGAGATAGGACAGAATTGGACTTAAATTATGTCATATTAATGGTCATTATGGCCTTTTGTAAGGCTCTCACAATACATTGTATGGGTATATAATGCATTGTCTGAATTAGCAGAGTGCCTTGAGTATTGAAATGGTTGGGGTTTGTGTCCTTGATGTTTTCCCATGGTTTACAGTACGTAGGGACTAAAGAAAGCCTACAGTTTAGGCGACATTTGTTATTATTATTTCTGGTTTAATGAAGTGCTGTGACCTCTGAGTATGTCAGACAGATTTAGTAATGATCTTAAATGAAGGCCTAATGCCAAGCAGTGATGCCAAGCAGAAACTTTGGAAGGAAAAAGGCCCAATACTTCCAACAGATGACCTGCATGTATTGGCTATTATTTTGAAGACTTTTGCTGGTTGCACAATTCAAATTTAACGCTCTCACAAACGCATACAAAACAATTGTATGGGCATATTATACATTTTCTGAATCAGCAGACTCCAAAGAGTATTGAGGTTGTCCAATTTTGTGTCCTTGGTGTTCTTTCACGCCACAGAGATAAACGAAAGCAGACAGTTTAGCCAAGAACTGTTGGAAAATGTTAGCTATGTCTGATTTAATGAAGTGCTGTGACCTCTGTGTATGTCAGACAGATTCACCAATGATCTTAAATGAAAGCCTGAAAGGTCCCCTTTCCAGTAATACCAGTCACCATGGTATAGAGTATTGGCAATACCCCACGAAATGAGCCTGAACTAGACATGCATCCGAATTCAAACATGGAATTTAATAGAGGGGGGTAGTCACTTCAAGAGCCGAAAAAAGGGGTTTCGCTACCACCCCGTGACTGCTATCAGGCTTTTTCTAGTAGTGGGGGGATATACCTTACCAAAAAAAATTGTTAGCATTCCCCCCCCCAGATGGCACCGATGGCCAAAATTTGGGGCCATAGCTCAAGGCCTAATATTAGAATACAGAATCTTTGCTGTAACATTAAAGGGACACTGTGCAGGAAATGGTCAAAAAAGGTACTGCAACTATGCTGCTCATTGAAACTGGGCTGCCTATTGCCCAATTTGATCTTTACATGAAAGTTTACGAAGTAATAAACAAACATTTTCTAGTATGGTCCAAGTACAGTCATTTTTGCAGCTAAAAATACAGTGAGGAGAATAAGTATTTGATCCCTTGCTGATTTTGTATGTATGTATGTACTGTATGTATGTTTGCCTGTACATAGGCCTGTGTCTTTTGTTTTGTCAGCTGTGCAATAGTCTTGTGATGTGATGTTATTGTGTAGGCCTATGTTTTTCTGTTTTCTGTATTCTGTTTCGTCTTAGCGAGTGTTGCTCAGGGATGCAAACTGAATTTCGGTGCAAACTGACAATAAAGTATCATCGTATCGTATCGTATCGTATCGTATCGTATTTTGTTGGTTTGCCCACTAATAAAGACATGAGCACTCTATAATATTAATGATAAAATGTATTCTAATATGGAGAGACAGAATATCAAAAAGAAAATCCAGAAAATAACTTTCAAGAATATATTTTAATTGATTTGTATTCCATTGAGGAAAATAAGTATTTGACCCCTCTAGTCAAAGAAGACAAAATACTTGGTGGCAAAGCCCTTGTTTTCTTGTACAGAGTTCAGATGTTTCTTTCAGTTAGTGACAATGTTTGTACATATATTAGAAGGGACTTTTGTCCACTTTTCATTGCATATCATCTCTAAATTGTTAAAATGTTGTGGCTGTAGTTTGGCAAATGAGAGATTCAGTTCCCTCCATAGGATTATTATATGGGTTGATGTTTGGAGACTGTCTAGGCCACTTCATGACCTTAATGTGCTTCTGCTTGAGCAACTCCTTCGTTGCTTGGGCTGTATGTTATGGATTATTATCATATTGGGAGGCCAATCCATGACCCACCTTCAGTCTAGTGGTGGTGGGAAAGAGGTTGGCATGCAACATTGTATGTTTATATGTCTCCCTCCATCCATTTCTTGACGATGTGAAGTTGTCCTGTGTCTTGGCCAGACAAACAACCTCAAAACATAATGTTACCACTTTCATGTATGATGTTGGAGAAGGTGTTGTTTTTGGGATCATAGGCAGCATTTCTCTTCCTCAAAACACATTGAGTTGTGTTAATGTCAAACAGTTTGATTTTGCTGTCATCTGATTCCAGCACCTCACAATCATATCCTAACCCAGTTTGATGTTCATCGGCAAACCTCAGGTGAGCCTGAACAGGTTCCTTCTGAAGCAGGGGTACCATACATGCACTGCAGGATTTTAATCCGGAGTGGTATTAAGTGTTTCCAATAGTTTTCTTAGGGATTGAGGTCCCAGCTGCCTTGAGATAATTTCCTAGCTCTTTCCATACAGTTTTAGGGTGCTTTATCTCTGTTTTTCTGGTTATTGAATGCCCACAAGGTCAAATCTTGTATGGAACCACAGACAGGCCTAAGATTGATGATTGATAATCATTTTGTTTGTCCTAAAATTTGGAAGAAATGCACCAATAGTTTGCTCCTTAACATCCAGGAGCCCATTTCAGCCTTCTTGAGTTCTAAAATCTTGTCCCTGACATCCTTTGACAGCCTTTTGGTCTGTCCCATGTTGGCGAGTTTAGTTTGATTGATTTACTGATATTATGGACTGATTCTGCAGATTCAATGTGTCTTTTGTGCAGGTTACTATTAACAGTTGTGTTCAATTCAGATAACAAGTTGATTGGAAGTGCCATTTGATCTGCGGGATCAGAAATCTTAATGGTTGGCAGGGGATCAAATACTTATTTCCCTCAATTAAATATAAATCAATTAATATATATTCTATAGAGTTAATTTCTCGATTTTCTTTTTGATATTCTGTCTCTCCATATTAGAATACATTGTATCATTAACATTAAAGACTGATCATGTCTTTATTAGTGGGCAAACCAACAAAATCAGCAAGTGATCAAATACTTATTCTCCTCACTGTAGCTATTTTTGGAAATTCAAAATGGCGGACCATGGAGAAGATCCCCCTTTTCATGTATGAAAAGTGCAATTTTTCCGGTCATAATGAATACTTAAAATTTGATGCTGGTGGTAAGTATTCATGAAAAAGGTAACATTAGTGAATGGGCAGCATGAATTCTGGAAATAAAGAACTAAAAATCTCACACAGTGTCCCTTTAAGTTCTCTTTTGATCTTCTCAAAATACATGTAGGCATTGTACTGCCTTTTTCTCTCATAAGTGCACAGTACCCAACTTGGGGAGAAGCGTTGCTAGCCCATTGTTTTCGTTGAAAATCTCCACGGATATTTTTAGTCCAAAAGCAGTTGCTCAGCTTAATGTGGGGATAAAAGCTATCAGGCGCAAGTTTTTTGGGAAACGCTCAGGGAAAAAAAACTCATAACAAGCAAACAAGCATAAACCAAATGGCAACAGAGCACCGCCCCTTTCAGCTGTATCCTCCTCAACGCCCCCCTAGGGTCCCCGTTGAGAAACAAGAAGATGCTATACACCTAGCTGCCTACTCCACATTCCTTTCTAAAAGTAAGGTGATGGGGGCCACTAGTTAAATTTGCCTTGGGACCCTAAATTGCTACATCCGCCACTGTTTGTAGTCACCATAGTCAGGCAACACATCAGCAGCCTGACTTACCGATGCACTTACCCCTGTCTGCTCTGCTCTGCTCTGCTCTGCTCTGTCTGTGGCACCGTGACCTTTCCTTATTTACGGCAGCCATCCCAGTAAACAACATTGTTTTGTTGGCCAATAAAGCAAATAAACAATGGAGCATGCTGTGGAATGCAATTGAGTTACGGTGCCTAATTACCCTGGCGGGTCGGCAATGACAGGGCATGCCCTGACCCACGCGCCTCACCCTCCTACACACACACAATATCCCCATTCCTCGCGTTCTCTCACTCACTCACTCTCACACACACACCCTAAATGTCCTCCAACACACAGACACAGACACAGACTCCAGTTACAGGGTACCTCTTCCCCTCGTTAAAGCCAGACTGCTTCCCTTTCATCAGTGAAGTAGAACGACGGACGCAGACACACAGACACGTGCGCACGTGCACGCACACACACACACACGCACGCACAAGCCCTTCGTAACTGCCACTGGCAAAGATGAGTTCCTATTTCTGAGTAATTTCGGACCGCAAGTGTATCGTATTTTAATTGATACATTCCACTTACATTATTATTCTCATTAGGAAATCTGAAGTGTGACTTCCCATGAGTGAGAGCTGATGCCAGGAAATGCTGTAATCATCTGCTCTTCTGGTTGGCATCCATCTCTCGCACGCACGCACGCACGTCATGCACTCCCCCCCCCATCCCTCCCTACCCCTTCCTGGCATTCCAACTCCACCACTCTTGCTTTTCATCATTGTTTGTTCATTCCTGCCTTCCAATCCACATTCTCACTCCCTCGCTCAATCACTCGCTCGCTCGCGCTCTGATTATCTCTCTTTCCTGTTCATTACGGTCTCTTTAGACTTTCTCTTCACTATTCACCCCCCTCTCTCTCACACACATACACAAGCACACAGCTCACATTTGTAATAGTGACAGGACACTATAGGACAAAGTGTGTGTGTGTGTGTGTGTGTGTGTGTGTGTGTGTGTGTGTGTGTGTGTGTGTGTGTGTGTGTGTGTGTGTGTGTGTGTGTGTGTGTGTGTGTGTGTGTGTGTGTGTGTGTGTGTGAAAGATGATGGTGATTGAAGGCACAGGAGACATGTAAGGTAAGCGTACCCATTAAGCCCATGTACCCTTTAAGCCCACTTTCAACTTTGAGGTCAATTTAAAGAAAGGGAAAAGGTGAATTTTGTTGTTCATCACCCTATCCAATTAAAGGGTTTAGTAACTGACAAAATGTTTTTTATTGCAAACAAATCAAATTTTTTATCGCCGAGTTATCCCCGTCCAAGTGAACCCAGTCTCAGGACTACTGACAAGAAGTTGCCTCAAAACTTTGCTGTTTTGGGACATGTCAGAAATCATAGAATTTCAGCTAGTTTAAGTCAAATATTTTGAAAATACTTTCATATTTAGTGAACTAAGAGGTAAATGTAATGATTTATATATATATAAGCTTACATGCAGTGTTTTACTAAATTATAGCATTTCCCTTCAAATGGAAAGATGTGTTTTATGAGCGAGCAAACGCTGATATTCTCTTGATACAACCACACACCATCTTTATCTTACTCTACCATAAGACTTAAGGTGGTTAGGTATGAATTCTAAGCATATTCCAGTTTGTTTGGCATTGATCTTTAAAGAAATGCATCATGAAATGTTTTTGTGGAGTTGATTATTTCCATAAAATAGCTTTTTGTATAGGCGGGCTTAATGGGTACTAGCTGGGCTTAAATGGTACACCCCATTGAAATGCATGCAAGTTGGCATGCATGCTAATGAAAAATGCCTTTGAGGGACATAAAAAGTGCTGTACAATCTCAAGTTGTAGGTCAAAAAGGCGTAATGTAATGAACTAACAATAATCAATAAGAAAAAATAAATTTCTCTGTTTGGATGAAGAATTTTATGAAGTATATGAAGTAAGAGATGCTGTAATGTTTATTTAGGTTTTATGCATTTTGTTTTTAGCTAATTTTACATTTTGGAAGAATATTTTGATCTGAAACCATTTATGCCATGTAGGCTACACTGTTTAAACTCAACTCACACACCTCACCAGGTATTTTGATAGAGAAATAACTATATGAGCTTATTTGGAACACAAGTGGGCTTAAATGGTACCAAAGGTACCATTTAAGCCCATTCAGACTTTTCACTTTTCTCGTAAAAAATCTTCATATTGTACTTTGAAATATTCATCAATTCAGTGATAAACATTGAGAAGAGAGGTAAATCTTACTATTTAAGAAATCATTTCACAAAAAAATTGTGTGAAGATGATTGAAAAATAAAGAAATTTAGATTTTGGTGGGCTTAATGGGTACGCTTACCTTAGATATTTACCCACAATTCCCTTGGGCTGGTGTGGATTTGGATCGCAGGCTTTTGGTGATCCAGTGTGTGTGCGTGCGTGCATGTGTGCGTGCGTGCGTACGCTTGTGTGTGGGTGGTTGACGTTTAAGGGCGTAACGCCAAAAAAAAAAAGTTTGTCCAATTTTGGAAAAAATTGATGGAAAAAATGTGAAAAAAAATTAAAAAAATAAAGCACTTAGTGGTCTGTGGAATTTCGCCTAATTTTTTTGCTATTTTTGGGAAAATGTGTCCTGCATCAACACATTGCATAGGCATGTCACACCGCAGGAAAATTAAGTCGCACCACAGGAAATTCACTGTATTATGGCCATTTTAATCCTTTTGTATACATGACTGACATCTGAGCTCATGCTAACTTGATAATGATATTGTGCTTAATCTTAATATGTGTTTTCATTTATAAAAAAATAAAATGAACCTAAGCATTGCGTGACAGAAACATTGCAATATGAAGACATATTAAGAGGTTAATAGTCACCTTAAGCTTCCACAGCACTCTCCAATAACTGAGGTACTGACTGGTTAGGAGCCAGTCTATCAGACCCTTGTAGTTGGTCTTCCAGCTGCCCGTTCACAAACATTGACATACATGTCAGCCCACAGGACGCAATTTGTGTTACGAAATTGAACTTGTAGTTAATTACTGTCTTGAGTTTTTTTCACATTCACATATCTTAATATTAAGTTAATATTTATGCAATCATGCCAAATGCTTCATACATTATTCAAAATGTTGTTGGTTAATTTATATATATATTATATTCCAGGTTTCATTAATGTTACAGTCACACCGCAGGATATTTGACATATAAACCTTTACATAAATCTTAACAAAAATGTTTCTTCTCATCTAAGACTAATATGAAACATAATGTACCACATCTTCTTTATTGACATTTGTTTTTAAGAGGAAAAATAACAGTTTTGTAGGTTTTTAACCAATGTTACGAAAAAAACAAGGCGTCACGTCTCCCACCCACGTGTGTGTGTGTGTGTGTGTGTGTGTGTGTGTGTGTGTGTGTGTGTGTGTGTGATCTAGTCTAGTGCTCTACTCTGATGTGTTTAGTGCTGTCTATTATGGAAACCACACGTATCAGTGGATCTACACACATTGGAGTTGTAAGGGATATGAGGATCCTGAAGAGTCCATAAGTTTGAGTGACTGTGCCAATACGGATGCCAAAAAAGAACAAACAAACACAAACAACTAGGCTTGATGTAAACCGTACCGAAAATTTTAACCGCACCGTTTCGCACAGTGAAGTGAGAACCGCACAATCCATTCAAGCAGGGTTCTTGCAGGCACTACGTACCACGAAAGTGAGAAAGAGAGACAGAGAGAGGAAGATGGTGAGTTAGAGGGAGAGGGAGCGAGAGACAGACAGAGAGACAGAGAATTGAGAGCTGTTCAGTGCAGTAAAGGAGAGAAGTGTAGAGCAATAAACCATAGAGCCATACTCCTCTAGCCAACTTCGGATGGAAAAAAGAAAGAGAGAGAAAAAAGGGGAGAGAAGAAGAGAGACAGAGAAAGGAAGAAAGTTAACAAGAGGAAAAAATGTCAGAGAGGGTGAGAGAGAAGGGGAGGAAGAGAGAGAGACAGAAAGATGAAGAGAATGCAAGAGGGGGTGGACAAGGAGAGAGAGAGCGAGAGCGAGAGCGAGAGACAGAGAGAGACAGAGAGAGACAGAGAGAGACAGAGAGAGAGGAGAAGATTTATATAGAGAAGACAGCGCACCTTGACTCAGTGCTTCCCATGCTCTGGCTGGCGTCATTATAACTCAGCCATGTCAGTGTGTGTGTGTGTGTGTAGGATTAATGTCCCCTAGTTCAGACACCACCCCGCTGAATCGCCCAGGCAGATTGGAACGTAATGGAGGGCCCTGCTCACCCCTCACACACGCACGAACACACACGCACACGAACACACACGCACACGCACACACACACACACACACACACACACAAACACACACACACACAGCTGATGAGCTGCCCGAGACAGGAACATAACTCAAGAAACTCTTATGCCATTGCCATACATTTTCAAGTCCCCAAAGACGCAAACGAACATGCATGCACACACACGCATGCACGCATGCACGCACGCGCACACACACACACGCACACACACTTTGTAGCAGCACATAGGGACACTTTATGGGAGTTTTTGTGAAGCAGTTTTGTAGTGCAGCCTGATGTAATGTGGAGGAGAGTAGAGTAGAGAAGTGTACAGCAGAGCAGAGCAGAGTAAAGTAGTGTAATGTAGAGTGGTGTTGAGTGGTGTACTGCAGTGTAGAGTAGTGTAGAGTAGTGTAGTGTAGTGTGGAGTAGTGTGGTGTGGTCTGGTATTATAGTAAAATGTAGTGTACTTAAGCATAGTGGAAGGCAGTGTAGGGTAGTGTAGTGTAGTGTAGTATAATGTAATGTAGTGCGGTGTAGTATAGTACAGTGTAGTGTAGTATAGTACAGTGTAGTGTAGTGCAGAGTACTTGGTCTGCTGGAGCCTGAGGTTGCCAAGGGGCTTCCTGAAAGTGCACGTACATAGTATGTGCACGTTCACACACACACAAATATCCACATACATACACGCACACGCGCACACACACAAATATAAGAACATAAATACCTCTAAAAACATAAAAAATCACTTGTAGCAAAGACAAAATGTGCTTCCAAGTGTTACACAGAAAGAGTTGTGACATATTAGGCTGCAAATCAGCAAATCACCTTCTTTTCCCGGAGGTTTTGCATGATTTTGCAACCACTTACTCCAAAGACTAATCCGCATGTGATCAAGTCACCTTTCCAAACAAAACAGTTTGTACGGCAAACACAATTCAGAATAATGAACTTCAGAAATGCCATCATCGGGGGCCGGATGATGATTCTGTGCGCCCCTAGGCCCCACCACCAGCCAAAATGGCTATCAGATTTTACGGTGCATACACACCAAGATATTCGCGTTGGTTTGTGAGTCCGAGAGGTTTGCGGGTTGCCTTTCACGCTGCACAGTCAAGTCCTCAAGTTCTATTTTCAAGGAGCATCGCGGACATGTCCGGTCTGCCGCTCGCAGGGCCGGACATGCGCCGCGCTTACACCGCGCTCCTGTGTGCAAGGCATGATCTGTTTTCATGTATTCTAACCGTTTCGGACTGATACCGGACACGTTAAGTGGACGTTTCGCGCTTGCGGTGTGTAAGCACCATTCCTTTTACTAGTCAAGCACACACTCATTAATGGGTCAAAGTGGCTAGTCACTGCAGTTAGTTAGTTTTTTCTACCAGACAAACTGAATTTTCAGCAGCATTTGGCTAGTTGGCTGGTGTTTATTCACAGCACGGATTGCACCATACGCACGCATCTGCGAACATTGAGTCTGGTGCTCTCATGCAGAGACATAACATTTCTATGGCAATGCACGAAAAGTCAAGTTCATTTTCTCTGTGGGCCTGCACGTGCTATGAATGGCCTCCCATCAGAATGTATGGACAGGGAAGGCTGGGTTGAGATGCAGATTCCCATGGATCGAACGCATATGCAGAACGTCTAGTGTGAAAAAGACAACTGAACAGCCGTGAAGCTCTCATGCTCTCGCTGCCCCCATCCCTGTCCCTGCGCACGCAAACCTTGTATGTGAATATACAGTGAAGGGTAGGATGGAGAAGTGCAGGTAAACATGTACCTTCTTCCTAATGAAGTAACACACACACACACACACACACACACACACACACACACACACACACACACACACACTGAACACACTGAACACACTGGATGCACATGCGTACTCACACACATAAACAATTGTTGGTAGTGTGTGTGTGTGTGTGAGAGATGGTGGATGGTAGAGGGAGTGATTGGGAGTGAGTGTGTGATCTACCTCGGGGTGGGGGGGGTGGGAGTGGTGTTTACAGGAAAGGCCAAAAACAAAACATGAATTATCCAACATCA
>NC_085869.1:35355495-35360495 GCF_034702125.1 Engraulis encrasicolus
GGGTGTGTGTGTAGAGAGAGAGAGAGAGAGAGAGAGAGAGAGAGAGAGAGAGAGAGAGAGAGAGAGAGAGAGAGAGAGAGAGAGAGAGAGAGAGAGAGGGAGAGAGAGAAAAAGAGGCATTTGAGGTGGCGCATGAGGTGATCAAACCACCCTTATCTACTAAAAACCCCAGTCCTCATAGGCAAGCTCCCTTCACACACAGTCCTATAGAAACACACACATACTGTATGCCTTCACATACAAAAGCACTTGTATATTCAACTAGTAACATTTTAGGCATAGCCCTTCCACAACGTGTAATGTTATGCATCATGTAGTGTGGCGTCATGACAATTATGTTTTATGTGGGATTCAGCATCCAGTTAAAAAGTTTTACCTGAAAAGGTAACAGGTTTGTGCTTTCCCAAAACACTGACAGCTGAACACACAGACGTGTCCTCGAAAAGGCATTAAGAGTACAGCATATCTGATCAGCGTCCCTGCACTCATACTCACCCCCAATAGCATTACATAATTCCTGAGGTATAAAATAAAGGTGATCGCAGACCCAAAGTCACAGACCTTACAGCTGCACCTACCGGGCCGGGGTCCTTAAAAGGTAAGATCATTCTTTAGATGTTAAGTTATGGGAAAGAATATACAGTAAAACTATTGAAAAAGATAAGAGACTACACTCAAATCATATGTTTTAACTATTTTACTATTCATAGGTGTGGGGAAACATTTTTGTTCTATAACAATGTCAGAGGTGTATAGACCACGCAAAGATGAACTACACATCAATGAGCTCCCTTTCCATCATTTTATTGTTGTGACGTTTCCGGCACCACAGCTCCTCTTCAGACAGGTGTGCAGGTTTACCTTTGCCTTGTCTTTAATGTTTTGACCCTAGACCCGGATTTAAAAAGGGACGTGTGTGAGATCTGACGGGACTGAAAATGAAGTGTACATATCTTGATCCCACATCACAACTGACTCAGAAATGGCAACTAAAGCACTGCACTACATAATTGTGGTGATGTATATGACAGGTGCATATGTTTTGTAATACCATATAGATAACGATAAGATATAGTTAAATTTGATGATGACGATGAAGCATATGAATAACACAATTACTAGTTGTGTGGTGTTCTACAGTTCCGAGTAGCGGTGCCTTCCGTTTTGTGTCCAAGTCCATACATTTTATTAGAGAACATAATGTAGGTTCGCTGATTAGTAACATCTCTTTCTGTAATGTGTTTGTTTCCATTTCATTGTGATTTAAAGATGAGGGTTGCCACTTCACTGCTGGTGCTGCTGTTCTCCATGTGTGGAGCTCAGACTCAGAGCACCCAGACTGAAGTCCAGACAGAGAGCCAGGACACTCAGGCTGCTTCTGCTGCTGCTGCTGCTGAAGTGTCTAACCAAGTCGACATCTATGCTGAGCTGAAGGAACTCAGAGACATGGTGGTGGAGCTGACTGTGACACTAAAACATGCTCAAAATGACCTGAAAGTAATGGAGGCAGAAAACAACGAGCAGGAGGCGAAGCTGATCGTGATGGCAGAGAGGCTAGCGACTAGTCAGACTTGGGTGGAAGCTCTGGAGAGTGACCTGGAGAACACCAAAGCAAGCATGAAGACCGAGGTGGAGAACCTGAAGAAGGAACATGTGGCACAAGAGACAACGCTGACTGCAGTGACTACCAGACTGGCTGCCAGTGAAGCTGAAGTGACTAATCTGCAGAAGGATACTGCTGCACAGTCAGCTGATCTGAAATCAGTTGCTGAGAGACTGGCAGCCACTGAGACTGACATGGAGTATGTGAAGGAAGACACTACAACACAACACACAGACCTGACCACCATGAAGACTGAAGTGATGAGCCTGACCAAGGAACATGAAGCCACTACATCTGAATTATTTGACCTTAAGACTGCACACAAGGAGGAGCTGGAAGCAGTGACGACCAGGCTGGCAGCCACTGAGACTGAAGTGGAGAATCTGGAGAAAGAGATCAAAGTAGCACCCAAGGTGGCATTCTCAGCAGGTCTGACTGACTCAGGGTCCATAGTGGCTGGAAATACTGATTTAAATCTGGTCTTCACAAAGACCATCACCAATGTTGGACAGGCCTACAGCAGCACAACAGGCTTCTTCACAGCTCCAGTTAGGGGGGTCTACTACTTCAGGTTCACTGTTATGGATCTGATGGCCTCACACTACATGAATATCAGGATGCGTAAGAACGGGCACGAGCTAATGGTGCTTTATGAGTATGACACTGATGGAAAGAACACTTATCTGTCTAGTGGTCTGACTCTGCAGCTGGAGGAGGGAGATGTAATGAACCTGGCAATCCAAGCAGGCTACAGCCTCTATGATAATGGTGATAATCACAGCACCTTCAGTGGTTTCCTGATATTCCCTCTCTGAATGGAAGAAAATCACCAAGATCGTAGAACATCTTGTATGAAATGATGGGTGATCTCAATAACTCATGATCTCAATTAGGGGTGGTACGGTTCACAAATGTCACGGTTCGGTCCATATCACGGTTTCAAGGTCACGGTTTTCGGTTTTGTACGGTTCTGTTTTTTTTTTGTTTTTTTTTAAAATAAAATGTATTATATAAAAATTTGAATGAAAATGTAAGCTTATCATGGGTATGTTGAATTTGACTTCATTTAACCCAACTGAAAGAGGAAAGATATCAATGATTTTAACATGCTTCCATTTATTTCACAAAAAGGGAGAACTAAGTCTTAACTTTTAAGTTGACAAATATTCAAATATTACATGCTATAACACATTTGACGTGTAAAAATAAAACAGCTACACTCCTGTAGGTAATAGGACCATTAGGTCAGTGTAGTATGACTATTTTGGTTAATGACACACTGAGAACGAATTGGACTTTTATTTTGATACCGCTTTTTGCGAGTTTTGCGCTTATGAATCAGTTGCTTCCTATCATGAAACTGCCGGCCGTGAGAAGCATAGAAGTAAAATCAGAAGTCAAATTCAATTTTAAGTGAACAAGTGATAGGGTTATGTTATGTTAAAATGTGAATGTTAAGGTAACAAATAATTTTAAAAGATCGTTTTTTTAGAAGTGTATACACAAGAATGTTTCACAAAACTCCTGTGAAGCTGAGCCTTTTAAAACAGTCAAATTTTATTTTTGTTATAGTGTTAAACATCAATGTTAACTAGGCAACAGCACAAAGTCCCCTTCCGTCCATCAGAGTTTAACTAGCTACATATAATTAGGCCTACAGTTGATTGCAGTTAAGGACAGCACAGTGAATCTGATTAATATGTTCAATAATCTCGCATTTTGCCGTCCGGAATCCCCATTCAATGCCACGTGGATATAGCCTACACTAGGCTACTGTAACGTAAGTCATAGTCTACTTTGTTCTGCTAATCTGTCATTGTTTGTAAATTCATGTTCATTTAATTTAAAATGGTCAGCATAAAGGCTGGGAACAGTCACTTGCGCTAACGTGGAGAGAGAGGGGGGAGAGGCTGACGCTGCCGACCGACCTGCACTTGCTTGTATGGCTACTGTAGCCTAGTCAGCTGGCGCATTCTGTTACATTATGTCTTTCAGTTGGCTGATAGAAATCAGTCTTTCCACACTCAATATCCTACGTAGTCTTTGTGTTTTATGCTTGTAAAAGTAGTAGGATTTTAATAGCGTCGTCCGCCGGTGGTCACTCTATTTTTTTTTTTTTTTTTTAAACCGTGGGCACCGTGCGGTTGCCCACTACCCCGTTCCGTGACATGCAAACCGTACGGTCTCGGTTTGCAACGCAAACCGTACCATGCCTAATCTCAATACAATAAATCATTTTTGAACAGTACATCTCTTATGTCTTTATTGCTTACCACAAGGCCTTTCACTGGTTAAAAATCCGGGCTGTGCATGCATGGGTAAACTGCCCTCTGGTTAAACACTGAAAGTGTGATGGCAGCTCCCAGGTGAACCCCTGGAAGACACAACGTCTCAGGGACCATTGACACACATACGTTATGTGTGCACATTTGTTATGACACACACGGTAGTGTGTATGTGTGTGACAGAGAGAGTGTATACCTGTATGTGTGTGTGTGTGTGTGTGTGTGTGTGTGTGTGTGTGTGTGTGTGTGTGTGTGTGTGTGTGTGTGTGTGTGTAACCTCCCCATACCTGTCACTCACACAAATAATCTGTCACAAAGGAACACACAACGGCGTGCACACAAACACACTAGTACATGTGCACACAGGTAGACACACACAAACTCATTTACAGTACATGTTCTGCCCGGCCCATCATGGCTTTATTACGAACATCAGCACATGCGCTTGGACGCACGCACACACACACACACACACACACACACACACACACACACACACACACACACACACACACACACACACACACACACACACACACACACACACACACACACACACACACACACGCACACACACACCTCCTGCCGTTGTGTATGAAACTTCCATTCCTCTTCTTGACAACTAATCATACACAGCCTTCCCAGCTCACCCCCCCCCCCCTCACACACACACACACACCCATATACCCCCCACCCCACCCATCCATATACTCAGCACCATCATTAACTTCCATATACATTACCCCATCATGCTACAGTAGGCCTACATGACTGAAAGACATATAGCCAGATGATGATGATGATGATGATGATGGTGTATGCATGTGCGTGTGCTTGTGTGCACGTGTGTGTGTGTGTGCGTGTGTGTGTGTGTGATTTGTTTTATCCCCCTTGGGGTGTGTGGGGCCACACATACTGTATGGAACATAAAAGTACTGGGAAGTGGGAAAGCAGGTGACTGTGTGTGTGTGTGTGTGTGTGTGTGTGTGTGTGTGTGTGTGTGTGTGTGTGTGTGTGTGTGTGTGTGTGTGTGTGTGTGTGTGTGTGTGTGTGTGTGTCAGATAGTGTGTGTATGTGTATGTCCATGATTTCATGACAGCAGTAAAAATGAT
>NC_085869.1:35365495-35375495 GCF_034702125.1 Engraulis encrasicolus
TGCGTGCGTGCGTGCGTGCGTGCGTGTGTGCGTGCGTGCGTGCGTGCGTGCACACATATGCATGTGTGTGTGTGTGTCAACATATGATTTCTGTACCTTAGCATGTTACATAATATAAAGACTATATGCACTAAAACATTATTCCGTTGCTATTATAGTGGGCCTGCTACTTCCACACAGGCCTTTAACTGTACAGCAACATCGTTTAGCCAGCATTGCAATGGGAGGATCCAAAGAACAATGGGTGGATGCAGCCAGCAATGGCTGGATTATGGCCACACCATGTTGACATCTTTATTGCGGCATTCCGGAATCCTGCCAATTGGTTCTGAATGATGTAATCTGGGAGTATTAGCAAACATTTCCTCTGAGGCCGGCTGGCCCCCACGTGCTTTAGACAGGGGCGGTTTTACAATAGAGGCAAGGGTAGGCCACTGCCTAGGGCCCCTCCTACTTCACTGGGCTGCAGTGAGCCCCCCCAGACCAGCTGCCCACTCTCCCATTCTTTGTTAAAAGGAAGGATTTGAGGGTCCCCTTAGCTAAATTTGCCTTCGGGTCCCCAAATTGCTAAAATCTGCCATGTGTTTAAACACTATGGAGACTTGCTAGGATGGTGAAAACTATTATTTGTCTATGAAGATTCCTCTTTGCTGCAAGTTTTGATGAGGGAATCTGAAATTAATTATCTCTGGAAACAGGATCTGTGGGATAAAAATTAAGCTATTAAAAAGCTTCATTTTTATTGTTAGTGAGTGAGACATAAATTACATGCCATGTTTGAAAAATGAATGTAGAGGACGGGGAATAGTTACTATCCTTCTGTTGAAAGACATAGGCATGTAAATATAACAATGAATGAGTCCAAAAAACTTAAAAGTAATATTCATTAAAACAACAAATTATGTTTTAAAATATGTTTACATTTTGTCCCCTTTAGACAGCATGCAAGCACAGAACCCCAAGCCAGTGATATTTCTGTAAAGATAAGTATTAAAGTAACCATTAAAAGCAGGGCCACTGACATATTTTGTCAGTGTATTGCCTTGTTCTCAATACATGCAATGTAATGACGACCCTATTAGACCCCCTCTCCCTGGGCCCGGAACAACTTACCTGTTTCCAAATCCCCCTTTAGGCAGACCTAAGGACTGTTCTATTCAATGCTAGGAGTATTATGACACGCCCCTTTAGGCAGACCGGAACCTGATCATGTTAGGTGTCCATAGCAACCTATTACATTGGCATATCTCTATATACTTAAAGAATCTCTGTTGAGACCAAAGATGGGGCCTAATGGATTGCCTTGGTGGGGCCCCGCGTCAATTCACTGATCAAAACCAATGTTGCTGATTCCTCACATGATCACAACCACATCCACAACCCAATTAAATGAATGTCACACTCCAGGTGGCAGCCTTCTCATGAACACACAGGTGACATCCCACGTCATTGCCAAACAATTCAAGGTGTGTGCATGTGTTTGTGTGTGTGTGCGTCGCGAATGTTTGTGCATGTGTGTATGTGCACGTGTGTCTGTGTGCATGTGTGCACGCGTGCGTATATGCATGTCTGGGGGCCTGTGTGTGTGCATGTGCGCTTGTTTGCGAGTGTGTGTGTGTGTGTGTGTGTGTGTGTGTGTGTGTGTGTGTGTGTGTGTGTGTGTGTGTGTGTGTGTGTGTGTGATTGATTGGTCCATATTAGAAAGCAAAACACCTCTTTTCAAACCCCGATACAGAGGAGGCAGCAGGTGCGAAAATTGGACAAACGTGAGATGTTTGATTTCTGCCACCCACTGTGTGTGTGCGTGGGCTTGTGTATGTATGTGCATGCATGTTTGTGTGTGCGTGCGTGTGCACGTGTGTGTGCATGTGTGTGCGCATGCATGTCTCTGTTTTTTCCCCAACTTTTGGCTTCTCGCCTCTTCGTAACCTACCACCTCCATACATAGAGTAGCTATATGCTGTACATATACTGTATGCCTCCATATATAATATAGTAGCAATAGCATGCACTTTGCTACAATCACCTATGCAAGTGTGCACACACAAGCACACACACACACACCAGCACACACACACACACACACACACACACACACACACACACACACACACACACACACACACACACAAACACGCACGCATGCATGAATACACACACACGCACACATTTCTGTTTTATTTCCATTTCTGTCACTTTAAATGTAACACAGTTACACCTAGTGGCTCTTGCATGTAATTTTTTACCTGGGAAATGGTTCATGTGACTTCCTACCTGTGCTTGGCAGGTGTATATCATTAGGAATTCACCTTTCCGCGGCCACCCCCCAAAATGATAACTGACCAATCATAGCATAGCAACAGTTACTAAGCTCGGGACCTTGGTCAAGCCAGCCATTTTCATGAATGGAAGTCTATGAGAGAGATCCCGAGTTTGGAAGATAAAATGAAATGTTGCGCGTATGGCGTGTGTAATTCCGACAACGGAGATACAAAAAAGTTGGAGGGAGGGGTTACATTTAATTCCTTCCCAAAACCAAAGACCGAGATGGAGAAATTTCTGCTGTGGACTAAACAAGGTGGACTACCCCACCACCAGCAGCATGTAAACAGAAGCCACTATGCAAGCTAAGGTAAGCAGCTATTTAATGTCGCTAAAATCCACCTACCTCATTGAAAACGTGATGATACCACTACTTCAAATACAATTTAGTAGCACTACCTTGCATTTTTGGGCAACTAGAACTGTGTGGATGATCATAATAGCACATAGCTGGTCTGGATTGAATGGGTTAGCCTCATTTAGCATAGGCTAACTGTAAGTTTATTGTCACTGTTGACTGTTCTGTTCATATTGTGCATGCATGCAAGTAGCAACCAAAGTAAGGTTAATGTTGTGTACAGTTGAAAAGTTTATCTTGTACAATGGCATTTAAAGTGGGATGCCACTTGTTCGCATCAGCTATGCTGGGCAAAGTATTCTGCTATTAGCGTTAGAATCCCACCTCATGTAACCATTGCAACTGAACTGAGATTGAATAATAATTAATAGTATTGATTTAAGATCCCAGATGTGCTGTACTTCACAATGTGCATTTTATTTTAGTGCCTTCAATCAGAGATGATTTAGTTATAGGCCTACATTGCAACATTAATAGAGATTGTTGTACCCAGTCATCATTCTCAAAACATCAACAACACATCTTAGCCCTACACTAACATGCATCAACCTTGCATTACTATGAAAATGTAATGGAAAGTCAAACTGATTGTTTACAGGGTACGAGGAGAGAGCTCAAACTCCACTGAACACCTTGACACTGTGGAACAAAGTGCTTCAAACACCAGTGACCATGGTGTGTGTGTGTGTGTGTGTGTGTGTGTGTGTGTGTGTGTGTGTGTGTGTGTGTGTGTGTGTGTGTGTGTGTGTGTGTGTGTGTGTGTGTGTGTGTGTGTGTGTGTGTGTGTGTGTGTGCGAGCGAGCGAGCGAGCGAGAGATATTATTATTTATATGCAGTTTGTTAACTTTTCCTGTTGTTGTTGTTTGTTGTTTACAGATCCCACCACTGATCATGGAGATGAGCTTCAGATGTTGAGGGACATGGTGGCCACTCAGAAGGCTGAGATAACCAAGCTGACTGTACAACTAGAGGCAAAGGATGTCCAGCTCCAACAACTTAGATACAAACTCCATTTACACACTACTTTGGTGTTAAAACCAGAGTCTGTGCATGAAAGTGATGTGTTAGGCTATTTCCAGTAGGCTACTGCGCTTGATTCACCTTTGAGCAGTTTAATACCTTGTTGTATGAGTTCAACATTTTAAATAATCCAGGTACAGTGGCACACCAGACCTTCCTTTGTGTAGTGAGCTGTTATTGACACTGATGACATTTAGACAAGTATTTGGTTACAAAAGATTCCACATCAGTTTACAGAATGTGAGCACAATATTGAATCAGTCAACATCAGCCCTGTGTGTATTTATTGTGTATTATGTATTGATTATTTTGTTATTGTGTATTAAATACCATCCATCATCATGCATATTGTCATGACCTGTGTATTTTCATTTTTTTGCTTAAATGCTTTAACCCATTTCATGTCATGGTGAATTACCTGATGACTTAAGCCACTCCAAGAGGGTATGTGTGGTCTGCAACAACAGTGATGTCCACAGGAGGTTTGCACCAAATAGCTCAGGTGTTCCTGTCTGCCTTTGTACAGTAGGAGAGCCAGTTTGTCACCTGTCACATTGAAGTTCCAGGCGGGGAGGGCAGTAGGCCTACAACGAAATTCTCTCTAACTTCCACTGTTTACAATGTAGCCAATGTATTTGTAGATTACTGGACATATTTATTTATCTATTTACTGAACTGTAGGCTTACTGGTTTCCTAGTGACCGTAAGAGACACCTTATAGAAACACCTTTGCTTTTGGAGCAACCACAGATGACACAGGCACTGGTTTTATTTTGGTATCATTGTGCCATTGCTGTGTGAAGCTTGTGGAGGATTGGGGTTCCAAAGGGTTGCCTTTCACTTGCATGAGGTCAAATGTGTTGAACAAGCCAAGTCAACGATGTGGGAGCAATAGACTGGAGCGCTACAGGTGGGAATGTTTAAATTTGACATCTGTTACCATCACATGGGTTTAATGCAACAAATATGATAATCATGTGCATTTTAATGCAACGTGTGATAAAGGTGACCTACCCTGCTTTAGGTCTAGGCCTACATAAGCACTGCTGCTCTTGTAAATTATTAGGTGCTTGCCTCTTACATTGGGATCTGTAGGCTTTACCCTCTGTCTCATCTGGCTACAAACACAGCATATAATGTTGTGGATGTAGCCTTCATAATCCTGTTGCAGACCTTTTTGTCAACTTTTAGCTTATAATTTTGCTGTTTCTCAACAAATTGCTTGTGATTTCCATGGGCAGAGCCGAAATTGACAGGGGTTAAAACATGTCGCATGCCATTCATTCTAATGCTGAGAACCTGGAATACGTGGAAGCTTGACTCGCATAGCAACCGTTGCTAAGGGGGGGAGGAGTTTGCGGAAAGGTCAATTCCTGTTTGAGCAGTTACCCTGAAGAAGGCTTGCGCCGAAACGCGTGGGTCTCTGCTCCCATGTTTTAAAACTTTTAGCCATGTTTCAATAAAGGCTTTTTAATATTTTTCCACAAGAAGAGTGCCTTGGACTCCCCTTTTTTGACAAGATATTGTTTTTTCCCCAACACCAAAGAGCACCTTCAAGATTTTTTCTGAACAATTCCCTGAGCACTTCGGATTTTCTCTTCACTTGATGACTACTCAGCACTGGGGAAGTGCTTTTCTGAAGTAGCTCTACCCGCACTCTGAGGGTATTGGAAAGTTCTACAAACAAGCTCAAGATGGAGAATGGACACAGCACAGCATTCTCATATTCAAGTGAGCAAGGCAAGAACATTATTGTAACTCAGTCTTTACTTGATGATACACCTGGACTGCCTGAAGTTGAACCAGACTTGAAAAATAAATACTTTAAGTTAAAAAAGCTGTCTGAGAGAGAAATTAGGCTGCACTGGAACATTGTCAATATGTCTGATTACTGGCGCGAAGGCCGTATTCCAAGAGGCCTGCGCATTAAGAAATTCCCAGCATTTGGCTTAGAAGATCCAGATTTTAGATCCAGATGGGAAGGCATTCTAAATAAATGCTCACTGGACCTCATTCTGTTGATAATTGAGCACAATAAGAAGGAGAGAGAAGCGACACAAGAAAAACTTGACGAAATGAAGACACAAATATCTACAATTGATGATGAACAGAAAAAGCTGCCATTTGAAAACAAATTGAAGGAGGATCTTGAGAAACTGACAGACTGGGTGAGACAACAGAAAGTCAAGAAATTTAAAAGAGATGAAAATGACTACAAAGAAGGGAAAGTCTACCGCTGGCCTGAACAGAAACGCTATGAAACACAACGACGGAGGTCTGTGTCCTTCAACCTCATGAGCAGTGATGAAGAATCCACTGCCTTCTCCAATGCATCATCTTATGCTTCTTCTTCTGATTTTTTGGACGAAAGCCCGCAACCTGGGAGATCCATCATAAAAACAAAAAAACAAGGAGGGGCAGGAAGAGGAAGAGGACAAAGACAAAGAGCATCGCAGCAACCACCGCCGACTCTCAGGAGCAGAATGAAACAGTAATCAACCTATCTAATACACCCTTATCTCCTGATTGTGTCAGCGTGTTGTCAAAAGGACTCTCTTTTTCTCCTACCTACCACACAAATGAATTCAACACTAAAGTGGACTTGTTCAGATTCTACCGCAGCCTCCACCTTAAAGCCTGGTACCACCATCACAGCGAAAGAAGTGTTACAACTGTTCAAAGCTCACCCTTCAGACCAAAATCACATTTTATGCCCCCAGTTTCGAATGCTACATTAACTGCTTTTACCAAAAAAGTGGATTATGAAATTGAAGAACTTTTCAGCAACTCTGCTCAGAAGGTTAGGGAGAATCTGACTAAATCTGAAAAACTGGCCATTGACCAATTAGCAAAAAATGATTCAATAATCGTGAAGCCAGCTGACAAAGGGGGGGCTGTTGTGGTGCTCAACAAAGAAAAATACATTGAAGAAGCCCTAAGACAACTGAACAACTCAGATTTCTACAAAAAACAGTCTTCCAATCCAATGGATCGCACAAAAGAGAGACTGAATGAACTTTTGTCCACAGCCATGGAGGCTGGATGGATATCAAAAAAAGAACACGATTTCCTCTTATGTGAACATCCCCGTATACCTACATTCTATATGCTCCCAAAAGTACACAAGTCCCTTGAATGTCCACCAGGAAGGCCCATTATATCCTCAAATGGTTCTCTTACAGAACCTGCCTCCCAATTTATAGATTTTCATATAAAGCCTCTCGCCCAACAGCTCCCGTCTTATATACAGGACACTACTCATGTCTTAAAGATCTTGAATGAGATGACCGTTTCTGATGATTCGTATCTGGTCACTATGGATGTAGAGTCCTTGTACACGAATATTGCTCATGGCGATGGACTAAAAGCTTTAAACCACTTCTTATCCAACAGGCCTACTGACTGCTCACCTCCATCCGATTTCTTAATTAAACTCACTGAATGGACATTGAAAAATAACATATTTCTATTCCAAGACCAATTATACCTTCAGGTATGTGGCACTGCCATGGGGGCATGTTTTGCCCCAAATTATGCAAATCTCTTTCTAGGCCTATGGGAGAAGGAATGTGTTTACAATAATGTCTATAGTGACAAGATAAAGTACTACGGGAGGTACATAGACGATATTTGCCTAATTTGGACCGGTTCTGAAGATGAGTTGTCTATGTTTCATGATTTGTTGAATAATAATGATAGGAATGTTAAACTATCTATGGAACATTCAAAAACAACTATTAACTTTTTAGATCTAACTATCTCAAAAGGACTGGATGGCCGGCTCCATACTACGGTTTTCCGCAAAATTACAGACAGAAATACTATGTTGAGAGCAGATAGTTTCCATCCAGTTTGGCTAAAAAATAATATACCTTTTGGACAATTCCAACGCCTGAGACGTATATGTGATTCAGACCTAGAGTATGAGAAGCAGGCCAAAATCATGTCTCATCGTTTTACACAGAGGGGCTACCAAACTGATGTTGTACAGTCTGCCAATGAAAAAGCTCTCTCCACTCAGAGGACAGATCTGTTCAAAAAGAAGAAAAGAAAGTCATCTAGTCAAGATCAAGTTTACTTTGTCACAAAATATAGCAGCTTTGCCAATCCAATTAAAAGGATCATTTTGTCCAACTGGAACCTGTTGAAAAGTGACCCTACTCTTAGAGAAGTATTTCCAGTCCCCCCCAAAATTACATTTAGAAGGGCCCCCACCCTTCGAGACAAACTTGTACCTAGCCATCTTAATGTGAAAAAAAAGACCACCTGGCTCCATAGACAGATAACTGGTACATACAAATGTGGTCATTGCAACCATTGCTCCAACATGAAAGAATGCAAACAATTTATTGATTTCAAATCTAACAAAACATATAACATTCAAGCATTCATCAACTGCAATACCACCTTTGTGGTGTATCGTTTATCATGCTCCTGCGGCTGTTTTTATATAGGCCGTACAAAAAGGCGTCTAAAAGACAGAGTCTCCGAGCATAAAAATGCCATTAGGAAGGTTAACTTGGATTATCCTATGGCTAAACATTTTCACACAGCACACAATAGCAATCCAGATGGGTTAATGGTTGAAGGTTTAGAAACAATCAAAAAGAATATTAGGGGTGGTGACAGGTTAAAATTATTACTACAAAGGGAAACTTTCTACATATACACTATGCAGGCCATGACATACCCAGGATTAAATGAAGAAATTGATTTTAGTCCTTTTTTGTAATGACTTCTCAGTGTTGTTTTCTAGTATTGGTAGCCGTCCTTATCTAAGCCTGTTGCCACCTAGTGGCTCTTGATGTATCTTCTTTTGTTTGTATATATGTTTTCCCCCCTCTACCTGGCCATTCACTGGCCTGTGACACCTGTATGGCCATCCAGTGGCTCTTGTGTGTGGTTCTCTCTCTCGCTCTCTTTCTCTTTCTCTCTCTCTCTCTCTCTCTCTCTCTCTCTCTCTCTCTCTCTCTCTCTCTCTCTCTCTCTCTCTCTCTCTCTACCTGGCCATTTTACTGGCTTTTGACACCTGTGTGGCCACCTAGTGGCTCTTGCATGTAATTTTTACCTGGGAAATGGTTCATGTGACTTCCTACCTGTGCTTGGCAGGTGTATATCATTAGGAATTCCTGTTTGAGCAGTTACCCTGAAGAAGGCTTGCGCCGAAACGCGTGGGTCTCTGCTCCCATGTTTTAAAACTTTTAGCCATGTTTCAATAAAGGCTTTTTGAATATTTTTCCACAAGAAGAGTGCCTTGGACTCCCCTTTTTTGACAAGATATTGTTTTTTCCCCAACACCAAAGAGCACCTTCAAGATTTTTTCTGAACAATTCCCTGAGCACTTCGGATTTTCTCTTCACTTGGTAACACAGTTGATGTTTTGTACAATACCACTGAAAAAAGAAGACAAGTAGACAACATCACAAACTGACACTTAGTCTTTGTCTTGGAGAATTGTCTGTTGGCTTTTCAGCCACACATGCGCCCCACACACACACACACACACACACACACACACACACACACACACACACACACACACACACACACACACACACACACACACACACACACACACATACACACACACCACACCCTTTTTCCAGCAGCAGCGACTTTTGAGTGTTTCCACACAGAGTCAAAACAAAGCTGCCTGTTTTCAGTTTCCATCCGACATGACAGGGGTGAGCCCAGTCACTCACACAGGAACACAGGAACACGCATGTGCGCACACATGCAAGCAAGAACACACACGCCTGCACACATGCAAACACAAGTCAGTACATGATAAGTGAGACTCCGCCACTTACTTATGCTTTTCAGAGTCTATGATCTATCAATCAGAGAGGCTGTGTGTGTGTTTGTGTGCGTGCGTGCGTGTGTGTGTGTGTGTGTGTGTGTGTGTGTGTGTGTGTGTGTGTGTGTGTGTTTGTATACAGTATGTATTAATTTATTTATTTATTCATTTATTTATTTATTTAGGCTTGCAGCCAACCTCAGCAACCAGCATGGAGAGCGTCATTGTCGATTCCAACTTAAGCAGAAATCGATGCTGTTCCCATCCGCTCTCAGAGATCAATCAAAATGTGTGTTTCCATCTGTGTGTGTCCATTTTGTGTGTGTGTGTGTGTGTGTGTGTGTGTGTGTGTGTGTGTGTGTGTGTGTGTGTGTGTGTGTGTGTGTGTGTGTGTGTGTGTGTGTGTGTGTGTGTGTGTGTGTGTGTGTGTGCGTGCTTGCGTGCTTGCATGTGTGCGTGCATGCTTGCACGTGTGGGCAAGTGTGTGTGTTTGTGCGTGTGTG
>NC_085869.1:35387995-35395495 GCF_034702125.1 Engraulis encrasicolus
TGGCAACCGGCCTGTGAGCGACATGTTTAGATAAACCACTAAACATTGTGCTGTGTGGTGGGCTGGCTGCCAATCGGATTTTTGACCAACAGTGCCCCCTAGAGGTACAAAAATAGATCAGCACAAGCCCAGCTATCCGGAGTGTGCCACTGCTCTGGGGAATAGAGCAGAAAACACGGCATTAGGCACACATTATTACACACAGGAGTGGCGAGAAAACCTCAGGTCTTAGTGGAGAATATCTGGAGGCAAACGGGGAAGCCACAGAGTCTCAGCGAATCCAATTTGCAAAGCATGATGAAGCACAGGAGAGAGTATTCATGGATGCCCTCTCTCCTGGCGAAGCAGAGGAGACACTATTCACAGATCCCCCTGCCTCCTTCAGGGGGGCATCATGGCACACCGGGTGGATATCAGCTCTATTACCGACAGATATTCTATTTTCTTCTCTTCTCTTCTCTTCTCTTCTCTTCTCTTCTCTTCTCTTCTCTTCTCTTCTCTTCTCTTCTCTTCTCTTCTCTTCTCTTCTGTCTAGCTTTTACCGTATTGCTGACCCTGATTTCTCTTCTCTTCTCTTCTCTTCTCTTCTCTTCTCTTCTCTTCTCTTCTCTTCTCTTCTCTTCTCTTCTCTTCTCTTCTCTTCTCTCCACTTCTCTGTCGCTGTTAATTACTGACCCTCATGGGGGAGTTTTGTTGTTCTCCAAGAGGAGAGGGGCCGCTCACAACATGACCTGGAGATGAAAGAGGAGGAGGGGTGGAGGGGTGGATGGATGGATGGATGCAGGGAGGGGAGAAAAGATGACAGTGAGGGGGAGGGAGGGAGGGAGAGGAAGAGAAGGAGGAGAAAGAGACAGTGGGGAAAAGGGAGAAAGTTCGAGAATGAGAGAAAGAGGAGGGACAAAGAGTGATGGGAAGAGAGGAGATGGAGGACAGAGAAATAACAGAGAGTAGAGTAGAGAGTGAGGAAGGGATGGAATAATGGACTGAGGGAGGAGAAGCAGGAGAGAGGGGTTTAGTGCAGCATTGGGGAAAAACACACTATTTTTAGGGACATGTAGCGCCTCAGCTCAGGTAAATGATGCTGCATCCGGCGCCCTGGGTCCTCTGAACCACTAACCTTTATATATGTATCAATGCAACACAATACTGAACTGCGAAGCAATGTGTGAGTGAATTAAATGCAAACTGTCTAACATGTATGTGTGCCGCCCATATGTCATTAGTTCACTACCTGTTATATACTGCCTTCATATACCTTAGAAATATGCTATAATTATAGGCCACTATAGGATACACTGAAACCCACTGGACTAATAATAACCAAAGACACTCCAGGTAGATTTAAGACTTATATTAAAATGAATGAAAAGATAAAAGTAAAAGTTGCAAAATAGAATTTAGAAATGACAAAAAAAAAGTAAGCTGTAGTATAAAATGGAAGTCCCTCCCAAATACAAAAAAACTACAGCGGTGATCTTGTATCACAACCAAAATATTATACAGAAGCTCTTTAAAATGTCAACATAAAACTTCACCTCTTACACATGAGGGTATAATAGTCAAGTATAACCTTACTAAATATCCCTTCAAAATTGACACCATTAGCAAAACAAACAAAAAACACGTACAGTAGCAGTTAGAATACCTTTTAAGAAAACTGCACATACATAACTGCACACATGACAACAAATGTTTAACTTTAAACCTAGTTCTATGGGCCCAACTAAAAATCTAAGCCGGCAATAATACACTTGAATGAGAAAATACCAATGTTCCGGTGCAGGCCTGATGGTTGCTTGAGAACGTTGTGGCCTTTGAAACTTTAAAGTGGCCTCTTCACGCAGCGCGCGCAGCAGACAAAAGAAAACGGTAACCTACTCACGTAGATGGGGGAAACTCCGGTCCACTGAAAGTCATTGCGCCCCGACGGTCAAACTCACGAGCAGTACTGTCGGTCTGTGTCTTCGCTCCACTCCTTACAGCATCTCGGACAGTTCACCAAAAGCACAATCTCCTCTCGCTGGCTCCCGGTTTCCACAGGTTCAATCAGCACAGCGCAGTCCCAGCTAGCGAGCTGCTAACTGCTGGCTATGAGCGTGACTAAACTTGTAAATGATAGCATTTAGAAAAGTCCTCACCAGTAACTCACAGGTGAGTAGCACACTTTATACACTTCAGAGTTCGTTCTGACAAATTAAAACAACATATAAAGTCCAGAGACACATTTACTATTTTGCTCTTTGAAACACACGTCTTTCCTCCGTTGAGTCCCAGTGTGAAGAGAACGCAAACTCCTGTGTTCTTCCCATTACAACGTGCGTGACCTCTCCCCTCTTCACTGATTGGCCAACACAATAATATTCTTTTGTAATAATAATCGTTTCTCAAAACATTTTACCTTTTAATAAAATGTTCAAAACATCTTCTGAACCTTACCCAAGGTAAATAAAATTCTGTCATTATGAAAGAAAACTTAGAAAATAAACACCATATCTGGCCAAATTAAACTTACTCCTACAGGAAAAGAAAACCTAACCAAGTAGATTCTACAGGGTTACATCCTCCCCTCTGTAAACCTCTGATGTCCTCATCAGATATACTAAAGACTACCCCCAGTGGAGTGTGTGATCTTACCCATTCCCTTTAATTACACTCTATGGTAATGACTATTCCCCTGTGGACAATAGTTATGGGTTGATCGCTAGCTCCCCCTAGTTTATCATAGGTGAGTCTAATTACTGGTTTAATCCTTCTTTTTTCAACAGGATCTGTTCTACTGGGAACCTCATTCTCCTCAGCAGTCTCCATAGACTCCTCTTCTGAGTCTGGTCTAGATTCAGAACTAGTTGTGGAGTCTGCTCTCGTGGGATTGTCATCCACTTCACTTTCTTCAAGGACTGATTCATTGTTGACCTCTGGCTCCGAGTCAGGTTCTGGGGGGTTGATAGTCTGAAGGGGACATTGGGGCCTTTGGATTAGCCTATCCAACTCTGGGTGACTGGGCTGACTCGCCCTACTCACTTCAAACTCCAGGGAGGAATCACTGTCACTATGTGGGTCTGATTCGGGAACCCGTGCGGTTTCTTGCCTAGTTCGTGGTTGTCTTTTTGGCAACTGCGGCTGTTCATCCTCATCAGATCCTGGCACTCTCACGAGCTGCCCTATTGGGAGAAGGTGTTCTCTGTGAATAGTCTTCACGGGTCCCCTAGCTCCTTCTGGCTTCACTCGATACACTGGCAGGTTGGGTAGCTTCTCAATGACAGTAAAGGGTGAGAGCTTCCACCGACTCTGAAGCTTGTGCTTTCCCTTGAGTCCCAGGTTTTTAAGAAACACTCTGTCTCCCACATTCAACACCTGAGAACTCACACGTTTGTCATGAGATTTTTTGTTCCTTTGATGTGTTTTGTTGGCAGCTTCTGTGGCCAACTGATAAGCATTCTGCAACTCTTCAGTCAACTTTGCAACATATTGAGAGTAGGTTGCCCCATCCTGACAGGTGGCTACCCCAAAGCAGAGATCAACCGGGAGTCGAGCCTCCCTCCCGAACATGAGATAATAGGGAGAATAGCCAGTAGAGTCACACTTGGTGCTGTTATAAGCATGGACCAGATAACCTACATGTTGACTCCACTGGCGCCTCTTCCCTTGGCTCAGTGTGCCCAGCATGGACAGAAGAGTCCTGTTAAATCTCTCTGGCTGGGGGTCACCCTGTGGGTGATAAGGGGTTGTTCGTGTTTTCCGTATGCCCAGAATGTTCAGCATTTCCCGAATTAACTGACTTTCGAAATCACGTCCCTGGTCTGAATGGATCCTTGCTGGTAACCCATAATGCATGAAAAACTTCTCTACTAGAACTTTAGCAACAGTTAGGGCCTTTTGATTCTTTGTCGGGAATGCTTGCGCATACCTAGTGAAATGGTCGGTCACTACTAGTACGCTGTTCATCCCTCTGGTGTCTGGTTCTAGAGACAAGAAATCAATACAGACTAGGTCCATGGGCCCACTGCTTGTGATCTGATGCAGTGGTGCCCGTTGCATCGGACTCTTTCTTGCAAGGCATGCCCCACAGTTCTGTATGTACGTCTCTATGTCTTTGAGCATTTTTGGCCAGAAAAACCTATTTCTCACTAATTCAAATGCTCTCTCTATCCCTAAATGCCCCATTTCGTCGTGAACGGATTTCAGAACAACTGGCATGTATTTGGATGGTAGAACCAGCTGAGCGACTTCTGCTCCAGCAACTCTTTTGCTTACTCGATGCAGCAATCCATCCTTAAACACCAATCGGGTCTGTTCTCGCCTCATCAGCTCCACTTCTGGTGGCAGGTTGTGGTCCTTGGGCCAGTTGCCTGTCTTCATGGCATCCACCACAGGTCTGATCCATAAATCTTCGTTCTGAGCCCTCAGTAGGTCATCGCGGGTCAATGGCTCCACCCCCTGCTCCGTCATCTGCACAGGATGAGCGTAGATGCTGGGGACACATTCAGGAGGAGCACCCAGCTGGACAGCATACCTCGGAGAAGAGTCCCCAGGCTCCTCTAGGTCTATTCTGTGACAAATGGCTTTGACACCTGGTGGAGGGATGTCTGTCCATCCAGAGAGATCACAGTCCGGGAAATTGCGCGACAGCAGGTCAACTTCAATGTTTTGTGTGCCAGGGCGGTACTGGATATTGAATTCATACGTCGCTAAAGAGGCCAGCCACCTATGCCCGGTTGCATTCAACTTTGCAGTGGTTAATACGTAGGTTAGCGGATTATTATCCGTCCTGACTGTAAACTGGGCTCCATACAAGTAATCGTGGAACTTGTCCACAACAGCCCATTTTAGGGCCAAAAACTCCAGTTGGTGGACTGGATAGTTGTGCTCGGATGGGGACAGTTTGCGACTAGCAAATGCGACTGGCCGCAGACGCCCAGCCTCATCCTGGTACAACACTGCTCCAAGTCCTTTGAAACTAGCATCAACATGGAGGACATAAGGCTTAGAGGGATCAGCGAAGGCCAGGACAGGGGCATGGGTAAGGCAATGGATGATCTTATTGAATGCCTCTGTGCAAGACTTGTCCCACCGCTCCCCAAATGGCTCGGCTTCTTTAAAGTACCCCTGATTGTTTTTGTTCTTAAGCTTGTGTTTTATCTGTGCAGGGGCGTACCCTTTTGTCAGCTCTGTTAGCGGTCTCACAATGGCAGAGTAATTGGCTATGAATCTTCTGTAGTAACCACAGAATCCAAGAAAGGATCTGAGGCTCTTCAAGTCAGTGGGTAGGGGCCAGTTCTTCACAGCCTCCACTTTTGATGGGTCTGTGGCTACACCATCGGCGGACACAATGTGTCCAAGGTAGGTGACCTGTGGTTGACAAAACTGGCATTTGTCTAAAGACAACTTAAGTTCCGCTTCGGCCAACCTGTCCAGTACACGGAGGAGGCGTTCTTCGTGTTCCTCCAGTGTCTTTCCAAACACGATCACGTCGTCCAAATAGACTAGAACTTGGAGCAGATTCATATCGCCGACAGTCTTTTCCATTAATCGTTGAAAAGTGGCGGGTGCCCCTGTTATGCCCTGGGGCATTCTTTCAAATTCGTAAAAGCCCAATGGACATATAAAAGCAGTCTTCTCCTTGTCTGAGTCTTTCATGGCAATTTGATAGTAGCCGCTTCTCAAGTCGAGCACTGAGAACCATTTGCTTCCAGACAGGCTGTCCAGGGCATCATCAATACGTGGGGTGGTGTACTGATCTGGCACTGTCCTTCGGTTGAGGGTGCGGTAATCAATACACATCCTAACGCTCCCATTCTTTTTCCGAGCTATGACAATAGGGGATGCATACGGACTTCTCGATTCCTTTATGATCCCGGCCGCTAGCAGCTCTTGTATGTGTCGCCGGACATCCTCAATGTCCGCTGGTGCCAGGCGCCGTGACCGCTCCCGAAACGGCCTAGTGTCAGTCAGTCGAATGTGGTGCTCTACACCCTGTGCCAGTCCCACATCCCAATCATGCATTGAAAAAACGTCAGCTCGCTGAGCTAGCTTGGCGCGCAACCTGCTTTTCCACTCTTCTGGCACAGGGGAGTTGCCAAAGTTCAACCGACTGACATCAAAGTCCGCAGTGGTCCCTATGCCCTCTGGTGGAAGCACTACAGGTTCTACCGGGTGGACTCGGCCCATCACTGTCCCCACCGGTATTTTGACTTCTCTTTTAGACTCGTTCTGGACTCGGATAGGAAATCTTTCCACTTGCACAGCAGATCTAAGCACCATGACAGGCTGCAGAAGCACACCAGTTGGCAATGGTTCATCCTCCGATGCCTCGACCAGGAACGTCGTCTCATTCGAGAGAGGTTGATTCAGCTTCATGTGACAATCAATGTAGCAGTTGCTGCCTGGAGCCAATGTCAGTGGATGGGTGCCTAACCACTGGACACAGCCAGCATCCTCTTCCAGGGACTCAGCTTTTGCAGTTGGCGGGGGAAAACAGCTGGCCTTGAGACCTAAAGTCTGTGACAGGTTGACCCCGGTGGTGTCCTTGCACAAGGATGCCAGGCGCTTGAACAGGCTTGCGTTGGTTCCCAGAATCACTTGAATCCGGTCTGGGCTGCTGGGGCCTGGGCAGATCAAAGCCAACACTGAGAGGTCTTCAGGAACCCCAGTCACATTAGCGGAGAATTCCATATTTACCACTACATAGCCCAGATATGGATAACTAGCATCGCTTAAACCCCATATAGCCAACCCAGACACCGGTTGAATTGGCACATCGCTAAGATACTTCTTGTACCAATCCTCAAAGATGATAGTGACCTGTGACCCACTGTCTAATAGAGCGTCACATAAACGTCCATTTATTTTCACTGACACGAGGGAAGAAGGGCCCACCAACCCCTTAGGTAGTGCAGTCACAGTCTGGGTTCGCACAGCACTTCTCTTGGAAGAGCAGACCTCACTGCTGTTGCCTTTATCCCGCCCAGGTTTTGGTGCTTGGTCCTTCTTTCTCAGGGTGCGAATGAGTTTCTGGATGACCTTGCTTTGATTCTCTTCATTAGTACAGCCAGTGGAAAAATGCCCATCATCCCCACATCTATAGCAGAAGTTTGTGTCTTTGTCACCCCGGCCCCTCATGACACTCCTTGAAGAGTCTACCGTCAGAGCAACAGCTGTATCATCTCTTGAATTGGCATCCCGAGTTGCTAACATCTGCTCAAGTCTTCTCACTTGGTTTTTTAACACTACTACCTCGGAATCAGGTTCCGGTTGGGAGTTCCACACTCGACCTTTGGCTGCTGAGGCTGTGCTGTCAGTGGGCATTTTGGATGGTGTCACTGTCAATGCAGATACCATAGATTTCAGCTCTTTAATCTCACTCTTCAATGCCTGAATCTCCTTTGTTTTACAGTCAGTTTCTTTATCTGCGTTGACACTATGGACTGTTGCACTCAGTTTTGTCCGAGAAGCCTCATACTCTTCCTCAACCCTGATATCAGACAGCAGTTCCAAAAAATT
>NC_085869.1:35402995-35405495 GCF_034702125.1 Engraulis encrasicolus
ACACACACACACACACACACACACACACACACACACACACACACACACACAAAATACCAGAAACCTGTAGTGTGCTGTATTTCCCTAATGGCCTGCTCAACACTCCCACCCCGCTAAGACTTGTCAAACATGACTGGGGTGCCGCCTGCACAGGACAGACTGAACGAGTCCCCAGAGGGTGTCAATCCAACATGTCCCCTTTTGTTCTTTTGTTCTAGAATGACTAGCGTGTCATGGTTTCCATGGTAGCTACAGTACCGTACCCCTCTGACGTCGGCGCGAACCTGTCAAACAAGGCCGACAGGCGGACAACAGATGCGTCCCTCTATGCCAGTTCCAACTATGCCATTTTTCCCCCATAACGCCCCCCTGGCCTCCTCCTAGCCTGTCAACGCCCCCCGAGGATGTACTTTTTGTTTATTGGTCATCATGGACACTCCAAATATTGTGGCAGGCAGCAAGGCAGCAAAATGGCGAGACATGGTTTTATTTTTAGGGTATAAGCTTATCATCATTCTTGGATTTGGAAAAGAACCATAGGCTATGATTTGAAATTTCACATAGCCTAGATGAAGTAGGCTACATTACAAATTACCAGACATTTATTAGGCCTAACAACCTTTAGTATCACGCCATTTCAGCATTATGTGCATGTGGGAAAGAATCTAAACATCAACAAATAATAAATAAATAAAACCGTTTGGGTGAATCATGCGCTTATGGGTTGACCCTTTAGGTGAATTATGGACTTTTTTTCAATACCAGCTTCACCGTCAAGGCACAAAGCAGTGAACTTCCGTGCCAGAGTTTATCAAATGCACACGACTGCAAAGCAATTACGAAAGACGCGTTCTCTCCTGTACTCTCTCTGAGCGCAACGAAAAGCACCATTGCCCTTCCAAATGGCAGTTGGTTTGATTTTTTAAACTCACTGCAGCATTATTTTTAAAAACACGCATTTTGTGCATTAATAACGTGAAACTCAATTACCCAGAATGCTGCACGTGAGCTCTCTACCGATTCTGCAAAACAAACATGGCGGCAACTCGCTTTACCAGAAATATTTACTACCTTAATAATGTGTTAATCCGACGCTAGATTTCTTAACTGATGAAAATCGAAGGCAGAAATCAACATTGTAGTGTCTAAATATGAGGTCGATTGGTCTATTTGTGGCGTACATCACGATCGGCTGAGTTGTTGGCCTCACGTTTGTCAGTTAGCCTGTGGCTAGGCTACTTTTCGCCAACGTTAGCATCCGTCGCTCCGTAGTCTGCCGCCTTGTGGCCACAGGAAGGAACAATTTAAAGAAAGCGTTTCAGACGGACAACAATTGAATGAAAGCGTTTCAGACGGACGGAAATGTAATGAAAGCGTTTCAGACGGACGGACGGACGGACAGACCCTCTTATAGAGATGCTGGACGCATCTAAAAAGTGCTGCCTGCCTGACTCACTCACTCAGGCTTGGCTGTCTTGGACAATTTGTTCCAGCCTTGCGAAAAAGAAAATAACAGAAATCAAAAGAAAGAAAGACACAAAGTGAAACAGTAAATGCTGTGCTGATGGGTTAGCACTTTATTTCAAGGGGCCTTTGCAGTGTACTCATTAGCATTAGGCACAGTGGAATAACTGGTGTCATAACATGTAAGTACAACCGTAATACATGTTATTACATCATACTCACAGTGTGTGCTTTTTTGTATCTAGCCTACATACCAAGGGTGCCTTGGGCCTCGGCCCTTTGCCTCCCTAGAAGAATTCATCACTTTGGCTAAGTAGCCTTTTATAAAACTGCTTCATGGTACATGGTGCTCATTATTGTCATAAAGGTATGCAGATACACAAAATGTATGATTTAATAGCATGTACTACAGTTGTACTTCCATGCTATTGCACCAGTTATTCCACTGTACCGAATGAGTAAGTGCAAGTAAGTAATTAAATCCCCCTTAAAATAAAGTGTTAGCACTGATGGTGCAGCCAGGAGTACAGAGGCATGAGGAGAGAGGGCAGCAGCGGATACCAGAATGGGCACAAGCACTTCAATGCCCCAATTACTGAGGTGCTGGCTGGATATTTTTAAATCAGGATATTTTTTCTCCTGTTTAGGTGGCAACATGTGGATAAAAATAAAAACTTCATTGTAACAGGTGTGTTTTAGGCCCCTAAACGGGATATTTTTAAAGTCAGATTTTTGACAGGTGGATTTTAAAACTCTGGTTACATGGAAACAGAAGGCTCAAAGCGTTTCCAAAAAATTTCCTGCTAGGTGAAAACAGCACCTGAGACTGTTGGATGCAGCCATGGCCTACCTGTAATGGTTAGGGGGGTGGATTTAAGATCAGAGGGTTGCAGGTTCAAATCCCACCCCTACCTCTCCTTACACCTTCATCCATGGCTGAAGTGCCCTTGAGCAAGGCACTTAACCACACATTGCTCCAGGGACTGTAACCAATACCTTGTAATTAACTGCAAGTCGCTTTGGATAAAAACATCAG
>NC_085869.1:35410495-35412995 GCF_034702125.1 Engraulis encrasicolus
GTCTTGTTAATACCAGTCCTGTGTATGTCTATGGCTTTCCTGGACTGGTTCCTACCAGACCACTGTGTGTATGTGGAGCTCACAAAGCTGCGCGGAACTACAGGTCGGGTAAGAGCCAGGCAATAGCTTTCCATGGGATGGAGAGGAACGCAATTTCAATTTTCTTGTATGACCTGTCCTGTGCATGTGAAGAAACTGACAATAAAATTGCCTTGACTTGATTCTTCATAATGCGCTTGAGATCGCTCATCCTTTGTCTCTACATGCAACACATCTATAGTAGCTTGTCTGCTATTTCAGGCCTCTCTCATTCTGAAATTACCCGTCTCCATCCCTACCTCTTTTGTTCAGTCAGTGGCAATGGTTCGCCCAGCTTTTTTCCTTCTTCTTGAGTCTCAAAACCTCTCTTTCTCCTCCTCTTTCCTCTTTTCTCTTCCTCCCTCTTTCCCTCTGGGAAACCGTGCCAAAGATCACAGTCATTTACCTCTGAACAATGGAAACCTGCATGTCCAAATGTCAGTGTTCCTTTCCCTTCATTTATCTTTTTTCCTCTTTTTTGTCCTTTTTTTATTTCTTTTCTGGTATTTTCCTTTCGCCAAAGCCGGGAAAGCAGGAGGGCTATTTCCTTAAATGTCAGCATTGAGCAAGGGGAGCTCAGGGCCAGGGCTGAACTGGGGGAGAAATAGGGCCTGGACGCTTAAAGGGCCCCCTCGTAATTAGCGGCGCAGGACTGACTCACCGGTGGGCCCCTATTTTCAGATATGTTAATTTAAATTGTTTAGGGTTTTTTTTTTCATTTCTGAAAATAGGGGCCCACGAGGGTGAAGGGCCCACCGGGAAATGCCCGTTATGCCAGATGGCCAGTTCAGCCCTGGCAGGGCTCAGGGCTCAGGGCTGCTTATTGTTCTCCTTCTCATTTTCCTGAGTGATGTTGTTTTACAGCTAATAACCCCATGCCGCCCGTAGGCTAGCTGTTTGCTTGCTCGTTTATTTACTTTCTTTCTTACTTACTTACTTCCCCCTAAATGGGAAATATAGTTTTGTAATTCTGTGCACAAATTGGATTTGTGTATAAGATCAGAGCCTACAGTAAGTAAGCTGTCAAGCAACGCTAAGGTCCCTTAACTTTGGTGTGTGAGGGAGTATTAGTCAAGTTTATATCCTGGAGGTTGGATGCTGTTTTGACTCATGTCAAGAGGAGGCTTTCTTAACGAAACTTGTAAAATATCGCCCTCTGGAACAGAAAATAACTGGCCTTGGCTATGAATGCCAATACTTACCTTTGGAAACCTGGGACATGGACACAGACTTGTCACTAGGGGTCTAAGGATGGTTGGCTTCACGAAAGCAAAGGCACAGCAAATATTGCTCAATAAACTCCATTATTTGTAGCCGTTATATTTGGAGAAGGAGGTGTTGTTTGTATCCTTAAAACTCTTATTTTGAGACCCACAGTGGATTGTGACGCAGCATCATTGTATCTGTAACATTTATGTCCATACGTACATATTATGAATTGCATACATAAATAAAGTACTTAAAATGTGTGTGTGTGTGTGTGTGTGTGTGTGTGTGTGTGTGTGTGTGTGTGTGTGTGTGTGTGTGTGTGTGTGTGTGTGTGTGTGTGTGTGTGTGTGTGTGTGTGTGTGTGTGTGTGTGTGTGTGTGTGTGTGTGTGTGTGTGTGTGTGTGCAGGGTTGTAAATATTCGGTGTGTGTGTGTGTGTGTGTCTGTGTGTGTGTGTCTGTGTGTGTGTGTGTGTATGTGTGTGTGTGTGTGCTCGTGTGTGTGTGCTTATGCGTGCGCATGTGCGTTCCTGCATGTGTGTACGGTTCCTGCATGGCGTAGGTGGAGAACTTGATTATAGCTCGGCAAGCAGAATTGATATTTCTCCTCCAATTACTCCCCTCTCAGCTCTGAGTGGTCAATAAGCTAATACTTGCCAGTCACATGACACCCGGCAAGACCAGACCTGCTCACTGCACTGAAACAGTTTCTGTTCGGTCACGTTGGTCTGTTTGTTTGTCTGTCAGCAGGATTACTCAAAAACGAATGAGGTCAAAACAAAAGTGTGGACAGGCAGCCTTTAACTTCTATGCTGCAAAGCTTTGGAACCAGCTTCCAGATGACGTAAAGAATGCACCCACTATTGATAGCTTTAAATCTAGACTAAAGACAAAGCTGTTCTCAGATGCTTTCCCCTAGCTTAAATTATATATCATTCCTATTTTTATTTTTCATTTTTTTTACCATATGTTTTATCTTAATGTTTTAAATGTTCTTTGACTCTAATTTCTCTCTTTCTTTCTTTCTTTCTTGATTTCCTTTCTTTTTGCATTTGTTTTTTGTGAAGCATATTGAGTTGCACTTGTGTACAAATAAACTTGCCTTGCCTTACCTTGCCTAATGAACAGATTTGGATTAAATTTTGTAGGGTGGTTGGAAATGATGAAAGGAACAAGTGATTCAATTTTGGTTGTGATCGGATCCAGGATTAAAAA
>NC_085869.1:35420495-35422995 GCF_034702125.1 Engraulis encrasicolus
ATGTCCCGATCCTGATTGGCTGATTGGCTGTTTGGCTGATTGCTGGCAGCGGGAGATCCAATCAGAGGCTTTCACAGTCTGCAGCAGCCGAGAGGCTGGCCATGGTTTGGTAAAGTGGATTGGCAGGTGTTTGTGTGTGCATGTATGTGTGCATGTGTGCTAGGGCTGTAACAATATTGTATCGAACCAAGAAATCGTGTTACACACAGTTACGATACTGGATCGTGTTGCAAAAAGGCAGTATCGTGATACACCCCTTCAAAGTTCTATTACCCTTCAGTCCAGAAAACAACGGCATTATATGAGGTGGTGCTTCCAAACTTCAAATCGTCATCAATACAGTTTTTACACTTTTAAAAATATTTATTAGCCTCTTGTAACCCACTCTATCTAGAGACTATCATAGTTTTTATTCATGATTTTCTTTTTGTAAATAGGAAATTGGTTAATTAAAAAAATAATTATGTGTAGAGTGTATTGCACCGTAGGTCAGAAATCTTGATACGAACTAAATGGTGAGTTGAGTGTATCGTTACAGCCCTAGTGTGCGCATGTGTGTGTGTGTGTGTGTGTGTGTGTGTGTGTGTGTGTGTGTGTGTGTGTGTGTGTGTGTGTGTGTGTGTGTGTGTGTGTGTGTGTGTGTGTGTGTGTGTGTGTGTGTGTGTGTGTGTGTGCGCATGTATGTGTGTGTGCATGTACAGTCCCAGGAAAAAGTTTGTGCACCCTTTGAAATGTCTTACCTTTCTGTCAAAATAGGTCATAAAACATGGTCTGATCTTCCCGGAAATCACAAGAAGGAACAACCAGAGTCTGCTTTAACTAATTCAACCCAAACATTTACAAGTTTTCATATTTTCATTGGCCATAAGATGTAAACATTCACAGGACAGCAAGGCATAAGTAAGTACACCCTTGCATTCAATAGGTTTTAACCCTAAGTTAGTCGCAATAACCTCAACCAGATGTTTCCTGTAGTTGCAGATCAGATTAACAAAACAATCTGGATGTATCTGGTCTCCCTCTTCTTTAGAAAACCTCCTCTTGTCAGCAAGGTTTGTGGGATGTCTGGAGTGCATAGCATTCTTCACTTCATGCCATATAATCTCAATTGTTTTTTGTCAGGGCTTTGACTGGGCTATTCCAGAATGTGTATTTCATTATTATGAAGCCATTCTAAAGTCGATTTGCTTCTAAAGTATGGGTTGCTGTCACATTTCAGCACCCATCCTCGTGTGCTTCAACTGTGTGACAGACTACCTCACTTTTGTCTGTAAATTATCTCGTTCATTGTTCCACTGATAATAGCAAACTGAAAAGGGCCTGAGGCAGCAAGGTAGCCGCATATAATGATGCTCCCTCCACCATACTCAAAGGTGGAGATGATGTTTTGGTGAAGGTGTGGTTCTCCAGTTTTCCTCCAAACATGACATTGTGTGTTCCCCTGAACAATTCAACTTTGGTTTCAACGTTGGTCTACAGAATATTTTGCAGTAATTCTATGAAGCATATAAATGCTTTTTCGCAAACCTCAAAGGTGCAGCAATATTTTTTTGGACAGAAACCCCATTGATTTTAGATTGGCAGAATGAATCCCATTTTAGCTATTCTTGGTTACATCTCCTCTTCTGAATGTGGTGGCAGGAGCATCATTATATTTGGCTACCTTGCTGCCTCAGGCCCTTGACAGTTTGCTATTATCAGTGGAACAATGAACTCAAGTTTATTGTGATACTTTACAGAAAAAACGTGAGGAAGTCTGTCACACAGTTGAACCACACTGCTGAAATGTGACAACAACCCATACTTTAGAAGCAAATCGACTTTAGAATGGCTTCATAATAATGAAATACACATTCTGGAATAGCCCAGTCAAAGCCCTGACAAAAAACAATTGAGATTATATGGCATGAAGTCAAGAAAGCTATGCACTCCAGACATCCCACAAACCTTGCTGACGAGAGGCAGTTCTCTAAAGAGGGAGACAAGATACAAACAGATTGTTTTGTTAATCTGATCTGCAACTACAGGACAAGTCTGGTTGATGATATTGCAACTAACTGAGGGTTAAAACCTACTTAATGCAAGGGTGTACTTACTTATGCCCTGCTCTCCTGTGAATATTATGGCCTTATGACCAATAAAAATATGATAACATGTAAATGTTTGGGTGGAATTAATTAAAGCAGACTCTGATTGTTCCTTCTTGAGATTTCCGGGAAGATCAGACCATGTTTTATGATCAATTTTGACAGAAATGTAAGAAATTTCAAAGGGTGTACAAACTTTTTCCTGGGACTGTATGTGTGTGTGTGTGTGTGTGTGTGTGTGTGTGTGTGTGTGTGTGTGTCGGGGGGCAGTGATTTGTGGGAGCAGTGATTTTTTTGGGTGGGGGGGGAGGTTAGGCATTCATGTGGCACTGAAGCAACAGCAGGCAGGCGAGGGGCGTGAGGGGTGGCGATGTGTGGGTGGCGGCTGGTGGTCAGTGTATGTGTTAAAGAAA
>NC_085869.1:35425495-35427995 GCF_034702125.1 Engraulis encrasicolus
CATACCATGGTAAATCCATGGTTACTACAGTAAGGGTAGTGTGTGCCAATTATAAGATCAGATGCACTGGACAAAGTCTACAGTAACTGTGATTCAGAAATAGCTTATGCCTTGTCTTGCTTCCAGCAAATGTTTCCAATTCTGTATTCGACATAGCTATGAAGTTTACCAACTTTGATGTAGTCTGTTGTGAGTTTTTTAACAGTCTGTAATTACAGTAATTGGTCTTGCTGTTTTCTGTTGCTCTGGAATGGTCATACCTCCCCAGACAACAAGACGTATAGCCTCATTAATCAGTTATGAAGACTTCATTAAAACAATGTGGATATGGGCCTTATGAAATCAATACAGAGAACTGGAGCACTATGTGGGAAAAACTGATATTTTAACTGAGAGAAGTATTGATTTTTTTTTATTCAATTGAGGATTGCTTGCCCAATGATACAAATTGTAGGCCTCCTGCAAAGAAGCTAGCAGAGGTAAGCAAGACGTGATATCAGATATGTGGGCAGATACACATTTATGATTAAGAATCTGAGTGATCATCATCCTACGTTGAGCTATTAGTAATCCTAGCCTATTAAAAAGAGTCTGTCTGCCAGGTTAACTAATGGATGCATGATAATCCACCCCACTCCTCATCTCTCATAGGACGCCGATCTAATCAACCATTTGCATGTGCGAGGATCATCTGTTCTGGTGGAAATCTGAAACTCAATAATAGAGGAGATGACAGGGCTGGACTGGCCATCTGGCATAACGGGCATTTCCCGGTGGGCCCCACACCCTCGTGGGCCCCTATTTTCAGCAATGTATACCAAAAAAGATTATTTTAAAGATTATTTTTGTTTAAGATGTCCTCTCAACGTCATTTCATTAATATTGGTGTGTTCACCATTGTTATTGAATGTGTTACGCGTTGGTCCAGTTTAAAAAAAAACGTTCTGGTTGCTTTGTTTCAAGCCGTTTTTGCAAGCTAGCAAGGTGGCTTATAGAGAAACGAGAGGGTCTTCCGGGTTTGTCATGTATATCCATTTCTGATTGGCTCCCTCATCCTGGCCTGCTCTGCTGAGAGATCGTCTAAGGTTAGAGTCGCCACTTCTCCGGGTGGTACTGCACTAGGGTGCCAACGGAGGTGTGCAGGCTCCATTCAGGGCTGTGCTCTTTCGACAGCGACCCCTAGGCGAACTGCAGGCATGGAGCGACCAGAGTGAGCAGGCTGTATGTATGAGGCTTTGTGTGTATCAACCAGCTATTAGCTAAGCTAAGCTAGGTTTCGTGAAACCAGGCGTTGCTTGTTTAGAAAACAAGCACAAAAAAATTACTCAACATGTTTTTAGAAAAATGGGTTGACATAAACCTTTGTGGGCAACGCCTTCTTTCGATGTGACGCAACACAGAAAGGCTTTCGTGATTCGCCCGTTTCTCTGCATTGTTTATGTCAATTGGGAAACACAGCCAGGTGAGGTGACGCACCGCTATGAAGCCTTGCATGTGAGTTTAACTTGGGGTGACCGTCCGATTTTCAAAAGGAGTGAGTAAAACTGTGTTTTATCGGAAGTTGGCCTTTAAATATTTCCGAAATAGGGGCCTACCAGGGTGTGGGGGCCACCGGTGAGTGCCACCAATTATGAGGGGCTTCTTTTAGCCAAAAGTGCCCGGGCCCCATTTCCCACCCAGTCCAGCCCTGAGATATGACATTCACACGTTCTCTGTCTTCGCTGCCCTCCACACTGCCTTGTCTAAGCAGCAGACATGCCTTGCATGCTCAAAAACAAATGATCAGGTAAACATACTATGACTACAAACAACTTAGTAAATGTGTCCTGTAAATATATCTGTTCATCCATCCCCCTTCTCTAGGGTATAGTGCACTTCACACAGGTTCACTGCAGCTAAGAGACACACAGAGAGAAATTAGTTTGGGAGAAAGAGGGGGAGGGAAGAGAATTATTTGCAAGATATTAGAAGCCAGGATGTTTCATTTTCTGCAATTCAAATTCGCAGAGTACACACACAAGATGTTCCTAATTTATTTTCTTTCTTTCTTTCTTTCTTTCTTTCTTTCTTTCTTTCTTTCTTTCTTTCTTTCTTTCTTTCTTTCTTTCTTTCTTTTTTGATACCATTGGCAATTTAAGACCAACACTTGAGTTGAGTCTGCACCCCTTCAAGTAAACAGCTTTGTGAAGCAGCAGGCGGGAAAGAAGTCTCAGCACTATTGGGTTGGGGCACAGTGGTCAAAAGCTGCCGGCTCTCGCTCCGAGAGGAGGTGAGGAGAGGAGTTTGGGAGGGAAGTGGCACTGTCAACCCTGTACCACAGCGCCATCCAGAGGTAGAATGTTGAAGTTGTTCAAGGTTTGCTGTGCCGATAACGGACAATGGTTGTGTGTGTGTGTGTGTGTGTGTGTGTGTGTGTGTGTGTGTGTGTGTGTGTGTGTGTGTGTGTGTGTGTGTGTGTGTGTGTGTGTGTGTGTGTGTGTGTGTGTGTATGTGTGCGCGC
>NC_085869.1:35447995-35455495 GCF_034702125.1 Engraulis encrasicolus
AAAATGATGAGTTGACTACTGTATCATCACAGTAGAAGTACAGTACTTAGAGTGAAGCCACGCTCCTGTATGCTCTCATACTTACCTTACTAATGTTTTAATAAAAGTACATTTATTATACATTCGTGTGTTTATTACGACACAACATATTGGCGACGAGGATGACGACTCTACAGCTGTGCCAGCCGACGCCTTTTCTACAAAATCCGGGCGATCCAGTGATTCCCTTCAAAGCGTGGATCCGCTCCTTCGAGAACTTTCTGCTAGCAATGTCGGAGGGTGAGCTAACCGATGCTAGGAAACGTGCATTACTGATTCACTGCTTGGGCGCTGAAGGTCAAAGACTTTTCTACACGTTTACAGTTAATGGAAATACATACGCGAATGCTTTAAAAGCTCTGGAGGACTTTTTCATACCCAAAGTCAATGTCGTGGCCGAACGCTACCGCTTCAGACAGCGTGGTCAGCGGGCGGGAGAATCGACAGACCAGTTCCATGCTGCGTTAAAGGAGCTGGTTACGACATGCAACTTTGGTCGATTGGAGGACGAGATGCTGCGCGACCAGATCGTTGAGAAGACCAATTCATCACGCATCAGGGAAAAGTTGCTACTGGAGGAAAAGTTAACGCTAGCCAAAACGTTGATGATTGCGCGCCAAGTTGAGACCGCCATTTCGGAGGCTAAAGCCATGAGCATGACCGCCGAGGGTGCATCGGTGCAAGCGGTGCACGCCACAGGATCGCATCAACAAGGCAACTACCAGAGAGGGGAATCTACACCGCCTCATACTTCGGCTGCACCATGGAAAACATGCTACAGGTGTGGATCAGCTTCACACAAGGCGGATTACATAGACTGTCCTGCTAAAGATGCCCAATGCAATACCTGCAGAAAGAAAGGACACTTCGCCAAAGTCTGCAGAGGCAGCAAGCAAGTCCACGAGATCGCCGTACCAGAGGTAACAATCCTGAATGTTAACGCAGGTCATGGCAGTAACATAATGTGTACAGTTAAAGTGAGTGCAGGGGGAACACAGAGCCATGATGTCGAACTAATGCTAGACACAGGCTCAGCAGTGTCAATTTTACCAGAGACTGTTTATGCAAAGTGCTTCCCTGCTACAACTGCGCTCACCAAGCCTAGCTGCCGACTGAAAGACTGGGGGGGAAATGAGATACCCGTGCTGGGGTGCTTGAATACAACCGTGACATTTGGTGACTGTAATACTGCCACATACCTTTACATTGCAAAGCAAGGGTCTGCAATCCTAGACAGAGACCTGTTCACTGCACTACAAATGCAATTGATCAATGGCCAAGTTGCAGCACCCCCTGCTGCCACATCTACACACCAGGTGAAAGTACTTACCTCTACACTGCCTGCTGTCACCGATGCCGAGTTCAAGGCTGCGTGCATTTTCTGTCCTGTGCAAACTGAGCTGCGACAACTACTTACCTCCAGATGGCCTGCGTGCGCCGAACAGCTCAGCTCAGACCTACAACCCTTCTTCGAGCTCCGAAACGAACTCTCTCTACAGGGTGACTGTGTCGCACGTGGTTCTCACAGACTGCTGGTGCCAGGCAGTCTACAGGCGAAGTTCATCGCACTCGTCCACGACACACACCCAGGCATCGTGAATGCAAAGCAGAGACTGAGAGAAGAATACTGGTGGCCTGGTATGGACGCCCAGGTTGACACTGCACTGGGATCCTGCACTACATGCCGAGAATACGACAAATCAGCTGTCACACACACACCACCACTACAGCCCGTGCCTCACCCTGAAGAGGCCTGGGACAAGGTGGCGATAGACCTGGTGGGGCCTTTCGAAAGAGCGCCCACGGGCTGTCGCTTTGCTCTTACACTGGTAGATTACCACAGCCAGTGGCCAGAGGTAGCTTTTCTTCCTAATGTTACCTCACAGGCAATTGTTGAGTTTCTGTGTTCTGTTTTCAGCAGAGAGGGCAACCCCAAAGAACTGGTGTCTTACAGCCCTCAATTTGTGTCACGTGAGCTTGAGGCTTTCCTTCAGGACAGAGGGATAGTGCACACAAAGTCATCGGTCAGGGCGAACGGTGAGATCGAGCTCTTCAATCGCAGCTTGAGAGACAGCCTGCAGAATGCACTCCTCGAAGGACGGCCCTGGAAGGAGTTTACACGTGAGTTCCTGCAAGTCTACCGTGCTACACCTCACTCCACTACACAGTGCTCGCCTGCAGAACTGCTGCATGGCCGGCCTATGCGCACCAAGCTTCATGTGGCTGGACGTCCACTGCAGCAACAGCAAAGACTGCCCAAACAGAAACAAACAAAACACACTGATCGCAAAAGAGTGGCCAAACACATGTCCTTCAAATGTGGCTCTTACGTCCATGCGAAAAAGCCTGCTTCCAACCTTGCTCCAGTTTCCCTACAGGGGAAAGATCGTGAGACTGATGGTGATGGAGAACCATTACCGGTGGACACTGAACCTGCAACACCACGACCTGATGGTGTACCACCACCTGGCAGACCGACCAGGTGCCACAGGGTGCCAGAATGGACTCAGGACTTTGCTGAAATGAACTGATGAGGATGCAGTATGGTGAATTTATAAATGTAAATATGCGTGATTTTCAAGGTGAAGTGATTCAAGGTTTAAGATTTACAGGTTCAAGTCTTTGATCTTTAAACTACATGGTCCGAATTTAGTTATACATAAGTTATACAAAACTGTGTAAAATGAAATGTGATCCTTTTGGAAATGAATATTTACCTGGGTGGCAAAATGCAATTCTAGTTAACTTTAAACATAATGTGATTCTGCTACGAACTAATACTTACCTGAACGTAAAATGAAAATGATAAATATGTTTTACTGATGCACTCTATTAAGAATACTGGGTACTGTTAAACTATGCTTCTCTTCCAGTTATTGTGTTTTCTTATTAGGGGGGATATGTGGTATATGCAATATGTTATACTCAACCTTGCCACTGTGGAGCCTGTTCCTATAAAATGATGAGTTGACTACTGTATCATCAGAGTAGAAGTACAGTACTTAGAGTGAAGCCACGCTCCTGTATGCTCTCATACTTACCTTACTAATGTTTTAATAAAAGTACATTTATTATACACTCGTGTGTTTATTACGACACAACAGTCTTGTACGATAATTTCCTCCCAAAAAGCCCCCAAAATGATCATTCTGAGGTTTTGGTACAATAACTCAGCATTTTCCATCTGGCAACACTGTATGTTATGAAGTTCATTCCCAGTCTTATATGTGAATGTAAATGCACTCAGAAACTGCAGACCTCCGCCAAAGAAGCTGGTTGATAGAATATTCGACTATGTTACACCCTGTTTGTAATTTCAGTCTTTCTGCCTTCTTTTCGTGGAGTTAGAAACTGGAATGTCAAAATTTGCCCTGTCCCGCATTTCAACTTGCGGTCACTAGGGGCATCTAGATTTCTAGGCTAGCAATGGTGAAGAATCTTTTTATGAATCCTGGTTCCGGTTTGTGATCCGGATCACCACCAAAATTTAGCAAATTACTTGCTCCTTTGGTCATTTCCAACAACTCCACAAAGTTTCATCCAAATCTGTTCATATATTTTTGAGTTTTCCTGCTGACTAACTGACAGACAGGCAAACCAACGCAACTGACCGGTCTAGTGGTTAGGGAGATGGGCCTTACATCACAGGGTTGCATGTTTGAATCCCACCATTCCACTCCACTTCACTCCATGGCTGAAGTGCCCTTAAGCATGGCACCTAACTGCACACTGCTCCAGGGACTAGCCAATACCCTGTACTTAAAATAGGCTACCTGTAAGTCGCTTTAGGTAAAAGCATCAGATAAGTCTAATGTAATGTAATGTAATGTGTTTTGGCACTGAATGGCAGTAGAGAGTGTAGTATTGATGTCTGCTGTAGACCTTGGGTCAAGACTTTGCCTTTACCTTTGTCGAAAACACTGACCACTGTATGTGCCATTGAGATGAAGGGGCCAGCTACATGGGAACGATTTTCTATGCCAGTGACAACGTTCCCCTGGGTTAACCATATGAAACCCACCAGAAACGTGGCACAAAACGAGTTTTTTGAATAATGGGTTCCAGAGTGCGAAAATCGAGTAACGCAGGCCTTTGCGTTGCCATTGTTACAGGCGAAACGGATTTGTTTACATCTGCGTCACAGCCACATGGCCAAAAACAGTGAGGTATCTTCACAGTGATCACTAGCTTTGCGCACAACATTAATTCCATGCACAATGGCATCATCAGACAACTGTTTGTGTGGACTGTGGAGACTCTTTCATTTCTACCACGGTCAATATTTTACGTTTCAAACTGCCCAGTGTGGGTCACTCGTGTTCAAAATCTTAAAAAAAACATGACTAACACGAAGCAAAGCTTCATATTATCTTTTAACTGCGCACCCAAACAGTTATCAGCAATGCATATTATGTATATGTCACTAGTTGAAACAGGCGTAATGGGCAGAAAGAGAAGGAGAAGCGGTGAGCGCGCAGCAGCCTCCAGAGTCCAGAGGAGGGAGAAATACCTGCCCGGTATTGGTATTCAACACCTTAGTTTAAACTTCTCAAATTAAAAAAAGCAGCATAAAGTGTAGAACACAATCAACAGATGCCTAAATGGCAATGATTTGCTACTCTAGTCACTCCACAAGCTACACAAGGTGCCACATGCGCAAAGCTGGTAGCCTATTTTTCCACGTAGCACTCACTTCAGCATAATGAAAAATAACAACTATGCGATGCTGGTTTTGAAAATAAGTCGGTTAGCAGCAAATGCTAGTACACATGTTGGGATAAGAAGTTCCTTTAGTAACTTGACATGCTACTCCTGCATACAAAACATCATACTTAACTAATGAAAGGAGTAAATACATCAGACTTACAACTTCGTGAGGGCCAACCAGTTATGTAGACTGTAAACTCCCTGGTGATTGTTCTTATGTCTTCCAAAATATTCCAGAAGTTGCAGCATGCATGCTTATTCTTGTAAGAGCAACTCACGAAGCATGGTGCTAAGCAGCATGATTCAGTACAGTCTGTTGTTGTATCTAACTTGTCTCTGTGGCATAATGTTCAATTATGCAGCTTGCACATTCTGATATTCTGAACCTGCTATGTACGCGCTTGCGGAGAGTAAAGCGCATAATAAAACCGTCTTTCGCTTTTTACAAAGGGGGGAAATGACGCTATTTTTTGTTAAACTATCCGTCGCTTAAAATGGACATAACTTCGGAATGGGAGAGGCTAGACATGTATCGTTTTTAGTAATAAAAAGCTAAGATCTTCAGCTTTTAAACAAGCCATGGCATATGTCTGTAGATCGAAAACAAAATTCGCTGGGTCTGTTAAAAAAATGTGAAACTTTCTGGCACTGTCAGAGACTGGTGGACTCCCTGCATGACAGGTCATTTGCATGATAAGAGTGGGCGATCACGGCCATTAGCGAATACTTTTGTTCTCAACAACTTCACATAAAGAAATGTGTATTCTGAAGCAAGCCTGTCGTTGTCATTAGGACATGATCTTTTACTGAAACATGCTGTATGGTTGCAACTTTATTGCAACTCGGATTCAAAAAACCCCGCGTTGCGGTGTCATCTGGCTGAGGCTAAAGTGAAGTCATCTGTGTTACTGCGGCACGGCTGTTGGAAAAGGTACAATGATTTACAGTAGCTTCACACCAGCACAGGAGCACAGGAAACTACACACCTCACCACACACACACACACACACACACACACACACACACACACACACACACACACACACACACACACACACACACACACACACCAGCACAGGAGCACAGGAAACTACACACCTACACACTCCACTCAAATGAAACGTTAAATCTCCTTCCCAAACTCACTCTCTCTCTCTCTCTCTCTCTCTCTCTCTCTCTCTCTCTCTCTCTCTCTCTCACTCACTCACTCACTCACTCACTCACTCACTCTCACACACACACAACACACACACACACACACACACACACACACACACACACACACACACACACACACACACACACACACACACACACACACACACACACACACACACAGCAAATTCTTTAAAAGGGTAACGGGTAGGGAATAACACCTCAAGCACCCTGACCCTGAGCACGGGGGCTCCGCAAGGTTGTGTTCTCAGCCCCCTGCTGTTCACGCTGCTGACACATGACTGCACAACGACCCACAGCACTAACCATCTAGTGAAGTTTGCGGATGATACAACACTGGTGGGCCTCATCACTAAGGGCGATGAGACCCACTACAGAGAAGAAGTAGACCTGCTGGCCAGATGGTGCAAAGACAACAACCTCCTGCTGAATGTCAACAAGACCAAGGAGATTGTTGTCAACTTTCAGAGGGTCCAAAAACAACTGCCACCACTGACCATCGACGGTGATGCTGTGGAGAGAGTGAGCAGCACCAAGTTCCTTGGAGTGCACATCAGCGACGACCTCTCTTGGACCACCAACACTACATCACTGGCGAAGAAGGCCCATCAGCGTCTCTACTTCTTGCGCAAACTAAAGAAGGCAAGTGCTACACCCTCCATCATGACAACATTCTACAGAGGAACCATAGAGAGCGTCGTGTCCAGCTGCATCACAGTGTGGGGAGGAAGCTGCACGGAGAAAAACAGGAAGACACTCCAGCGTGTTGTGAACACAGCGAAGAAGATCATTGGAGTACCACTCCCCTCCCTGCAGGACATTTACACCGCACGCCTCACCCGAAAAGCACTGATGATCATCAAAGACACAAGCCACCCTGCACACAAACTGTTCAGCCTCCTGCCCTCTGGAAAGAGGTACAGGCGCCTCCGTTCCCGTACTACCAGGCTTGCAAGCAGCACGATGCATCAAGCAATCAAGATACTGAACACTCAACCCACTCTCCCTTCACTGTCAGCCTCTAGCCAGCCAGGCCACTGACAACGCTCCCCCCCCTCATCCCCACCACCATATCTGCGACTGAACATTCCACCTGCACTACTACATCTGTGACTGAACTTTCAACCTGCACTAACTCAAAACATACACATGCACACACACACACACACACACACACACACACACACACACACACACACACACACACACACACACACACACACACACACACACACACACACACAAGCACACTGCACTTTCTGCACTAAACCCAAACATACACACACTGACACACAACTCATACTCACACACATACACACACACACACACACACACACACACACATACACAGGTACACACACACAGACGCACACCGCACTTTCTACCTGCACTAAACACACACACACACACACACACACACACACACACACACACACACACACAGACACAGACACACACACACACGCACACACGCACACAAAACACATACAAACACACACACACACATACTGCTGCTGGTGTATTTAATAAAAACCTTTTTTTTTAATTATTTATTTCTTCAAATGCTACTATTACTAT
>NC_085869.1:35460495-35465495 GCF_034702125.1 Engraulis encrasicolus
CAGTCAAGGTATAAGGTTGGAGCAGGTTTGAACACTAAACAAGACACAAACAAAGGTCAAGCACAAGGAGTTTTTTTTATTTTAGTCAGAGCAGGGTAGAGCAGACGTTTCAGCCTGAAAGGACACAACTTAGTGGAGCCAGTGCCACTGTTGTCAGCGCCCTGGAAACAATATGCTATACTGTACTGTACCACAAAAGAGTTCTAATTCAACTAAATGATGGGGAAAAAATGAATAATTGTCTCTTGCATATTGCCTACTGAATCTGCTTCTATTGCTATTGTACAGTTGTACATTATCAGCTCAGAGAGATAAAGTCAGGCCAAAAGAGTTGCTTCATCCTATATGCAAAACCCACATGGCAAATTGGAACTGCTGTTGGAGGGAGTAAGGAGCGGGTATTAAGGTACGCAAGGAAGCGGAGGACAAAGGGCTGTGACAGGGCCAATATGGGTCCCATTGCATGTATTGGGTGAGGGGACCCTCTCATACCTCTTTCCATGCAGGGCCACCCCGTTGCTGAGAGCCGGTGCTCAACTCTGGCCTAGCAACTTCTCAGAGCCGACGGTGCCGGGTTTTTTGGGCACCACCACCAGTCATGTATTGGTCGAAAAGCATATAACTGGTGCTGGGTCCGGCAACGGCACGGCACCAGTACCAGCACCGTATTGGTTGAAACAAGTTATCAGATGTAACAGTTCAAAGATCCATGCACGGCTTCTAGGTGCTGGTAAAGGCAGGAGTGTTCAATACTTCAAAAGAAATACGTTTACCGCACACTTTCTTGACTTTATGCTTGTCTATTCAGAGCGAACAACACGTTTCGCCTCTGTGTGTCATCAGGTCCGCTTAGGCATCGATCATCGATGATCATCATTGCATCAATGCCTGAGCAAACCTGATGACGCACAGAGGCGAAACGTGTTGTTCGCTCTGAATCAACGAGCCTAAAGTCAAGAAAGTGTGCGGTACATTTTTTTCTTTTTAAGGTATCAGATGTCTTCGTCCTGGCCCCGAATAAAGCTGGCAACAGCCCTGAAGGTATATATGCAAGTGTTATTCCCAATCCTTTAGGGACTGTTCGTAATTTACCAGGGGGGGAGGGCTGGTGCGTAGGGGGGGGAGGGCCATGATGAAAAAAAATGAGGTGGCGGGGAGGGCCATGGCAAAAAAAATCGGAGTTAGGGGGAGGGCCATGGGAAAAAATATATTTTATTTTATTTTATTTTAAATAATAATACAAAATGCAATACTTCTCTGAAACACATCGCTTTGCGATGCAAGGTCCTGGGTGCATACTTTAGCACTGAAGCGTGTATCTGTAGTCATCCCTAGGCATACCTAGGGATGCGTGTAGGCATACCGAATTATGTATTAGCCTAGGCTAAATATTATTTTGGTGCTTTTGTGTGGAAAAGACCTTGTGCCATAACGGTGACCGCGATTTCCTCGGGTTAAGCTACTGCTGGAACGACATCGTAAAGTTGGTCCTGGATCAACATCTGGTTTAAGTGGTTATCTATGTCAGATTTTGCGCCTGTAACGTCTTCTGTAGCCTATGGATTAAGATCAGTTATGCAGAAGTGCCATGCTGTTACAAAATAGGCCTACAATTATTCATTGACAGGTTAAGTTTAGGAATATGTTTTGGTAAAGGCATACAGTAATTTGGCATGTTGTTAGGTTGGTGCACACATTTTCACTGACAGGTTGTTTAGGAATTAGTTTTGGTTTAGGCACAGTTCCACATAGACACTGTAATAGCCTACCTAGCCATAACCAGAGCCTACCTAGCCATAACCAGGGCCGTATACCACCGTGACGGCACTTGGCATGCCTGTTAATTTTTGGAATCAGACCTAGAATAGGCTAACATACCAGATATTGATCCAGGACCAACTTTGCGATGTCGAGGAAATCGCTGTCACCGTGCCCAACGCAGGGCGCCCCTCCAGCTGTTTCGCTCGCTATCATAGTCGACTTGAACATTTGGTGATGTGTCCGTGCATCGCAAGGCACAGAGAGATGTGCACGAACAAGCCTACTAACTTTGGACAGAGCTTCGAGGCGGCTGCTCAACTTCGGAATCTCGAAGTGAAATGTAGCCTATTTTCTTCCAACCGGCATTATCAGCTGTCAAACTGGAGCGCGCCACCCTAAAAAGGCAGCAGTTTATTTAATTGTTCATCGGTGTCCACAAGAATGTCTACTTTTGGGAAAATAAAAACACGTTTTGAAATAGTGTAGGCTAGAGCTACTGTTTGGAGCCATACTCCTACTTGAACCCTGTAATCCCACCAACTCGAGTCATCCTGCAGGTGAGACCGCTTGCTCACGCAGCTTGGTCTAGGATCCGCATCATTGACAACCTAGACTCTAGCGAGAGAGAAGAGAGGGTGGGGGGTTCACTTCGAGATTCCGCAGTTGAGCAGCCGCCTCGAATCTCTCGGTCCAAAGTTGAACAGAACAGTTAATAGGCTACACTGTTCGTGCACATCTCTCTGTGACAATTGCCATGCACTGACATAACCAAATGTTTAAGTCGACAAGGATAGCGAAACAGAGCTGGAGGGCGCCGTGCGTCGGGGTTAAATGGCGCAAGGTCTTCTCACAACAGCACCAAAAATTATATTTAGCATTTACATTTTTGTACCTGTAGGGGGAGGGCCATGGGAAAACAAAAATGAAGTGGGGGGAGGGCCATGGGGAAAAAATTGAGGTGGTGGGGGAGGGCCATGATTTTTTTTTTGGACCGGACTTCCAGCGCACCAGCCCTCCCCCCCCGGTAAATAACGTACAGTCCCTTAGGCAAAGTAAGACAAAACCATATGCCGGACCGTGTGACAGATTTGATTTATTTTTTTTTGGTTGGGACCCAAGACTCACTACATACAGTATGTGAAAATTGTCATGTATTTTGTGTGTGTGCGTGTGTGTGTGTGTGTGTGTGTGTGTGTGTGTGTGTGTGTGTGTGTGTGTGTGTGTGTGTGTGTGTGTGTGTGTGTGTGTGTGTGTGTGTGTGTGTGTGTGTATGTGTGTGTGTAATGCAAACAGGGTGTAACAACAAGGCAGCAAACATATTTATTTATTTATTCATTTATTTATTTATTTACAAACAAAGCCCTCATCATATTGTGCTAAGGCAGGGTATTATGATTATATCCCCGAAACGCGGAGCGTCGGGGATATAATGGTTTTGCGTGCACCGCCGCCGCCGCCGCCGCGTCCGCCGCCGCGTAAGGTCTTTCGTGTTAACGCGATAACTTTTGAACGGATGGTTGGATTTGTCCCAGATTTGGTGTGTGAATGCTCTAGGGCAGGTTCATGAACTGATTCGAGTTTGGAGGTCAACAATTTCAAGATGGCCGAATTCAAGATGGCCGAATTTTTGTTTGGCCCATTACTTCTGTTGGGTGGATGGATTTGTCCCAGATTTGGTGTGTGAATGCTCTAGGGTGGGTTCATGAACTGATTAGAGTTTGGAGGTTAACACTTTCAAGATGGCCGAATTCAAGATGGCCGAATTTTTGTTTGGTCCATAATTTCTGACCGGGTGGATGGATTTGTCCCAGATTTGGTGTGTGAATGTTCTAGGGTAGGTTCATGAACTGATTCGAGTTTGGAGGTCAACAATTTCAAGATGGCCGAATTCAAGATGGCTGAATTTTTGTTTGGCCCATTACTTCTGACCGGGTGGATGGATTTGTCCCAGATTTGGTGTGTGAATGCTCTAGGGTGGGTTCATGAACTGATTAGAGTTTGGAGGTTAACACTTTCAAGATGGCCGAATTCAAGATGGCCGAATTTTTGTTTGGTCCATAACTTCTGACCGGGTGGATGGATTTGTCCCAGATTTGGTGTGTGAATGTTCTAGGGTAGGTTCATGAACTGATTCGAGTTTGGAGGTCAACAATTTCAAGATGGCCGATTCAAGATGGCCGAATGTTTTGTTTGGCCCATTACTTCTGACCGGGTGGATGGATTTGTCCCAGATTTGGTGTGTGAATGCTCTAGGGTGGGTTCATGAACTGATTACAGTTTGGAGGTTAAACACTTCAAGATGCCGAATTCAAGATGGCCGAATTTTTGTTTGGTCAATAACTTCTGACCGGGTGGATGGATTTGTCCCAGATTTGGTGTGTGAATGTTCTAGGGTAGGTTCATGAACTGATTCGAGTTTGGAGGTCAACAATTTCAAGATGGCCGAATTCAAGATGGCCGAAATTTTGTTTGGCTCATTACGTCTGACAGGGGGATGGATTTTGTCCCAGATTTGGTGTGTGAATGCTGCAGGGTAGGTTCATGAACTGATTCGAGTTTGGAGGTCAACACTTTCAAAATGGTGGAATTTTTATTTGGCCCATAACCTCTGACTGGGTGGATTGATTTGGCCGGTAACTCCTTAATTTAATGGTTCACCATTTCAGTGAATCTACCATATCAGGTAGGCCTACAGTGTAAAAAAAAAGTGTAACAATATTTAATACCATGTAATACTAGTGTAATACCAGTGTAAAAATAGGCATACCAGGTACAGTGTAATAAAAGGTGTAACAATATGTAATACCATGTAATACTAGTGTAATACCAGTGTAACAATATGCAATACCATGTAATACCACTTACACACAAATAGCCTACATGATATAAGTACAAAATTGGTACATGGTGTCACACTGATATGACGTGGTATTAAATATTGTTACACTGGTTATTACACTGTACCTAATTTGCCCCGTTTTTTCCTTCATTTTCACAATAGTCATTTGGTTTTAAGCCTCTGCACGTCATTGATCTATGTATAGATATTAAATATATTTATTTTATATTTTGTATTTATCATAAACGTTCATGAAAAGGTGGACGGGAGTGGTAGGAATGATTGGGGACTGGAAGTGTCGCGTTTCGGGGATATACCTTAAGCAGTCGAAGGCGACTGCACAGGCAGTCTAGTTTCCAGAAGAGGTTGTAGCCTCTATGCATTAAATCTATGACAACAG
>NC_085869.1:35470495-35625495 GCF_034702125.1 Engraulis encrasicolus
CTGTTTTTCTGAGACCGTATGGACTTATGAAACTTTGTCGCAGAAAACAATGTCCTGTGCTGTGACATCATATTTTTGGTTAATTCTGTGGATAATTATCTATTGTTGAAGCTCCAGCGGTACATAAATTGTGACTTTAGACCCTTAAGAAGCCAATGGCAAGGGTGGATTTTAGATTTCTCTCTCAGAGATCTTCAGTCAATCAATTATGTTTTGCTACCACAAGATGTATTAGTTTTGTAGTCCTTTGGTGTGACAGCCATGAAATACATTTTGACAATAGTGTATATTTTTCATATTTTTTCTTATGTAGATGTATGAAAATGCATCTTACTAAAGGTGAAATTGTATTTCAGTTGGCAACGACATGGCCTTAAATTAACTCAAAAGCTCAAAAGTCCTATGGTGTGATGGTAAAAGTCCTATGGTGTGATGGTAAAAGTCCTATGGTGTGACACTTTGGAGTATCACACCAAAGGACAAACAGGTCACACCAATGGACTAGATATTTGAGAAATAGCTTTTGAAACAACTGGTAGTACATTTTTGTTGTTGTTGTTGTTGTTTGACTAGATAAATATTGTGTATTCAAATTACTTATTCCTTTATAGGCCTTTGGAATTTATACTTTGATGCATTGTTGATGAATATTTGCTGTTGATTTTAGATACTGTCAAATGATATAAAATGTCATTAATGGTGCTTTGAAACCATACAATATAACGGTAACAGTGAAGGAAAGATCAGTGAGAGAGTATATAGAGGAGTATAGATGAATAAAGTATGCTGTGGAGAGTTCAATATACAGCATAAATGTGCTGTCCAGCTTGAGATACCAAACACTACAGGTTCAATGGTGTGTTAGTCATAGCATACCTACAAAAGTGTGATGGTCATGCCAAGGTCACACTTCAGTATGAGTCTTATGAGCTCTGCAGGTTACATTTAATGACCGCATGGCTGTCATTAAGAGTTACGATAGGCTGATAATTGACGATTCAAAGACTTATAAGTGTAAAGTGTAGGTCCATATGAAGGGTTTATTTGCAAAACGGTGTATCTCCATTTTGTAGAATGTTGGGAAATTTACATTTTTGTATTGGGCATTCCATTGAATTGCATTGCAAAATGCATATTATATAGGTTAAAAAATTATGTTCTCAAAATATTTGAATGGTAAGAATTCACACAGGTGGTAGGCCCTCTGAACAGTCATTTTCAATAATAAAATGCAAAAGTCAAACAATGGAGATACACCATTTTGCAAATAAAGCCTTCATATTGACTACAACATTATATTATGATCAAAAGACAAAATAATCATGTTGATATATTTGTTTCTGGCTCAGTTTTGCATTTCTGTCCTTTAGCGTGACATGAATGTCCTACGGTGTGACATGTCGTGAGCTTAGAATTATAAGGTTCTATCTCCGTTTAGGGTAGTTCTGAGATATTTAGCATCAAAGTTTTCACATCCCAGCTCTTTTGTGAGATAGAACGTTTTTATTTCGTTAATAACAATGTAAAATAATACTTTTTTCACAAAAATAGCACCACACAGGCATTGATAAGCATGTAATGGGTCAGATTATGTAAAAAACTCAATTTTACCAAAAATGGAGATAGAACCTTATAATTCTCAGCTCACGATGTTTTAAACGCTCAAATATTTGTTTGAGCTAAACAATATGTTTGATAAACACTGAATATTGCATTAGGGAAGAACAAAGTATCGTCCCTGAAAAGTTTAAATTCGGACAATTTTGAACAATTAAAAGAAAGATATCCCGGTTTTTCCTCGAAGGCTTCTAATAATCTCACATCTAATGGGAAAAAAAATACTTAAATGGTAATTTCTCATTGAATTAAGACTTTAAAAAATTGCAATAAATATGAAGAGTGTAACAATGTTCATAAAACTCCATCAAGCCATTTCTACATTACTTAATATATTTATTTCTTAACGTCACACCAAAGGACATATTTTCAGCAAATTGCTTTATCAACGTAAATAAATAATCAATGAATAGACCAACATTGTGACCACTTGGATTTTTTGAAAGATTAATTGCTGCACTACGTAGACATATACTTTTTTCCCTCATAAACAATGTTTTGTGAAAAAAATGTTTTTTGCTGCCTATCCGTCATCTACCCACATACAGTATATAGGCCTATATATGGTCAAATGGTGCATTGATAGTCATGTGACACGATCACATGTCTCTGAGACTTTTAAGAACACACCTGTGTACCTCACTTTTTAATTAGCCCTGAATAAGGTTGCACGTGACCGAAACGCGTCGGCTTGATGTCCATATCTTAATAAAGGACTTTTAACGGACTTCAGAGTGTCTCGAACCCTCTCTCTTTACAATCAAACTTCCAGGACTGCTTATTCATTTTCAAAATTATTCATTTTTCTCCTTATTCATTTACAAACATTGGTAAATGTTGTGTTTATGAATAGTTCATTATTTACAAAGTGTTTATTAAGCCTTTTATAAACTGCTATTCTAAAGTATTACCCATTGAGTTAGTCAATGCATGAATTACAGACACCACAGGATAATCATGGCTGGGCCTTGGCTGTCCTGCAGTCATAACAATACATGTAATCGTCTGTTTTTCTCTCATGTGTTCTGTGTTATGAGTCGTTGAGATGGCAATGACGGTTAGACTGTCGTGGTTATAATTGTGTGTCTGTCTTTATTCAGAATGTTATGTCCATGTTGGGTAATGGTGGTGTGTGGGCCGTGGGGTGAGCAGCCTGTCTTTTGAAAGGCTTTGTGTCTGCTTTGAAGGCTTGGCTACAGCCACACTTTTCCACTGAGAGAGTCAATAAATAGTTATTTTATCTTATGGATGAAGATAAAGATAACAGGTTCAACAGTGCTTACGTTTTTGTCTACAAAAGAAAAGAATTTGTACTGTACAGTTGTAACCAGAAGTGAACATGTACTGTATGATACACATTTTTCTCACTCTCTTACATTATTATATTGGTATTAGTATTAAATATTTCCTGTTTCAGGGGAATTAGGATTAGCAAAATTATTTCCATTTGCTAAAAGCCACGCTAACGAGGGAGAGTTTTAGACAACATTTTAGACAAAAGACTACATATTTGTAACAATTTCTCTTGGAACCTTGCACGTGAACGTGAATGTGCATGTGCGTGTGTCTTTTTCATATCAACGCTGGACAATTGGTGCTTTCTTGGCAGCCTCCAGAGCTGGTGTGTGAATGTGAGAATGTGTATGTGTATTTGAAAACACTTTGAGGAGCAATATAGTTTTGATATTGTGCTATATAAGTACTGTACATGGTGTTGCTGTTGTACCTCTTTGACAAACCACTGGCAGAAGGCGGGAGCGATCCACTCCCTGGCATGGATGCCACAGTCCATCCAGATGGCTTTCCGATCCGCACTCTCTGGGCCAAGGCCGATCTGCAGTGCAATACATAGGGTTTTTTTCTGTTGTATAAACATTGTGTTGTGACGAGGGAAAAGATACTGTCAGCCAACCATGTGAGCTAATTTTTTGAACCACCAGCGGTTTCCAACAATTAGAGGTTGAACAGTGCGCAGCCAGGATCGCGCAGTAAGGGATTGTTTCCAAACAGAGCAAAATCAAGTAGGTAGCAGGCTTCACTCAGGTTTCTTGATAACTTTTAAGGGTGCTGTCCCAAATGAATACTTAGAATCAAAGAAAAAAAAAGGGGGGTTTTCTTTATTTTTTTGTTGCACACTGAGGAAGGCACACGCCGAAACGGACTGGACACACGCCGAAACGCGTCTGTGCACAAAAAAATAAAGAAAAAAATTGATGCAAGGTGCGCCCCCCCTTTTCTTTTTTTCTCTTCTTTTCTTCTTTTTTTCTTTGATTCCAAACAGAGCACCCATGTATAGCAGGCATCAGAGACTACACATGTAGGGTATGTACAGTAGGTATTAGGTAGCCTATGTGTAGCAATACACTTGCACCTGGTGTACATCATATGTATCAGACAGGCCAGTCATATTATCAGAACATGCATCCATGTTAGCGAGAGCAAAGATGGAGGATATGCTACTATACACCATAATGACTAGAAACCAGAGAGAGAGAGAGAGAGAGAGAGAGAGAGAGAGAGAGAGGAGGGGGTGGTACCTTCAGGTACGTGATGTTCTGGCCTTCAAAGGTCTCTCCGTAGACAGCTGAAGACACCACCCCAGGGTTCTCAGCCACCATCTGCTCCATCCAGTCATAGATCTGAGAGAGAGCGAGAGAGAGAGAGAAAGAGAGAGAGAGAGAAAGAGAGAGAGAGAGAGAATGCCAATGCCAATGCCAATGGCAATGAAACAGATCACAGGAGAGCGGTTGTATGACTGGGAGATAATCCCAGCACTTCCCCATTGTACGGATTACACCGATACCGATGTTAAAGACAGTATCATGGTGCGTGTCAAACACTGTATCGTGGGATTCTAATACTGCATCTATTCCATTGGATTGGTCTGTGGTGGTGGTCTGGCCTGACACTTTTGGGGTTATTATTTTCACTTTCTCTTCAAAATAAGCAATGAATCTTGGTCATACTGTAGTGTAGTAAAGGCATATGCAATTTTAGCTAGTCTTTTCTTTATCTACTACAATTCTATATTATGTAATCCTTTTATTATTTCTTCTTATTTCAATCAGGGGAAGTTCCCATATAGGCAAACATTTGGTATGCAAGCTTCTCTGAACTGGGCCAGGAGGAACGGGACATTTTTGGAGACGTGGGCCTCTACTTGGCGCGGTCACTGGACTGGACCAACAAAACATCCCAATGCATACAGCACATTGGAGAGCAAAACAACGGACAGTGGTCAAACAGCAAGACTGGACACCATGTGCGCCAAGGAAGCTCACTCTATTGACTGTGGGGGAGGGACATGCTGGTTAAGCCATTGAAAGCACCTGCAAAAAACGCCTGCTGAATGCCTAAGCCCTTGTAGGGAGAGTTGACCTCAGCCTACAAAAACCTAAATATCTCAGCCTCTTATGCACATAAAAAAACATGAAACATGATTGCATTTAAACCCTAAGACCATCATCTTGCATTAGAATGTGTTTATTCAGCTGTAACATACCCACATTTTTATTTTAAAAAACTAAAATCTCAAGAGCCTGAATGCAGCGTATATGTCGCTCCAGGCACCAAAGGTCAAACAACATATACGAGTCATCAGGCTACAATGGGTTAAATAGGGGTGTCTAGGAGCTCGCTGGGAGAAAGACTTTGGGTTTCCACACGATAACCTCTCTGGAAAATCTGCAGTGCTTACCATCTGAGTTGCTCGTTTGCCGATATAAATTTTACACTTCAGATTTAGTGATAAGATGTGCTCACCTCTGGCATTGGATGGTATTTAGTGTAGTCGTAGTTACGTGAACTTGCTCCATGCTCAGATCTGCATGTGTACACAGTCAGATAATCTGGGAATCAGCTTTCAAATAAACCATGGACGCACACAACCTTGTAATTTTTTTTTTCTTTTACCATATATCACAAAAGACAAGATGTACAATGCTAATTTCAGACTTTCAGATGTGTGCCCTCTGCAACGTTCACAGTCACATTTGAGGAGCACTTCATTATAAAATCTTAAATAAAAATAATAGAATGGAAACATTTTATTGTCATTATACAGTACAGCATAAAATGACATTCTAACCATTAAATGCTGGCATAAATATAGCCTACATTACGTTCAATAATGTACAATGAAACTACTATCCAATTAAATTGAACTCTAAATGTAATTGTACAAAAACAACCTTTTCATGTTTTTTTTTATCAACAATGTGTGAACTGGTCTACTACCACCACTCTGATAATCAATCCTTCATGCAGACCTTAGTGCAAGCCAAGTAAAACATTATACCAATGTACAAAGTGAAATGGATATGAATGCAATAAACAAACTCAAAGGGGTATCAGCATCCCCACTCACGTGTGTAAGGTGCTGCCATGTGCCATCTGTGCACACAGCGCCACAAGAGCCAGTCCAGCAGCGATCGCCATAGTGGAGTCCCTAATCACAGCCTACACACACTGACACAAACACAGCTTAGGCCACCTCACTTATGTTGTGGTGCAGCTATGGGACAACACACACACACACACACACACACACACACACACACACACACACACACACACACACACACACACACACACACACACACACACACACACACACACACACACACACACACACACACACAGCTCAGGTCTTGTGACTTACAGTATCTTGTGCAGCTATTGTAGCTCATAAACCCAGATCCTGTCCTGATAAACAGACAGGGCCTAAGGTGCCTCCTCTTCACCTCTACTGGTAGTTTACTGCCCTCTGCTGGCACACACAATAACTACAGGGAAAGTCAGTTGAAATGAGCAATAAGGCACATGTGCAGTGATGGACAACCAGTACAAGGCTTGTCTCAAATTTGCTAAAAACATATAAACAATGCATACAAAGCTTCTGAGAAAATATTCTGCGGACAGATGTAACAAAAGTTGAACTTTTTGAAAGGAGAGCCTCCTCTAACATCTGGTGTGAAATTAACACTGCATTTGATAAAAAGAACGCCATGTTAACAGTGAAACATGTTGGTGGGAGTTTCATACTTTGGGGCTGTTTTGATGCTTTGGGACATGGATGACCAGTTATGATGAAAGAAAGCATGAATTTGACTCTTTACAAACAAATCTTGAAGGATAATGTCCAGCCATCCATTTGTAACCATTCATTTATGTTGGTGCATGGGATCCATCCACTATGCAAAGAACAGTTGACAAAAAACATCCATATGTGCAACCCTGCTCATCAGTTTTTGTAAACACTTGACTACAATTGTTGCTGCTGGGGGTGGTGCAAGAAGTTATAAGGTTCAGGGGGCAATTACTTTTTCACACAGGCTCAGTCAGGTTTTATGGCATTATTCTTTCAACAAATGAAATAAAACTGTATTTTATGCTTTCTTGGGTCATCCTTGTGTAATGTCTACATTTGTGTGGTGATCTGAAAATGTTAAGTGTGCAAAATGTGCAAAAAAGTAAAAAATCAGTAAGGGGCAAAAATATACGCACGGCTCTGTAGGTGTGTTCACATCCCACAGTTTAAAGGAAAACTTAGGGAAACCTGCTTTACAGATATGCTGGGTTATAATTAGAAAGCACAGGTAGGCATCAATTACAGTAGGCTACTATTCAATAACAGTGATCTAACATTACAACTTTGGGCAGACTCAACATTTACTGTAGCTCAACTGGTTCAGCACATTGACCCATCATTTCTCACCAAAAAACATGCCGTATTGAAACCCATCATTTCAGAGAAAAAGATTGATTTTGGTCTCGCAGATATATTTGTCTTCATTTTGTATCACTTTAGATACAGTGTTTTGACTGGTAGCCTAAATAACACTATGTGCTCTTCTAGGCCATTAACATTTCTGGTGTAAAAAAAAAAGTAGCACCCTTTTATAGCCAACTGTCTGTGATGGAACACGTCTTATGAGTGCTTGCCTTTGTGAATGATTGTTCCGTTATACTAAAATGTAGCTTTTCTCTGATAATTTCATTGAGGTGAAGACTACTCATTTTTGGGCCACCTAAATGTAGAGTAGAGTAGAGTAGAGTAGAGTATCATTTATTAATTCAGAGGGAAATTTAGGTGTCCAGTCCATGTACCTATGCTACAATAAAGCTGAAAAATGTGTAATATATGCTGTATTATTTTATTTTGTTACTTTTGATTGATGTTATATTGCTTTTGGGTGATATGTTGAGACTGTTAAAGGTGCACTGTGTTTGATCGTGGCCAGAATAGGTATTGCAACTATGCTTCCGATTGAAAGAGTGCTTCCTACAGTATTGCCAAATTTGATCTTGTCATGAATATTTACTAAGTAATAAACTAGTATTCATTAATATGACCAAAGTACATACGTTTTGCAGCTAAAAATGATTATTTCTGGAAATTCAAAATGTCGGACCATGGAGAAGATCGCTTTTCATGTACAAACGTGCAATTTTCCCAGTCATATTGAATACTTAGAATTTGATGGTGGTGGTAAATATTTGTTAAAAAGGTTACATTTGTGAATGGGCAGCATGGATTCTGGAAATTAACTACTTGTGTGGACTGTGCAGCAATGCGCCATCACGTACGAGCCCAAACTCTTTGTTCAATGACCTTTCAGGTTGGAGGACCAAATGTTTTTGCGTCATTGGGAGCCACAAACTAGTCAAGTATAGCTCAAGATCCACATACAGCAATCAAAATATATGTATGCAAAAAAAATCCAACTTTTATTGCAACTGTTTAGGCTACTAAAGTTTCAAAGATTAACACTTGCTAAACTAAGTTTTCCATTTTGTTCAAAATATAGACCCAAAACCGACCCAATAGTAGAATGAGTCATGACACTGTACTGTATGTATACCATAAATAATGATATAAAAAAGATTTGCCGTTAAAGAGTAAAGTAGTAGAGTAGAGTAGAGTACTTTTATTAATCCCGAAGGAAACAAAACACAATGCGGTCATTAATGCATACCTATTCTTCCTAGGTGGACAAGTATGTTTGCTCAAAACATTTTCAGCTACACGTCTGCAACAACAACAAAATAAACGTCAAGTAACCAAAATACTGTAAATCCTGATTTAAAAACCTGGTAACTTACTAGACACAAAGCACAAACATAAGCCATCCAACCCATTCAGCCATTAAACCCAATAACGTAACAGTGACACTTAGTAACTGCAACCCATTTACATGGTTTTAAAACCCCTCTGACAGCTAAATAGTGGGCACAGACTTGGCCAGAAGCCGGCGTGCCTTCCTGAGACGTTCCATTCTGCCCAGCAGATAATTCCTCTTCTTGGCAATGTGAGAATTCTCTTGGATGAAGCTGTCGGCGTCCTTATGCTTTATCAGGCTCATCATGGCCATGCCTACCCTGGTGGTGTACTCTTCCAGCATGTGGTACTGCACAACCAGGGGCACCTGATTGGCTAGGCGCTCTGACGTGATCTGGAAAACACATAGGAGTAAGCCAGGTGTAACAACAAGGTACCAACAATGATCGTCTTGTTTTCCCTTGGCTGCGCGACCCTAGCTGTGCACAACTCAACCTCTGATTGTTGGATACCGCTGTCGGTCAAAAAAATAGCTCAAGTGGTTGGCTGCCAGTGTCTTGACCCTCCTCACAACACTGTATTTATAAACAAAAAAACCCATCTATTAGAGTAAGATATTTCAAGCTTATACTTCCATGTGACATCAAGTGAACGCCCGTTTAGGAGACCTATGGAAACCGTTCCCTTTCTGCTGTAGATGGCGGGTAACGCACATTTTATGCAAATCATCACCAAACACCACAGACAGAGAAGAATGATGGGGCAGCACCCTCTTGGGAGACCGAACTTGAGCACACTCCTTTGCATTGAGTGGGCGGAGTTTGACTTATCTTACTCTAATAGACGATCATTGGTTCCAAGATGTGAGGCACAGAACAGGGTTGCCAGATGTGTCTGATAATTTCCAGCCCAAGAAAATTCTCAAAAACCGCCAGGAGGCACTACATCCTGACGAATTTGAACATAAATTGTATTGATTTCTATGGCCGTGAATCTACAGAAAAAACCCACCCAACGCCCCCTTTTGACCTTTTTTTTACCAGACGGCCAACATAAAAAGCCAATTGGGCAGGAAACTGCCACAACTGGCAACATGGGGTGTAAAGCAAGCTATAGTAGGCAGCAAGATCATTATTTGAAGATTGTCTACTACTGTACATACTGTGAAGTAGGCAAGAAGATGATAGGTCATCTCAGAAATGTCAGCATCGATGGACGCCTTCATATTAATTTTGGACTTCACAGTTTGTAACTGGCGACTGTAAAGGCCGTCTTGGGAGTAGATGATTCTCTCCATCTTGAACTGTGACGTCAGTCTCTCCTCTGCCTTCTCATACTCCTGATCTTTCAGGTCCTCCAAAGGATCCTTGGCAGCCCTCAGCAGATTGGGAAACGCCTCAAAGAAGCTCTTGCTGGTATTGTTCACAGCAGTGGAAATGATCTCTTGAAAACATTACATGTGTGGGAGAAGAATGGGACCAGATTTGCTTTTAAATATTGGAGAAAGTTACCACAAAGAAACTAAAATAAGTACAACATTGAATATTATTTCCCATGCCACTTTCATCATTAACATAGTTAATGGATAAGTTCAGCCAATTTCAACATGCAGTTGTAATGCTCACACTACCCTGGACTTGTCTTTTTTTTTTCTTCAGCCTCTTTCAAGATCCTGGTCATTGTAATGAGGACATGTGTTTGTTTACATTTCAAAAAAACATCTTGATTTATTCCCAATAACATCCAAAAGGTTATGCAACATCAGCAGACAACTAGTGATACCTTTTGGGAAAATAAACAGTGATACCTTTTGGGAAAATATTTGGAGTATAGGCCTATGTTAAGAATTTTTAAAATGTAAACAAAATCTGCCCCCATTAGAATAGCTCAGATCTCGGAAAGGGCTGAGCCGAAAAATGCAGCATCACCAGGTACTGACAAGTCAAGGGTAGCGTGAGCAATACAACAGCATATTGAAATTGGCAGAACTGGTCCTTTAAACCAGTGTTTCCCAACCTTTTTTGTCTCATGTACCCCCTAAGCCTTTTCGTTGTGCCATGAGTACCCCCTAACTCTGTTTTAAAACTGTTTTACATCACTTTTTCTATTGCAGTGTGACTATGCTCCATGCACGTATTTGTTAAAATTTACATTTTCCAAGTACCCCCTGCAGTGTGCTCGCATACCCCTAGTGGTACACATACCCCTGGTTGGGAAAGACTGCTTTAAACCATAACGGTGGGGGAACAATATACCATTGTTAGGTACACACACAGACCTGACAGTCAGTGTATGATCCTGAAATAGGGCCTAATTCTCATACCAGTAGTATTTTGAAGAAGCTCTTTGGCTGGCTCCTCCAGTTCCTCCACATGTCGTTTCACTATGCCCTCGAACGTTCTGTAGCTCACGAAACCAGGCAGCTCTTTTCCCCTCTGTGATCTGAATTGAACCACCTCATCACACAAATGCTGCCTTACTAAACACAGAAAACACATTTCAAAAACGTCAAATAGAACTGTCTTCTTAATCAGGTTTGATACTCAGAGAGCTATGAAAGGATGACAGAAGAACTTACACTCTGTGGCTTTCTTGTCCAGTATTTGCTTCCAAACATTGAACTGATTTCGGATTTGGCTGAAAACGCGAGGCTGATAGTCACTGGTATCCTCCTCTGCCCTGACTATGTCGGTGAGAGCCTTGTTGAATCTGGTAATTTTCTGTCATGTACAAAGTTAGATTTTCAGAGAGTAAAGAAAAGAAAATAGCCGCATGACACAACTGTATTTTCCTTTCACAAAAATCACAGTTTACTTCGACAAGGAAGAGATGCCGTTCAGCTTCGTCTTGAGGCACTCCTTGTCCCAGATGTTTCAGCTCTACAGACGTCTTCTCCAGTTTGTCTTTCACCTGTTTCTCTAATTTGGGAAGGGATCTCTGACAGATAGTAAAAAAAAGTATTGTGATATGAAGCAAGTCCTTAGACAAAAGTACATACGTATATCAGATCAGCAATTCATTCTGCAAAAGTCACACATACTGTATAGTAGTTTCAATAGAAATGACGACAACAACACAATACAGTATGTACTCACATTGATGTGAGATACCAACTCCCTGGTTAATCTTTCTGACAGATGGGGAATTGAGGCTCTTCCTTCATCTAGGAAAATACTGTAGATGGATGAAATGAAGATGTTGTAAGGAATGTTTGGTTGTTGACTAATTTGTCAGTTAAAATTTGAAATTAGTCAATTTAAGATACAAATTTCAATTGAACCGTTCCTACTGTCAGCTTACTTGAAGTGGGTGTGATCCGTGAAAAACTTCCTCTCTTTGTCCAGGGCTTTGGTCAGAGTCATGTTGTCATTGATGTCCAGTTGGCCTCGACACTTCACCACCATGTATCCTTTCTTGAGTGGGATGACTTCGTTTCTGAGAGTGTTCACTACGCCCTCCTCTGCACCTTTGTCCACCAGGTCTGGTTTTGTCAGGATGCCTGTAGGTGAGACAGTGTGAGTGTTTGCTGTTGCATTGGACCTTTTACCTAGGCTATACCCAGAGCCGTCTAATAGGAGAGTTGTGTCAACCGGGGACCAGGAAGTTGGTTGGTGATGTGATTCACGTAGATTAAATATTTCTAAACAGCAACTTTCTCTTCGCTGGAGACTAACACAGAACCATTACATACCAAACAAAGATTAAGTACAAATGAATTACATTTACCTTTACCACATTTTCTGTGTTCTACGGACACCGTCTAGAACTAAGTAACTACTTCTATTGGACACAAGCAGGTAATTGGAGTGCTTCTGGGTCTTCACCTTTTTTCCTTGGTGCTCATCAGTGTAGGGTAGGGCTGCACAATTAATCGAAAAATAATCAAAATCGTGATAAAATAGTGAAATCGAACTCATGATTTTAATCGTGATTTAATCGTGGCAATAGTGACCTACTTTTGAGAGCGTCCTTGAAGCCAGAACATACTGACAGGCTGGTGTTTCTGGACAGAAATCTGTCCATTTAAATTTCATGCTATTGCCTTTACATAATTATTACAATTCATTTTATTTTGCTCATCCCATATGAAATTCATTCTTGGTTATATTTAATCTTGTTATAATTTTCAAAAAAATCTGCAAAAATCAATAATCGTGATTAATAATCGTGATTATTATTTTGACCAAAATAATCGTGATTATGATTTTTTCCATAATCGTGCAGCCCTAGTGTAGGGGCTCTCAAACTTGGTCCAGGAAGACAGATGCTGAGGCACTCAAGGTTGCAATTTTTTAACTTTTTTATTTGGCTACAATGCTTATGCGTTTCGGCCCTCATGGCCTTCTTCAGGACGTATCAATGGGCAAACATCTTGATACGCGATCTTTGATCAGTTCATTCCCCTTGCCCCCTGTTGTCCTAAAGGGGCATGGCTGCCATCGGATTGCAGTTTAGAGCCTTATATCACATGGATCCTCTGCTTCAACTCCTACAATACCTTACTGACACACATGCCCTCTGCATTCTTTACTAATTGGATGATTCATGACACAATTGTGACTCACAAGTGTCAAAAAATCATTCCACATTCTCTAATATGTTGATAGTCATTTGCACAAAATGTTCTTGTGTGTGATAAAAACAATGTAAATGTGAGGAACACTACATTACCCAGAGATCTTTGCCCATCTGGGTCCACTGTTTTAGCCATCTTCAGAGCCTCAGTGGTGGCGATGTCAACATTTGCCGGTACCACAACCAAATTAATGGTCTCTTGCTTTTTGATGAATTTCTGTATCAGTGTCTTAATCTGTAACAAAATTGTATGTGCAGAATTAGGTTTCTGGTATGTGCCAAGAAGATCATTCCAAGTTTCAGGTTGGAAAAAAAACTATGGGTGGCCCAGCCCAGATTTGCAAGGGAAACCACTTCACTACCACTCCCAGAGACCTCAGGGAGTCCACCAGGTCAATGAAATTTCAATCCTTTCTCTTGGATGTCTACGGAACATCCAGAAAACTTTTGAGAATATTTTGAGACGCAGTTCAATAGATGTGGAGTGACCCAATGTCATTTCAACCATGCTGGAAGAAATGTACTGCCTCTGACCTTTTCTTCGATGTCATGTGACTGGTTGCCCGTGGCAACTCTAGCGATGCCTGGCAGATCGATAAGAGTCAGATCAGGAACGTTGGTCCCATGGATCTCCAGGTTGATCATCTCATGGCTGATGTCTTTCCCCTCTGCGAGAGCATTCTGGGCTGTGGGAAAATAAACTTGTCAAAAAATGATTCCAACTGTGGTTATGGTACATAATTATGATGCTGGTAGAAAACAATAATACATTAGAAAAGACGAAAAATCTATAAAACAGAATAGAACGGAGTAGAATAGAATAGAATAGAATAGAATAGAATAGAATACGTCAGAACAATGTTTTTCATTGTCAATATTCACATGTACAATTCACACTATACATATTCACAATGAGATTAAAATCACTTACTTCAGTACAGACATTTAAAGGAATATGCTGTACAACAGTGTTATTTACAAGAAAGAAAAGAAAGAAAGAAAGAAAGAAAACAAGAAAAGAAAACCTTTGATGATAGCATTGCCAACTTCTGCAGGGTCACTGAGCTCCACTGTGATTTTTTCTGTTTTCTGTTTCTGGTACGACAGCACTCCACGCCAAGACGTGCCAACAGCACTGACACTCTTCAGCTTTAGCACCAGTGGACAGCGCGTAACGATGCCTTTTGGACACAAAGAATAAGGAGAAAATCAGCAAGGCAACAGGACAACAGACAGACTAGGATACTGCCATTGCATGGAAAATGCTACCTGCTCAAACTGTAAAAAGAAACAGCTGCATACATGCAAGCAGGCTTCTAAATTAATACTCGCCAACCGGCCAAATGCTGGTGACATTTCAGTTTGGCTGGTAGAAAAGACCAAGTTACTAGCCACTTTGACACATTATTGGGTGTGTGTTTGGCTGATGAGATTAACATCCACTAGCCATTTTGGCTGGTGATGAAAAAAGTTAAATTAGAGCCCTGCAGGCAAGAGCCTACATCTCAGTGCAAATGATTTCATAGTGACATAGTTAAGTAGCTGCAAATGAGAGCACAATGATGTGTGTCCAGTGCTTTGACTTGCACGTGTGCATTCCACGTAGGCTACTGTATTCTATGGCTGCCTATTGTTGCCTATGACATGGTTGGTTTCTCTGGTTGCCTATGACAGCGATGCACGCCCATCTTGCCCATCCTCATTAAACATGAACATTGTCCGTGTAACAACTGTTGAGATACAGGGTGTGTCTAATGTCATTTCCAAAGGACAATTGTTGAACATGTTTTCTATGCAGGGATGGGTAACTGTCATGGTAAGGAGTGCCACATTTTTTTCATCACCACCATCCGCGGTCCACAAAACCACAGGTCTGATTGCAACTTGCCGATTCAAAGCATAGTTGGTTGCTCACTAACCACCGAAATTGTTTGGAAGAAATATGAGTCTTCTCTATTGGCTAACAGTACAATTTCAACAATTTGATTCAGCAGTAGTTCAAAATAAAGTGAAGTCATTATTTTCTAATGTATGTTTTGTCTATGGGCCACACTCAGTGAGGAGGCGGGCCGCATGTGGCCCCCGGGCCTCCAGTTGCCCATCCCTGTTCTATAGCATTCATGCTTCATGCCAATGTGGTCTTACCTGTGCCCCTGGGCAGTGCCACCCCAGAGAGGGCCTCCAGCACTGAGCTCTTCCCTGAGCTCTGGTCGCCTATGACAGCGATGGCAGGCAGAGCCAGGTCCTGCTCCACTCCCAGAGATCTCAGGGAGTCCACCAGGTCAATGCAAGGCCGCACCTGTTCCTCATAGTGCTGGGACAGACAGCTGCTCTCCTCCTGCATCATGTAGGCTACGTAGTCCACTCCTTTTTAAAACCTCCTCCTAATAAGACTAATTATCAAAATCAGAGTCAGAATCGTCTCTGTGAGGATGAAAACAATTTTACGCTACACATTCAATGGGCTACGTTGAGTTAACATTTTTAAAATCATGATACGTTTGTGTAGGTCCTAGCTACTACGTCATTAATCAGAAGTTCAGTGCACAACACAACAAAACAGAAAAACACTAGGTTAAATACCTTCCAGTATTTGTAGGCCTACATCAAGAGGAAGAACAGAAAATCGAATCATCCATCAGAAAGAAAGAAAGAAAGAAAGAAAGAAAGAAAGAAAGAAAGAAAGAGAGAATTGAAATGATAACAACTCACTCAGTTCGCTGGACACCAGTGCTCTGGAAGGTTGGTTTCTATTATAAGGAAATGAAACCTAGCTGTAGGCTGGTGCGCTAAGCGCCGGGGGAAGGGGCTGAGCCGCGCTGGCTGCCATGGGTGCACCTGAATTCGTTTGAAGACGTGGGCTGTAGCTGTGTCCATTGCGTGCGGCCGGTCGCTTTGGGAACTGTGGGTAAGTTGCATATGGGTATTGCGCGTGTTATCGTTGAATTAAGCAATTACGGAGCCCACGTCCGGCAGCAGTGGCTGAGAGGCCAGCAGCAGCACGGGAATTTGGTTTGGTACATTTTCGGGGGATTGACTACTTCTCCCCCGCTGTTAAACTGTGTGCATGTGTGAGAGTGAGTGCGTGAGTGAGTGGGTGTGTGCGTGTGTGTCCAGCGGTACTGTGCAGTGGCATTTGGGTACCTCCGCTGAGTACATAGGAGGACTGACTGTACAACAGTTAGGCCGAATTTATGGGTGTAGTGAATCCTACTGTTATTGGTGTGGCCCAGTGTGCAACGTGATGTTTTCGGGCATTAATGAGTGTCAGTAGTTAGTGTTTGCCGTGGTTGCCTGTCTTGCACGGATGAGATGAACTGACTATGAACTGTGTGATTTCCCTATTTATAGATTGCAGTGGTGTTACTTGTGAAACTTAACTTAACTTTTTGTACGGTCATTTTGTGAACTCCAGATTGTGATTTATTTATGTAAAAACGCACACAGCACTTTATACCGCTGGTGGTTGAATGACACGTTTGTGTTTTATTTCTATTTTCGATCTTGTATTTTAAATAATGAATTGTGAAAAATAAACTACCATAACCTTTATTCCTTTTGTCTGTCTTTCCTGAATCGTGTCACTAAGTAGTCTACTTGCCAGGATAGGGGACCCGGAAATGTTTGGTACCCCAAAGTTTTTTGATGGAAATGTATAGTATAAGTCCCCAGTACATAGAAACTGCCGGATACTTCTTTGTAAATGTTGAGCAATTTTTTTAATTAGCATAATTAGCATAAATTAACATAATCGCCTTTATGGCCTTATTACAGGATCAGTTTGACCAATCTACACAATCTTGGTGTGGTTTTGGGGGTTTTGGAGGATGCTGAATTCATTTGTGACATTTTTAAATGCCTGTCAGATTCAAAATGCCTCTTAATGTCAAGGGTAGACACATTTTATGCCTTTATCAGCTGATTTTGGCAACGTTTTTGGGTAATTCACATATCATAAACCGTACTTATTTCAATTATTTCTACCCATGGCCTATATAAAGTATATGAGCTACATCGATTGCCAAAGACATAGAATTAAGGTAGAGACTTGAGGTACTGTAGTACAGCGGATGTGGAAAGTGAGTGAGGTCCTGATTTTCAGGAGTTTATTTTATGCAATCATATATTAAACAATTCATTGTTTGTGCTAACTTCAGTTAGGTATTTTAGTTTGAGGATCACTTGGTTTTTTCTCACTTTTTGGAGGGGGGGGGGCACTATTGCATGTGAATTTTTATTAGCATAATTAGCATAAATTAGCATAAGCGCCCTTATGGCCTTTGTTACATGATCAGTTTGGCCAATCTACTCAATCCTGGTGTGGTTTTGGGGGTTTTGGAGGATTCTGAAGTCACTAGTGACTTTTATAAAATGCCTGCCAGATTCACAATTCCAGTCCATATCAAGGGGGGGGACTTGATAAGCTGATTTGGCAATATATTTGGTGAAATACACACCTATTTTTCACCAAATGTAGAGAATAGAGATGATAATGCAGGTCAAGTGCCATTCAAAATGGGCAAAGCCACTGTACAGAAAAAATGTAATCACAATAAGAGAAAAAGCAAATTAAACTAAAAGAATAAAATAACAATAAACAAAGTAATTATATTAATATAATTTCTTAGAGCATACATTACACATTTCATTGGAACACCATGTAACAAGGGTGCAATGATGGGACATTGTTCTCTATCAAAGAGGTATGACCTAAACCAAGAGAGTAAAGGTAAAGCCCCTTTGATGCCTACATATGATATGTAGACATATATCAATTACAACAGTAAGAACACAAACAACACAATTACTCACAACTTGGGCTGGTTGCTATGCTAGCCAGCATCCGTAACTATGACACTGTATACATAGCTTCTCAAAAGAGCCATCATCATCATCGTCATCATCATCATCGTCACTGTCTTCATCTGTTATGGTCTCTTCTTCACCATGATCCCCTTGATTCTTGTAACCTGTTGTTATTGGTTAGGTATATTGCAACATGTAAGGATGAGGTGAGGAAAGCTGAGAAGAAATCAATACACTGGACAATGGTAGACTTGTTGCCCTTACTTAGGCATCCATTTTCATCCCTGATTGAAACTGGGACAGGATTCAGCTCATAGTCAAAGACTGTAGACAACTTTACTTTTCTCTGGGTTCATGCCATCAGCAGTTGAGCAAACCATGCATATATGATCTTTCTTTCGACTTTAAACCCTTTTGTCTTTATTTTCATTGTCACAACTTTTTTTGAGATGGTTGCATGAAATCCCACCGGGTCATGTCTTTGTCCAATTTCCACTGCATCTTGCACATTGACCTTTACATCTGCCACCTGCCCACTGATAATGTGGTGGAGGGTTGAGTCTGTGGTGAGTGAGTTAGAGTTTTCTCATAACATTGTCCCTCCTCATCCTCTTTGTGTATCTTGGGCTTCATGGTTTTATCCAGTGCTTCTGTATCCATCCCACTCAATGACTGGGACAAATGGGAACTGAAAGAATGCTTCATCCAGCTGAGTGGTGTTCTCACCACGCTGTTTCAGCATCTCCTGGACCCCTGACCAATGGAGAGAATCCACCATCATCCCCATCCAGAAGAAGTCAACTGCTAAAGATCTCCAGGACTACAGACCAGTGGCATTAACATCGGTGCTGTGCAAGTGTATGGAGAGATTGATGTGTGGCCTTCTTTCCTCTATGGTGTCAGACCAGCTGGATCCACACCAGTTCGCCTACAGGGAATGCCGGTGTGTAGGATGCAAGCCTCTCACTTCTGGACACAGTAGCCAGGAACCTGGACTCAATACACCCACACACCAGGATCCTGTTCACAGACTTCTCCTCTGCATTCAACACTGTGCATATTGACACACTCCTCCAGCAGCTCTCCAACCTTCAGATCCATCCAGCACTTACCCAGTGTATTAAATATTTTTTGCTGGATAGACCACAGCAAGTATTTTTCAATGGGGTAAATATGCTCATGACATTGACTTGGTGGCACATACAGTATGTCTGTCCCTGATGCTCCAAATCGCTACCTGGAGGTAGTTGACAACCAGCGCCAAACTTTTGTAGAACTTTCCTTTGAGCTGAATATCTCAAGGACAAAGGAGCTGGGGGCAGAGACAAGACATCAACTCTGTTCCAGCCACTCTCCATCCAAGGGCAGACAGTGGAGTAAGTGGAAGTTTTTAGGTACCTAGGCACAGGGGCGTCTGTAGACCCAATACTATACAGGGGCACAATTGGGCACCAAAAAGAAATGCGAGCGCGCGAAGCGCGCGAGCTGGAAAAAATTTGGGCATTTTTTTTTTTTTAAGAATGGGCAGAGATAATGTATTGCTGCTTTATCCCTGTGATATCCGAGAGAATAACTTTCTGATGTCCATCTACAAGAACAATGTTGTTTGAGTTGAATTGGAATTATAGGCTAACTAATACAGTAGGCTGTTATCTAATTCCGGTCATTGAGATAACAAATAATTCAATGCCAGCAAAATATCATAAAATAGCTAACTACTAGCCTACTAGTACAACATAGTCCTACTTCTTCCATAACTCTACATACCTGACACACCAAAAAACTGAATAACAAAAACAGGGCATTCTTCTATATATATGCAAGCTATGTGTGACGGACGTGTACGTTGATGGCTAGTCGCCCCCTCACTGACTATGTGTTCCGGTCAGAGAACCGCTGCGACTAGGTGATATTAAGAGATTTATTGATTGCAGACATCAAAAGTGTTCTTCATTGAACAGTTGCATACATATTCAATGTATGGTAGTAAAGATATGGATACATTACAGAAGGTGTGTGATAAATGTGTGGTTTCTGCAAGATAAACATATACAGAAAGAGTCATTAGAAACTACAGGCAAATTCTACACAATACTAAAATATGCAGAATATACAGTTTCATAATAATTAGGTAGTCAAATATGCACATCAAGTTACATTACAATATATACATAATAATATAATTGCACCTCAGTAACATCAATGTGGCAGGGGAAAAAAACGAATTACTGCAAGTGGCAAGTAATACAGTAATTATACAAGTGAGAACTAGGCACTTAAGGGGTTAATCCAGGGAAATGCAGGTGCAGTACACTTAGTGTCCACAGGGTGGCGCTTTAAGACCACAAATTGAAGAAGGGTTCTTGCCGCCATAATTAAAGTCTAGCAAGACGAATGTTCACGTGAACAGCTTATGTCTCCATAGCGCGACAATGCAATATTTGGAAGCTAAATTACTGACTCAAACAGTCACAAAACGGTGGAAACAACACCACAGGTCGAAACTACTATCGAAGCACTTCCAAACCGGACTACTCATGTAACTTTAAACCAAGAAATTAGCATTTAGGAAGCCATTTAAGAAACAGACATTTCCTCATTGAAATGAATGGAGCTCGCGGTAAAACCAAAGTTACAGGGTTACCAGACTAAACAGCATCTAACAAACACCAGCGGATGAAATACAACATAAGTACAAACAGAAATTATGTACTTACATTGTCATCAACGCACACATACACACAAAATATTAAACATTTCAGCAATATGCTCCGAGAGCTAGTGGCCGTGGCGGCAACTGGATTCTGATTAGGGTAGGGCAGGCTGTGTCCGTGTCAGACTTAAATTCTAACTTAAGTGTCTTGGCCTATTTTAAGAAAAAAAATGCAAGCATGTATTCTGTAGATTGCCAGATGAGTCAGACTTAAATAATAAAAAATAAAGGTATAAATAAATAAATTAATTTTAAAAATCAGTGCCCATTACCCTGGCACCGCAGATCCATACCAGGGCACGTGCCCGGGTAAAAATGGTCTAACGACGCCGATGCCTAGGCACCGAAATGGACACCTCCCTGTCTTTCTCACAGCACATGGACTTGATATTTAAAAAACCTAATTCACCTACTCAGTAAACTGAGGACATTGCAAGTCTGCAAGGACATATAGTTATTAGTACCATTTCATACCTACCTAGATACTCACTTAAGAACCTTGGCACGAGCTACAGTAACATAGAGGATTTTTTGAAATGAAGCTGTACATGATTGTCTGTCAGATCAAATGGCGTGATCCACAACAATGATCAGTCATACAGAGACCTGGGATGATGCAGACCCTCCTGTCATTCATTGGCTCATTCGGTCATATGATTAATTTAACTGGCCTGGAGGAGCTCATAGAGACTGCATATGGAGGTATGACCCCAATCTTAAATCAGGCCTGGCTCATGGACCCGCTATGGGTAGATTGCTTCATCACCCCAGCGTTCATAGCTCACAGATTTGGCTCTTTCAACAACATTGTCTTCAACATATGCTACCAAATGCTTCTGGTCAGCACCCTAATGCAAGTTGGATCACACCTGCTTGTTATGAAGAAGAGACCATAACAGATGAAGACAATGACGATGATGATGATGGCTCTGTAGAGAAGCTATGTATACAGTGTCATAGTTACGGATGCTGGCTAGCATAGCAACCAGCCCAAGTTGTGAGTAATTGTGTTGTATGTGTTCTTACTGTTGTAATTGATATATGTCTACGTATCATATGTAGGCATCAAGGGGGCTTTACCTTTACTCTCTTGGTTTAGGTCATACTTCTTTGATAGAGAACAATTTCCCATCATTGCACCCTTGTTACATGGTGTTCCAATAAAATGTGTAATGTATGCTCTAAGAAATTATATTGCTATAATTACTTTGTTTATTGTTATTTTATTCTTTTAGTTTAATTTGCTTTTTCTCTTATTGTGATGAAAACATTTCTGTACAGTGGCTTTGCCCATTTTGAATGGCACTTGACCTGCATTATCATCTATTATCTATTCATTCTATTCTCTACATTTGGTGAAAAATAGGTGAGTATTTCACCAAATATATTGCCAAAATCAGCTTATCAAGTCCCCCCCTTGATATGGACTGGAATTGTGAACCTGGCAGGCATTTTATAAAAGTCACTAGTGACTTCAGCATCCTCCAAAACCCCCAAAACCACACCAGGATTGAGTAGATTGGCCAAACTGATCATGTAATAAGGCCATAAGGGCGCTTATGCTAATTTATGCTAATAAAAATACACATGCAATAGTGCCCCTCCCCCCCCACCCCCCCCCCCCCCCCCCCCCCCCCCCAAAAAAAAAAAGTGAGAAAAAACCAAGTGATCCTCAAACTAAAATACCTAACTGAAGTTAGCACAAACCATGAAATGTTTCATATATGATTGCATAAAATAAACTCCTGAAAATCAGGACCTCACTCACTTTCCACATCCGCTGTACTACAGCACCTCAAGTCTCTACCTTAATTCTACCTTAATTGTCTTTGGCAATAGATGTAGCTCATATACTTTATATAGTAGGGCCATGGGTAGAAATAATTGAAATAAGTAAGGTTTATGATATGTAAATTACCCAAAAACGTTGCCAAAATCAGCTGATAAAGGCATAAAATGTGTCTACCCTTGACATTAAGAGGCATTTTGAATCTGACAGGCATTTAAAAATGTCACAAATGAATTCAGCATCCTCCAAAAACCCCAAAACCACACCAAGATTGTGTAGATTGGTCAAACTGATCCTGTAATAAGGCCATAAAGGTGATTATGTTAATTTATGCTAATTATGCTAATAAAAAAATTGGTCAACATTTACAAAGTACATCCGGCAGTTTCTATGTACTGGGGACCTATACTATACATTTCCATCAAAAAACTTTGGGGTACCAAACATTTCCGGGTTCACTATAGGGCCCTATGGGCTGGCAAGTAGACTAAAGGGTGGGTTGCACCAACATAGCTTAAAGGTGGGGTTGCAGGTTAACCATTTTAAGAAAATGTACTATTATGACATCATGTTGGGGGTTCCGCAGGCTCATAGGAGTCTATGTAGAACCATAGAATCCTGGGGGAGTTCCCCCAACGTGATGTCATACCTGCAACCCCACCTTTAACTTAACTAGTTTAGGCCTAAACTGAGTTTAGTAAATCCATGCTTAAACAGGGTTTAAGTTAATCCGAGATGTGTTGCACATCTTACATTTAAACCTGGATTACCTAAACTGGTTTAATCAAGGATTAAAGTAAGTTTAAATATGTTCATCAGCCACCATTGACGTATGGTGAAATGAATGCCCAAATAGACAAAACATAGGCTAAAACTATTGTTGTCTATAAAATAAAATAAAAAACGATGAAGTACATGCCTAATATGATTCCCAGTGTGATTGAGGTTGCAATACATATTTTATCTACAATTTCAGAATGGATCTACTTTTCTCAGAGGAAGAATCTTTGGAGGGGCACTGCCCATCTGCCCTTAATGAACCGGCCGCGCCTGATGGTGGAGCAGCTCAGTTAGACATCAGACACAGTGCAGATCCTGCAGCAGGAACACACTGAACGCTGAATGAAACACTACTAATATCATGACTGCAATGACAATATAATCACCACCTTGAGTTTGGTTAAATTAATGGATTATACTTCTGTGCTATGATGTTGTTTGGGGTGAAGGCATAGGAGGCTATTGTTTTTGTTATCTATTTTGTAATGGTATTTGGTGTCAGTAATTGTGGTATAGGCTACTGTATAAACACGTGTTATTACACGACAATCAAGATATCTTGAGATTCAGATTTTATATACAATCTTGGTGTTGTGTTTTTCCAAGTTCTCACATTTGTCAGTAACGCAAACAACACTGCGTTTCCCTCTGTGTAGAAATCATGTAAATTTGAGGGTGATGCTTTCCCTCTGTGGACACAGGTTGCTACAACCTGGATTGGCACTGAAGGTCAAATGTGTGCAGACACTAGCTGGGCCTCAGCGGGCCTACCATTAACCAGCAGTGTCATGCTAGAACTGTGTTTAAGTCAGTCTTGGCTGATTAGAGGGATTTTGATTCTGATATTACACACTGAACAGAGAAGTCCCGAATTTCACTCATCAGCACAAACAGTGTGTGCGCCTGGCCTCCTGCTGTGGTTGATGCTATGGTCTTCTGTTATCAACTTGGTCATCAGTTCAAAACTAATTGCATAACATCAGTCAACTCTATCCATTAGGCCACAGAAGTCCCCATTAGAGTCAGACGTGCAGGGCCACTGTTGACATTCCTTGAATGAGTTTAACTATCCTAACTTAACTTATGTCATCTAATCTATGTGATTGTACAGCTTACCTGAATTGTGTGTGTGTGTGTGTGTGTGTGTGTGTGTGTGTGTGTGTGTGTGTGTGTGTGTGTGTGTGTGTGTGTGTGTGTGTGTGTGTGTGTGTGTGTCTGTGTGTGTGTGTGTGTGTGTGTGTGTGTGTGTGTGTGTGTGTGTGTGTGTGTGCATGCGTGCGTGATATTGATATTATGCAGACTGATGTTCTGGTTGCTATTGTTTTTGTTTGTGTGTTTGTAATGACTGGCAGAATTAATAGTTTGGAGGGGGTGGCCCATTGGTCCATCTTCAAGATAGACAGTGGACTGAGTGAAGTGGGATAAGGTAAGAAAACAGGCTGTACCGTATATTTGAGAGGCCAAAAATGCTTGGGTGGTTTTTTTTTGTCAGTCAAGTGCAAAGAAATCCCGCACACTGTCAAACTTTAATACAACGTTTCGGTCATCCGACCTTCTTCAGGTAAAGTTTGGTCGGATGACCGAAATGTTGTATTAAAGTTTCCTGGTGGAATGGACAGTGTGCAGGATTTCTTTGCACTTGACTGACAACCCCGCTGGGATAACATCCTACGATCTGAGAAGGCTTTTTCATGGCATGCCACAGCTTAGGTTGTTAATGTGTGCGTGTGCCGACTACTACCACTACCGACTACCGTCGTGTGCCGACTACACTACTGCCAACTCTCGGTATTTGGTAGCATAAAGGCCCCTAATGCCATGTACTCTGGGTAGGGACATGTCTCTGCTTCATGGTTGAGTGCTACTGTGTTTCAATCTGCTTGCTATCTGATCTTTACCCACCAGCCCCTACACCGATCTTTGAGTCTATAAACATGTTTCGTCTCATGACCTTGTTTTGCTGTCATAAACCACTGCTTGCTGTGTGCATGTGATGAGACTACCTTTCAGCAATCCCAACCAATCAGAAACCATTTAGGTTCATCAGATCTAGTCCTGTAAAAAAACCCTTACCTTACTGATGTGTGAGTGAATCAAAGCGACACTTTGACACTCAGGCTATTGGAATTCTGTAAAGAACTATTTTGACTAAGTGTATTTTAGAGGTGTTTTGATAGTTGTAGATAGACAGTACAGACACTCAGTGCTCATATGAAAATGATAGGGTTCAAGGTACAGGTTCAGACCCAGTAATGTCCACAACAGTGAACAGGAAATACATTATAGGTACAACTGAAGCGGTAAACTTTTCAACAAAATGGCTTTGAGTCCCTTCTCAGAGGTGGATTTGTCTTGTCCTGTGTGCTCTGAAATCTTCAAGGATCCTGTTATTCTGACATGTAGTCACAGCATCTGTAAAGGCTGCCTGAAGACATTCTGGGAAACTAAAGGATCAAGGGAATGCCCAGTCTGCAGAAGAAGATCTTCGAAAGCTGAGCCTCCGTATAACCTTCATCTGAGGAACCTGTGTGAGAGTTTTGTAAAAGATGGCAGACAGAAAGAACTACTCTGCAGTTTACATCTTTCGGAACTCAAGCTATACTGTGAAAATGACAAACAGCTTGTGTGTCTGGTGTGTCGAGATGCAAAACTCCACAAAAACCACAACTTCAGTCCCATTTGTGAAGCAGCACAGGAGGCAAAGGTAGGAAATCTGGTGAGAACGTTGTAACCTTCTACTCTTAAATGCTTCTTCGTTTGTTTGTCTGTGTTGCACAACAAGTGTCAATAGCAGCCACTCTGAAGATAGTCATGTTCTGTTCATGTTCAACCAGGAGGTGGAGCCATATCATTAGTGCAAACACGACCGGGTCAAAGACGTCCAAAATGAAATTGTCCTTCAGTGTGTAACGGAGTGTGTAACTTCTGCTGACTGTAACTGTAAAAAAAACATGACTCTTTTTATTTATTTATTTTTTCCAGTGAATTCATGAAAGCCTCTGCTGTCATCCATTCACTTGAAACTATTTAAAAATCAAGGTTATTTACAGTTACAGTCAGCAGAAGGTATCCGTTACACTGAAGGACAATTTCATTTTGGACGTCTTTGACCCGACCGTGCCTCCTCTCTCCCCACACCTACACCATCAGTTTGTAGGTTTCTGCATAATTTTGTGCACCTGATATTCGTGTCTCAGTGTCTTCATTTAAACGTATCACTATATTGTCCTCCTATTCTATATACAATTTCGAAATATTTTGCTTAATGTCTTATTCAACTCGCCTCAAGCTTAAACTGCTCACAGTAGCCCTATGTGGTTCTCTCCCTGTATGTATGATGATTCATTGTGCTATTCCAGGAGACACTGAAGACCACTCTGAAGCCCTTACAGGACAAACTGAAGAGATTTACTGACGTGAAAGTCACCTGTGATAAGACTACAGAACACATAAAGGTAATATGGCTTGTGTCAAATAGAACTCAATCTTTTTTTATCAAGGAAAACCTTAAACAAGAGATATGTGTCACATTTCAGCTCCAGACCCAACAGACAGAGAAGCAGATCAAGCAGGAGTTTGAGGAGCTTCACCAGTTTCTACGAGATGAAGAGGCAGCTAGAATAGCTGCACTGAGGGAGGAAGAGGAGCAGAAGAGTCAGATGATGAAGGAGAAGATTGAGGAGATGAGCAGAGAGATATCATCTCTTTCAGACACAATCAGATCCATAGAGGAGGAGATGGAAGCTGATGATGTCACATTTCTACAGGTAAGAAACATTTTGTAATTATTTTATTTGTTTTTAAGTTAAATTTAATGTGACGGTCCTACAGTCTGCACATATTTAGTGAGATTATCATTTCAATTTCAATTATTATCAATCTTTTTTATTATTTCACTTTTACAATGGCCAGCAATGCAAGTGTTTCCACTGTGTGCAGAGTGCAGACCACGGCTGGATAGCTTCACATTCTTGAAATTAAATGAAATGATCTGTGTTGTGGTTGATTTGATGAATAAAAGTCACATTCAAAGGGTCAAGGGTATATTCATACTGTTCTTAGAACACATATAACATTTTTTGCACATTGGCGACTAATTAATAAAAAGCAAAACATCAAAAGTTTATTACATTTCACCTGAACTCAAAATTTCTCTGTTGTTTCTACAGAACTACAATGCCACTGTGAACAGGTGATTATCCTTTTATTGAATATACTGTTCTCTAGTTTCTTGTTCCTATGTGTTTCTGAATCTATTGTATATCCACACCCACTGAGTCCTGTATGTTATTCCAGAGCCCCGTGCACACTGCAGGATCCACAGAGGCTTCCAGGAGCTCTGATCAATGTGGCAAAGCACCTGGGCAACCTGAAGTTCAGAGTCTGGGAGAAGATGAATGAATGGGTGCAACATTGTGAGTTACTGTATATTACACATTGTCACAAAATACCATGGAGTCACGCACACACACTCACTCACTCACATTCTCTCTCTCTCTCTCTCTCTCTCTCTCTCTCTCTCTCTCTCTCTCTCTCTCTCTCTCTCTCTCTCTCACTCACACACATAGCACACACATGCACACATACTTAAATGCTTTTATGACCTTCACCATCAACACCATGTCACCACACGCATACGCACACACACACACACACACACACATACACAAAGCTTCATGTCTGTCATCTGTAACATCAACATCATCATCATCATCATCATCATCATTTCACAATCACTCCTACTACTCCTTACTGTATTATCATATAATAAGTAAGGGATAACGGCCGACGAGGTGACCGGTTATAGCCTACAAAATTAATGGCGAGGCGGCGGCTCCGAACTTAAGCGACGCGCGCAGTGCGGAGACAAAGTTGCCTCCGCCAAGCCATTAATTTCTATAACCGGTCGACCTCGAAGGCCGTTATCCCGCTTATCTGCCGTTATGGTGGGGTACTTTTTTAATCTATTATTGTCTGTAAAGTTGTAGGAACCATGTTCTATCAAGATAGAATGTTGCTGTGCGGGCGTCCAACTTGACGCACCTAGAATCTTCGTTTGGTAGCCTGCCGACGCTGTGATAATTCCATTTTCCTTTGGCCCTATACCACGGCGGGATGGAAGTTTAAAAACAAAAACTTGTACTTGTACATTTCTACATGCTGAATCGATACATGTCGCATCACACGTCTATTTCCCCCTGCTGATCCTCACTGGCTACCTGTCAACTTTGTGCGTAAAAGAGAGAGAGAGAGAGAGAGAGAGAGAGAGAGAAAGAGAAAGAGAAAGAGAGAGAGATTCCCCACGCTAGGGTCATTTTTAGGGTCATAACTCTCCCCTTTCCCCTATCACACTTGTTCCTTCCCCACAAGAGGAGAGTAGCCTAATGAAAAAAAGGGATGTTTTCGGATCAATAACAAAGGGAACAACCGTATCTCACGCCTTTCGTAAAGTCTTCACGAACAAAATAGATTAATTTTCACGCTGCCTATTCACTTGAATTGCCCGACTGTTGCCTAGCGACCCACTACTTTGATGCCCTTTCGGTAGCCTACCGTCACATGGTAATCAAACATTTCAAACAAGCAATTTAGGGTTAGGTTTAGGGTCAAGGTTAGGGTTAAGGTTAGGGTTAGGGTTAGGTTTAGGGTTAAGTAGGGTTAAGGTTAGGGTTAGGTTTAGGTTTAGGTTTAGGTTTAGGGGACATAAGGCGTAAGTACCGAAAGGGCGTCGAATTAGTAAGTCCCGAGTGTATCAGCAGTGTTCTGTCAGCACCCCCTCCCTGCCCCTGCACACGTTTGGATAACCATAGCAGCAGTGGGGCAATTCAAGTGAATAGGCAGCGTGAAAATTAATCTATTATTTTCGTGAAAACTTTACGAAAGGCGGGCAATAACGTGAATGCACCACGAAAATTACTCTATTTTTTTCGTGAAGACTTTACGAAAGGCGTGAGATAGGGCTCAAGGGAAGGCAGTGGGAAATAGCCTACATTTTAAAAACCATGGGAGTGGAGCAGATGACGAGGTGACTCGTTTCGATACAATTGATGGCGAGACACGTGCTTAGAATTTCGGTACAGGGTATTTTTGTCATCTATTGCTAGGCCTATCTGTAAATTTGTAACCAATGAATTATGCCAACTGCAGAATATTTAGTGTGCACGTAATCAGGTGCGCCTCTATCAGATGCATGTAGTAGAACTTTTAGGGCGACAGACTTGACAACGAAATGCGATAGAACTGACGACTGGCTCTTGGCTTGACAACCAAATGCGATAGAATTAACGACTGACTCTTGACTTGATAAACAAATGCGATAGAACTAACGACTGGCTTTTGGCCATAGCAACCTGCAGTTTAGAATTAGTAGGGCCTAACCTAACTTGACTGACAGGTTATAGGGAATTAGTTGCAACCCCATCAGCCAATCAGAAAAGAAGATTCAGTTGCGTAGGCAGATAAGCATTATTAAAGCACTCACTTTCACCTTCATCATCATTTTATTAACGGTAATCTGTTTTATTCAAGCCACACACATCATTCATGTTTCCTCCTTAATTCATCTGCAGCTCCTGTCATTCTGGATCCCAACACTGCATACACATGGCTCACCCTGTCTGAGGAACTGACCAGCGTGAGATGTGGTGATGAGATACAGCAGCTTCCTGATAACCCAGAGAGATTTGATGAGTATGCCTGTGTACTGGGCTCTGAGGGCTTTAACTCAGGAACACACTGCTGGGATGTGGAGGTTAATAACAGTGGTGACTGGTGTCTGGTGGTGCTGACAGAGAGTGCCAGTAGGAGTGGAGCGGATTCCTTCTGGTCAGGATTCTGGCACATCAGATATTGGTGTGGTAAATATGACGCTTGGTGTCCAGACACATCAGACCTCATTCCCCTCACAGTGAAGCAGAAGCCCCAGAGGATCAGAGTGCAGCTGGACTGGGATAGAGGAAAGCTGACATTCACTGACCCTGATAATAACACACACATACACACTTTCACACACACTTTCACTGAGAGGATGTTTCCATGCTTTTATGCTTATGAGTGTTCTCTGAAGATTGTGCCAGTGAAGCCTGCAGTGATGGTGGAGCAGCTCAGTTAGACATCAGACACAGTGCAGATCCTGCAGTAGGAACAAACTGAACACTCAACAAAACACTGATAATAGTACTACATTGACTACTCGCCTGATTATGCTCTATTGGATGGATGATATTGCTGTGTTATTGTGTTGCTTAGTGTGATAAATGTGTAGCATACCCGGGTGAGGGTGTCAGCATATGGGAATTGTGTCAACCTTAGATGTTGTGCACCTTGCATTTTGTTTGTTTGTTTTACAAGGTTTTTCGATTTACTTAACAATTTACAACAATTTGTTTTAAAACTGTTGTGTTCATTAGAGTTGTTAGATACTATGTTATCCTTAATTCCTAGCTTGTAATCATGACACTGTCTATGTACATTTGTCACAAAATGTGCCTTATTGTGGGGTCTACAGCAACCTTGTAGGGGCCCCAGGCTATCTTAATCCCGCCCTGGCCAGGCAGGGACGCTGACAGCTTTGGCAAGGCCCAGGACAAAGGGCTGAGAGGGGTAGCGCCATGCCAGCAAGTGAGGGGAGGGAGTGGGGTGGGCAGAGAGGCAAAGAAAAAAAATTGAAATCTCGTTGCAATATCAACATCACACTGTCTGGGAGCAACAGCCTCACTTATGGCCTGTTTCTCGCTGTTGCCTGTTTATGAATATGCCAATCAAATCATACGTCTAGATAAGTGAATCAGTCAAGCAAGCAAAATATATAAATAGACAAAACCACCCATCTCCCCCTTAACACACAAACGCATACTTCGTACTGTGCTTCCCTTTCCCAAACTGATGCAGTTGACAAGGTGGTAGGTTCGTGGCCCGAGGGGGAGGAATTGTGTAGGAACACCTCTGTCACACTTGTACAGTACAGGCATTTTACTAAAGCGCCATCTATGTAAAAGTGGTTAGTTTTAGTGTCAGAATTCAAGTTACACTTAACTTGACGCTGTCGCTGCATAACACATTAATTGCAGCAGACAAAATGACTGCAACTACATAGAAGTTCAACGATTGCAAAGCAGCATTGCTACTTTTGTTCTGAATCTTAACCTGGTCCTGATTGCAACCAATCTGGATGTATGATTTACTCCTGTGTGCCAGGGACAGAATATGGTCAAGCAAATATTTTTCATTTAAATGTTCGGTCCCTGGCACTGAAGTAAATCCAGTAGGGGTTAGATGATTTAGTGGCATGTGGTATGCAGAAGTGGCATGCCAAAGGAAGGCTATGTTTAGGTTGGTGGACACACATTATTCACTAACAGGTTAGGGTTAGGAATGGGTTTTGATCTAGGCACAGTTCAACATGTTTATAGGTTGGTGAACACACATTGTTCACTGACAGGTTAGGTTTAGCAATGAGTTTTGGTATGTAGGTACATTTCGCCAAAGTGCACCTGGAGTGCACATCTAACCCCCTCTCAGTAATCATTGAGGGTTCAGAACAAAACCTGCAATGCTGTTTAGTTACTTTGATTTTGTCAAGTTGCTGTCCTTCCGTCCACTAGGTTCATGTAAGGTTTGGTATGAATGCATTATGAAACAATCATAAATCCTTCATGCAGATTTTATAACAACTGCTATGAATGTGTTATGCAGGAACACGTCAAGTAACGTGTTACCGAATTCACAATGAGAGTTCTTTCTTATGCACCTCAGTACAGAACATGTAGGTTCACAAATGCCCACAGGAGGGAGTAAGGGAGTCATCTTCTGTCCACCTGATTACATTTCAGATTCACCTTGTCCTTTCTATTTTCCACATACGGGACACACACACACACACAAACACACACACACACACACACACACACACACACACACACACACACACACACACACACACACACACATGCAAGCACACACCTAAATGAGGAAGTATTTTTTTTGCTGTTATGTTGTACGCTACTGCATGCCATACTGGTACAAGAAACACATTTTACTGGAGACCCTCAGATACAGTATAAGTGGAAATTTGTCTTAAGAAGAACAGGTTAAGTATTGTCTTGTCTTGGGGACTTCTCTTGGAATTGAATTATTGGTAATGTAATTTGAATTAAGGAGACACTCAGACAAGTGAAAGTGAAAAGAAGGGTTATAAAAGGCCGAACCACATTGCAGCCTCAACTAGAAAATGGCCTCAAGATCATTCTCAGAGGAGGATTTCTCCTGTCCTGTGTGTTGTGACATCTACAAGGATCTAGTCATTCTGACGTGTACTCACAGTAATGTACTGACTGCCTCAAGAGGTTCTGGAATGCCAAAGGATCCAGACAATGTCCGGTCTGCAGAAGACGGTGTTCTAAGGAGATGCATCCAGTTAATCTGGTTCTTAAGAGTCTGTGTGAAACATTTCAACATGTGGGACGCCAGGCAGAACCACTCTGCTCTCTGCACCGATCAGAACTGAAGCTCTACTGTGAAGATGACAAACAGCTTGTGTGTTTGGCTTGTCGAGACTCAAAACGCCATAAAAACCACAACTTTAGCCCCATTGATGAAGCGGCACAGGAGTCGAAGAATCACGAAATTGCAAATAATATTGACCGTGCAAGGTACAGTTTGCTTTGAATGACAATGGAGTATGACAGTGTGCTATTTTACAGTGTTTTCGTCCATGTGTGTCTCCTTCTATTACTTATTTTGAACCACTGTCCTCCTGTCGAAAGGACCTCCACTTCTGCCGCGGAAATGTTTCTATCTCCGCACTTCCCGCCAGCACTTCGACTGGCGCGTGTGTTCATGTGTGTCCAAACAGGGTGGCGCCTTCGAATTAACATGGCATTTGAATATATTTTAATACCATATATATGGTTACTTGGAGGCGTTTCGGGATGCAAATTACCCCGAATGCGCGCATGCACAGTGATTTGGAAGGTGTGGGATTTATCATGCAGACGTGTGCGTAGGAGATAAATCCCGATTTTTCTGTACTTGCGAACATTCTAAATTTCACTCGTAAGACACAATTTAGAAGACATTCTACGAACTGATGATAAATGGGGCCTAACATTAAGCTCACAGTTCTGCAGCAAATAGTTTAGTTCTGTCATTGACTTTATTTATTCTAACAATATGAACAATCTCATAGACCACAATCAATGTTCCTTAGAACCATTTAACCCATTTGGAACCCATTTAACCCAGTGAAATCATTTAACAACAAAAAAAGAACAAGTAAACCAAAAACAGTTTGCTCTGTGGAGTTGAGGATCACGTTAACTGCTAATTGTGGCATTTTATTTTGTCATGTATGTTTACGAGCAGATTGCAAAAAAAAAAAAAAGTCTAATAAAAAACAAGTTGATAAAATAACTTTTAAACTAATAATGATTTTCCAAGATTTCTAGAAAAGCACTGACCAATATCCAAGAAAATTAGATAAAACTGCAATACTTAAAAAACAATGACCAGCCATTTTGAGAATACATACAGTAAGAATAACGATACTTGGTAACAGTGTCAAGCAGGATTTCAGTATGACATTATGAACTGTGTGTATTAGCAGCTTTTGATGACCTCTACACCCCAGTGAAAAAAATGGAAAGACACATGTGATAACTGGAATAGATGAATGAGTAACATAAACGGTGACATAGTAAACATAAACATAGTAAACAACACAGACTGTGTGACAGAGAAAGGGGACAAGAGCTGTGTGTGTGTGTGTGCGTGTGTCTGTGTGTGTGCGTGTGCATGTGTGTGTGCGCGCACGTGTGTGTGTGTGTGTGTGTGTACGTGCGTGTGTGGTGTGTATGTGTATGTGTGCGTGTGTGCGCGTGTGTGTGAGCATCTGTGTGTGTGTGTGTGTGTACGTAACTAAGCAGAGGGCACGAACTTGGCCAGAACTTGTTGGGCCTTCTTCAGGCGTTCCATTCTGCCCAGCAGGTACCTCCTCTTCTGGGCTACATCCGACCGCTCCTGAGTGAAGCTCTCGGCATTCTTGTGTCTTATGATGCCCAACATGGCCGTCTTCACCTTGGTGATGTACTGCTCCAGCATGTGGTACAGCACGATCAGGGCCACCTGATTGGCTAAACGATCTGTAGTGATCTGAAAATAAATAAATACATAAATGAATGAATGAATGAACAAACAAACAAACAAACAGAAATGCAGAACCAAGTTTGAGTACAGTGTGGACAATATAGCATGAATAATAATGATAATAATAATAATAATAATTGTATTTGTATAGCACTGTATCATACCAGGCATGCAACTCAAAGTGCTTAATTGGGAAAAAAACATCATTGTTAGATGCATGGACATAGAACACAGTACAGTAGTAAAAATACCAGTGTTACCAACCTCCTAAAGAGCTTAAATTACATCCCTTTAGATGACATTTGGTCTCCCTCAAAAATAGTGCTAATTTTACTCTGTGGTTAGTGTACACTTAATTCGACTCAATATTGTGCAATATTAAGAGCTGCAGAGTTGACATTACATTGGCTACCTGCAGAATTTTACACTGACTGTTGACTCCACTATCGGAGTAACTTGACTCAGACTATTGTAAATACTCTATCTGGATTTACACAAGTCTACTCTGAAGCACTGACGCTTCATTTGTTTTTACTGTCAAATGTACTAAGTTGTTAAAAAATCTACATAACAGGATTAAGACAGAAGTTTGAAAATGCGTTTGACCACCAGTGTGCAATGTGCAGTTAAAACTAAAGAAGAACCAGAACTAGAGAATGAGGTAAGGGGGTGACATCCGTACTTTAAAGTAAGCGTTCAGATGATGAGTCATCCCGCGAATGTCTGCGTTAGTCTTGTCTGACTCCTTCACCAACTCATCGCGGGGTTCTGATTTGATGGCGTCTAACTGGCAGCTGTAGAGTCCGTCCTCTGAGAAGATTATTTTCTCCATGGCAAACTGTGTCTTCAGCCTCTCCTCTGCCCTCTTGTACTCCTGATCCCTCAGGTCCTCTAGGTGGTCCTTGGCCTCCCGCATCAGCTGTGGATAAATGTCGAAGAAGGACTTGGTCGTCTTGTTCACGGCCGTGGTAATGATATCTGATTAAAAATAATAAAAAGGACAGAAAAATTCTATATAATCAGAAGTTAAATAAATGACACTTACACACACACTTTTATTGGATGGCCACCACCATGGGCTGACAGATCTTGTGGCACAGTAGGACAGGCTTGCTTGCTATGTCAGGCTTGCTTGGCTATATGGTTGAAATGCATCAACAGTAAAATTGTAATTTCTCCACGAGTCATTCAACATGAAAAAGAATTAGCACGTATTATATCTCTGACTGCAAAACACAGATCTGTGGATGAGATAAGGGAAATCTGAGGCTGCAAAGATGTCCACGTGTCTTGGCCCACTAGGCCTTCTTCAGAGGATATTAAGGGGCTTCAGATGGTTAAGTGGTTCATCTATTCACAAAAGAGTAGTCTGCACTGAATTTGAACATTTCTTTTGTGCCCCTCTATGGGCTAGAACAGCAATACACAAGTTTGCAATATCCAATCACAAAATGACAAATGTGAAATGACAAAAGATACTTCAGCATTGTTATCAAGACAGAAAAGTAGAACATAGATGAGTACTGAACGTATTGTACGTACCTTTACAGTTTTGTAGAAGAGTCAAAGCTGGCTCCTCTAATTCCTCCACATTCTGTCTGACAATGTCTTCAAATATCCTGTAGTTCACAAACCCAGGCAGCTCTTTGCCTCTGTGAATTTGCACAAATTCCATCATATCTGCATCTAACTGTTCCTTCACTGAAAACAGACAAAATGTGACAAAAAGTCATGAGTCTTCAGGATAAACCAGTGTATCAGGCAATCAGCTGATCAAGTAATGACAAACACTTACACCGTACGGCTTTTTCGTCAAGCTCTGCCTTCCAAACACTGAACAGCTTCCGTATGGTCGTGAAAACTCGGGTGCGGGAGTCCCTTATATCCTCCTCGGCTCTCCCCACGTCTGTGAGAGCCTGATTGAAGCTGTTGATTTTCTGCAACATACAAAACAGACATTTAATTTCAATGAACTGAAATAAGACCCTGGGGTCTTATAGGAGATGGACTTTAGATCAGAGGTTTGCATGTTCAAATCTCACTCTCCCACTCCCTACCATACTCTGTAGCTGAGGTGCCCTTGAGCCAGGTACCTAACTGTACGTACTGTACATGAAGGAACATGTCCTTCAGCATACGTGTGCTTCAGTACAGTATATCACGAAAGTGATTACACCCCTCACAGTTTTCTTCAGATCACACAACATGGTTCCAGTGATCCATATCCTTGGTCTGTTCATCTCTCTTGAGACCAAGATAAACAATTGTTTTAGATGGTGTCAAGCATGTGTGGTGGTAAACAAGTGAGTTTTACAAAAAAAGTGTATCCTCTCAATAGCCAAGCATGGTAGTGGGACTGACATGGTTTGGGGATGCATAAATGCTGTCAACATTGGCAATCTGAAATACACCTAAAAGAAACATGCATGTCAACATGCACTGTGACTACTGAAGCAGATCATGATATTTTCCATAGGATTGCATTCAAATCTCACACCAATCTATTTAAGACAGGCGCACACTCAAAATGTAAAAGTTGAATGCAAAGAAAGGTTGAACCACACACTGATGACCTCCCTTTTAACCCCTTTTCATTTCGAGACAATTCGAGCCAACACAGCGCCTTCTCTACCGGATTTTAATCTGGGGTGTACTCACTTTTGTGAGTATATGTTCAAACATTAATGGCTGTATTTTGTTTTTTTCTGAGTGAACAAGAAATTGAAGTGGTTAAATATGTTGTTAAAAGGTCACTAATCATTGTGTCAAAGTGATATACTGTATATACATGTACCGGTATATCATATACAAATATCACAAATTTACACGTTTAGAAATACCCTTTGTGACTTGGAAATTTAAACTTTCCATACACAGATATGCAGATCTTGTCCATGTCCGTTATTTTGAATTCAGTCATAGACAACTTTGGCTGCAAAATGGCTACAATTACAGCAAAAAAGAGAGAAAAAATGCTGAAATTACATACTGGGCCTTTAAAAACATCTTTACCTCAATGAGGAAATTAACCCGTCCGCCTTCATCTTCAGGGATTCCATCTCCCAGCATCCTCAGCTGTGCAGATGTCTGCTCCAGTTTGTCGGTCACCTGTTTCTCCAGCAGTGGAAGGGACCTCTGATAGTGGAGCGAGCACAGAAAAAGGCACAAAAGAGTATGCTTTTATACTACTAAGTCATCATTGTTCAAAGGCAAGCCTTGGCTAGTAAAATTACTTTTTGCATCCATTGTCTGTCATGAGCCTTGTTGTAAAACTGATATTACTATAGATATTTGAGTAGAAGTAACCAAGTATGTTTATGGGGTTTGATGGAATGCTGTGAAATCATTTCCTTTCCATTCCCATTGCACACGTTTCAGCAGTTGAAAAATATGTAAGGAAGAACACTTATGAGGTGTAGAGTTTGTCATATTTTCCTGAAGAAACGACTTCATGTTATGACTGTACTCACGCTGATGTGATACACCAGTTCCTTGGTTAGTCTGTCTGACAGGGAGGGAATAGAGGCTCGTCCTTCATCCAGGAAAATGCTATGGATGAGAAAAAGGTGTCTGTCAAATTATGTGTTGTCCAGCTTGTTAATAGCTGGTCGAGGTACAATGAAAGATTTGTGCTTACACTAATTTGTCACTTCATGTACAGTGTAATCTGTCTAAGATATTGATAGATACATAGCCATTATTGGAAATTTGTTTTCACCACCATCATAACTTGTTACAGCCAACATGAAGACATAAGGCTACAAGACAGGCATGGGGACAACAATACCACAGATACATATACACAAGGACATCAAGCACCATACATGCACACTCAAATACTGTCACAAGCACATACTAACATAATAAGCCATACAACCACACCATAAATGACAGTCACATATTATACACTGGGCCCATATAGGGTTAATGTGGAAGGTTGTTCAGTGCAGTGATAGCAGATGGAACAAAGATTTTTTTGTGCTTTCATGACTTTATTTGACAGGACAGTTCGAGAGGTGGACAGGAAGCAAATGGGGAGAGAGATGGGGAGGGGTCGGCAAATGACCCGGGCCAGGAATCGAACAAAGCTTTTGCTGAAGCATACTCGTTGCCATTTGAGGGATGATTATATGGTAAGTAGTTCTGGCACGTTGTATGTACATAACTAGGAGCAGGCTTCACTTAGTTCAAATATTTTGTATTGAATAACGGTGTTAGCCCAAATGGTACATTGGTACAGTGAACTCAAATGCAATAGAAGAGTCCGCTCGCTTAAATAAAAGAGGTTTCAGCCTCTTTTGCGGCAAAACAGTACAGGCATGAATATACCTACCTAAAGTATGCATGATCTGTGAAGAACTCTCTCTCTTTCTCCAGGGCTTTGGTCAGAGACATGTTGTCATTGATGTCCAGCTGGCCTCGACACTTCACCACCATGTATCCCTTCTTGAGTGGGATGACTTGGTTGTTGAGAGTGTTCACTACGCCCTCCTCTGCACCTTTGTCCACCAGGTCTGGTTTCGTCAGGATGCCTGCAGATGAGACAGTGTGAGCTGAGTATTCCCTATACTCTCAAAAGCTCAGAGATATGTATGTATCTATACAGAATTCTTAAAATAGAATATCCCTTAAAAAAACAGAATATCCCTTCAAAACACTCAAGGACACTATACAAAGATAAGCGACAGTAAAAACAAGACACAATAAAAGCAGAGAGAATGTAAACACACAATTTTAAAGATTTTCGAGTCACAGTGAATACGCTAACAGAAAAAAGTGAGCCTTCAGTTTGGATTTGAACAGGGGTAGAGAGTCAATATTGCGGATGCCGGGACGGAGTGAATTCAAGAGTTGGGGAGCAGAGCAACCAAAGCTCTACTCCCCATAGTACTGACGCGGCAGAGGGGACAGTGAAAAAGATAGCGGAGGAGGCTCGGAGGAGGTCAGAGGTGCTACTAGTAATGTGGAGAAGATTGGACAAATATGGAGGGGAAAGATTGTGGATGGCCTTGAATGGCTGGAAGAGAATGATTCATGTTCCCATATGTGTTACAAAAAAAAATCACAAAATCACAAAATTGACAAAAAATAACAACCTTTCTCTTTGTGCTTAAATGTGCACTCGCTAATGTTTTAGAACTTATAAAGCTTTCCAGAATTTATACTGCCCATTCACAAATGTTAGCTTTTTCATGACTACTTACCACCACCATAAAATTCCAAGTATTCATTAAGACTGGGAAATTTGCACTTTTCATACTGTACATGAAAAGGAGATCTTCCCCATGGTCCGCCATTTTTGAATTTCCAGAAATAGAAATGTTTAGCTACAAGACTTACTGCACTTTGGTCCTACTAGTAAATATTAGTAATATTCAGGAACATATCAAATTTGGCAATAGGCAGTTCCGATGAGAGGTATAGTTGCAATACCTATTCTGGCCACCATCCTACACAGTGCACCTTTAAATATGACACCCAGTAAAAATACAGTAAGGAGAAAAACTGCATTACCCAAAGTCCTTTGCCCATCTGGGTCCACTGTTTTAGCCATCCTCAGAGCCTCAGTGGTGGCGATGTCAACATTTGCAGGTACCACAACCAAATTGATGGTCTCTTGCTTTTTGATGAATGTCTCTATCAGTCTCTTAATCTATAAAACATGTTTTCATGCATAACGACACTTTAACAAACATGGGTCACTTTACTGTATTTTACAATCTATAATGTTTGGAATCTTTGCCTTTTTAAATCATTGTCATTTACTACAGCTAGTACTGCAGCAATCTTGCTGAGCAGTGCTGACCTGTTCCTCGATGTCATGGGACTGGTTGCCCGTGGCAACTCTAGCGATGCCTGGCAGATCGATGAGAGTCAGATCAGGAACGTTGGTGCCTTGGATCTCCAGGTGGATCATCTCATGGCTGATGTCTTTCCCCTCACCTGCAAGAGCATTCTGGGCTGTTGGGGGAAAACAGAAGATAAAAAGAAAGACTTTAAACCAGAGAGAGTAGAGAGAGAGAGGTTCCATTGGCCCATTGTTTCCGGGTTCTATTATTGCAAGGGGGGGGGTCCCCCTTTAGGCAGACCTAAGGACTGTTCTATTCAATGCTAGGAGTATTATGACACGCCCCTTTAGGCAGACCGGAACCTGGTCATGTTAGGTGCCCATAGCAACCTATTACATTGGCATATCTCTATATACTTCTCTGCTTTAACTCTCTGGTGCATGAATGAATTTCAAAGAGAATTTCAAAGGCGCATTCAGCCATGTAGGATTGAATCACAAAAAACCCTCACTGACTGCTATCAGTGCAAAACAAGCATGATGAATGTTAAAACTGTGGTAAGTTGAGGTAAACTGGTTTGAGTTAGATTTTGGCGGTTTCAAATGAATATAGCCAACAACATTAATCAAACAGCTTCAGTACAATTACCTTTGATGACGGCAGCCCCCACTTCTGCTGGTCTTTTCAGCTCCTCTTTGAAGTGTTTCTGATATGAAAGCACCCCAGACCAAGCAGTGCCATTACTGACTCTCTTTAACTTCAGTACCAGTGGGCAGCGTGTCACAATGCCTGGAGAAATGGGAGAAAGATTGTGTATATTGTTTGTATATTGCAGATCTTATGTAAAATAGACTTGTCTAGAGTTTTATTTTTTCACTATCAGTAGGCCCTAGAGCAAACGAGTCTGTGTTTAATGCAACATAAGGTGCTGTGAGCATGGCATTGCATGGACATGGACATGCCTGTTGCATGCTTTAGTGGTCAAATTCCTACTCTAGGTTACTGTCAACGGGTCAATGACGTTTTTTAGTAGGAGACGTCAGTACAACCACAGCTAATGCCCATAAATTAATCAAAAATGGGTAATTCATGTAGGCTCATGAAATGCTTATGCTTCGTACTGTAGATAATGCAGTAAAAAATCCACATAATTATACTATTGACATCAGCTGTTGTTGCCTTGCCGTCTGCTACAGAAACAATATTGACCCAAACTTGACACACACAGTTTTGAGCACAACATTGACAATTATAACTAAACCGACATAGGCCTAATTATGATTAGATTAAACCAAACCAACGATTAGAATGTTTAATATAGGCCTACACCTAGGGTCTACTAGGTCTTACCTGTGCCCCTGGGCAGTGCCACCCCAGAGAGGGCTTCCAGCACTGAGCTCTTCCCTGAGCTCTGGTCGCCTATGACAGCGATGGCAGGCAGAGCCAGGTCCTGCTCCACTCCCAGAGACCTCAGGGAGTCCACCAGGTCAATGCAAGGCCGCACCTGCTCCTCATAGTGCTGGGACAGATAACTGCTCTCCTCCTGCATCATGTAGTTGGTTACGTAGTCCAATCCTTTTTAAAACCTCCTCCTAATAATAAGCGCCTAATTCAGTATCAAAATCAGAGTCAGTCAAAGGCCCAATCTCAATTCACCCCTTGGCCCTACCCCTTACCCCTCCCCTCCATTTTGTGTAGGGGTAGGGGTATCCCAATAGTCGTTAAGACAGAGGGGTAGAGGTAAGGGGGAGGACTTTGTAGCCCTCAAAAATGAGGGGTTCGGCCAGGCAGACTCCGTTTGGAGGGGTAAGGGGTAGGGGTAAGGGGTGAATTGAGATTGGGCCATTGTCTTCTCTGTGACAGTAAAAACAATTTCACACTAAGCGTTCACACTACGTTGAGTTAACAATTTTTAAATCATGACACATTTGTGTAGGTACTACTACGTAATTAATCAGACGTTCAGTTATAACACAACAACCAAACAGAAGATAACTATGCTAAATTGACCTTCCAGCATTGCGTCGTAAAGGAGGAACAGAAAACCGAATCATCCATCATCACCATCATAATCATCATCATTAGAAAGAAGGAAAGAAAGAAAGAAAGAAAGAAAGAAAGAAAGAAAGAAAGAAATGAATACAATTCCTCCACTCACTCTGTTCGCTGTGCACCGATGCTCTGAAAGGTTGGCTTCTGTTCTGTATGTGACCGCATGTAAAGAAATTGACAATAAAACCGACTTGACTTTCTGTTAGGAGGAAATGAAACCTAGGGGAGGGACTTCACCCACAGCCCCTAGAAAATCTGTGGTTCGCCTCTCGCTGCCGTCTGCGGTAAACCAAGGTTCCTGTCAAGCCGGATAGCCTACTAGTGCTCTTCATGCCGGATAGTTCTCTTCATGCCAGATTCAGATAACTTGTACCGGTAATCAGAGAATATATTTGGTGACGTCACGTAGGATGTGGGCTGCAGCTGCTGTGCTGTTACAGATACCTGCTTCGAGGGAGCGGCACAGCCCAACTTTCTTTTTAGGCTAGTGACAATGGCCTCAAAATTTGGAGACACCCCAACCGGAGGTAGAACAAAACCCAATAATGTTTTTCCTCATCTCTAAGGTGTCCCATACATGAAAATGATTCTTGGCCAAAGTGGTTTTAATGCTAAGACTAAAAATTTTACACATTTCCATATGCACCTCCAAACAAAAAAAGCACCCAAAATGTGACTTCTCCGTATGGGAGTAGATATACAAAAAAACATGCAGAAAATTACCAGAAGCTCTGAGAGCTTTGAGAATTGGTATGCTTGTGCCCAGGGGCTACCTGCACCAGGTAGAAGTGGTTTTATTGGACCATCTTGATGTATGAAGGAGATATAGGCATTTAATCACACACCTAAAATAGGCGGAAAATGAAAAAAGTGATATTTATACAGAATGTCATCATTTACATTGTAATTGCTTTGTCAGGGAATGTCATATGCACACATATGATATCTTGATGGAAAGGTGAGATCGTTCTGAATCCAGCAATATCTCATATGTATATATTTTCTGAATATTAAAGATGGCATATTGTTCAATGTATGAGGTGCCCAGAATGAAAAAAAATCGAAAGGGAGTTACAGGACCTATTTCAATGCACTTAAGTGGTGACAGGAATGCTCACAATTGTATTACAGTAGACTATATTACTTCAAATAAACTTATTATTAGTGTGTGGTGCTATAGATTATGCTTGAATGAAGAATCAGATTAGGGTGAAAATATATTTATCACTAGTGTATATATATATACAGTATATATATAATTTCTTGCACATCTGTAGGTATTGTTAAGCTGGAAAATGCAGTGACTCCACCTACTTCCAATGCCTTGCAACTAGCTCATCAGAATATTGCATCACTCCTTTCAGGTAGATATGATAGAGGAAGGGGAAATAGAGTGGATGTTATTCAATTTGTTCAGAGATCTTTTATCTTCCACGAAGTGAAGCTCTCCAGTTCTTCTCCCATGAAAGAGCCAGCTATATATATATTTATATATTTCTTGCATCTGTAGGCAATTGTAAAGCTGGAAAAGATGAGATTGTGCTGAATCTAACATTACCTAATATATATTCTCAACATTGATGATGGTACACCATTCAATACATAATGTGTCCAAAAAAGAAAGAAAATGAACCAGTCTATTCCATAGATATAAAAGTTCAAAGGCTGGTTCATTAATTAACCGTAGTGGTGCTCTGAAGCCTAGTATATATTTAAGTATAATATTATTAACCAATACAACACAGTGAGGGAACTATATGGTATAAGGATATTTGTTCTTAAAACTTCCTTACAATAATATAGCGTACCAGATACACTGCACCAACATACCACTGATGTATACAGGTATCGTAATGGCATTGATAAACCTAAATCAATAAAATCGATCAATCAATCAAAGTACATCATGATACAAAATTGCCATTCAATGTCCTAACGATTAGAGAAAGAGAAAAGAGAAGAAAGAATGCATTGTGTACTGTACTGTATCACTTAAGGCAGATGAGAATAAACCTTTTCACATTTCTTTTTAAAATAAGATACTATCGGGGCAGTTCTAATTTGGACAGGAAGCTGGTTCCAGCATTTTGCATAATGACTAAATGCCATTTCACCCTGTCTAGATCTGGTCAGTATAGGGAACTTAAGTTCATTACATTTCCCTGACTCTTTTATCCAATGGCTACATTCAGTGTGTGTGTAAAATACAGAGTGCAGGCTTATACTGTATATAGGGTTATAAGAGTTGAGCATGAAGATAAATACTCCTAGAAGATATGTGTATGATATGTGTGATATGTGTGTTTTCAGCTTCTTAAAAGTTGAGGGGGATGACCAAACTCTTGTATCAGCTGGTAACTTGTCAGACCATTGGGATTACCTTGTCAGAGGCCAAGGCGAGACTGTTGGTGTTACAGTATTGCGAAGCAACATTACGTTTTAGTGCATCCTCAGATAAAATGAAACAGTTCCTTTCAGGAGAGAATTGCACTCAAGGTACAGAACCTGAGTGGCAGGGTCAGGGGTCAGGGTCAGGTACAGTCTGATTTTCTGTATATTGAACAGTGCAAAAGAGCATCAGTAATTTAAGTGGTGTTTTCAGAAATGATAAGCAGTCATAAATAATAGCACCCAGGTTTATGTAGCGTTTTCTGGGGTAACAGTGGTTGACCTCATGTCTTGCTTGATATAATGGCAGATGATGGGGGTGTTGCTTCATCCATGTGGCCAGGTCTGAGAGACAGAAAAAAAAAGAGGTATCTCACACCAATAAAGTCTTTCTTGAGGTGCTGGCTTCCTGAGCATATAAATGTTAAAGAAAAAGAAAAGAATGCCGCACACTCTGCTCCATGTTTTAATGGTGAAGTGACGTTTCGGCCGTCTGGCCTTCTTCAAACTTACAAAACAACCACATCCACAGTGCCTTTATATAAACCCCAATTAGTGAACACCTGGTCCCCCTAGAGCATAGAGCTCCCCCATTGGTTGGTTACCTTAAATGCTTCCGAGCACAAGGCTCACTCGTTAGCAAATCAGTCTTAATTAGAGGTAACCAAGAGTATTTACAGCTATTTACACAGGTTAACAGATTGAAATTAAAACATCAGTTCATCAAAACATCACAAATAATACAATCTGAAAACACAAAAACACATTTTTTACAGGAAACTCTTCAGAGAAAACATTTAAGGTCATATTCAACATTCAAACCATAAGGTGTTAAGGTTTTTAAATGGTATATCCAGTAGTGTTCTCTTCTGGAGAGTAAGTTGTCTAAATCACCTCCTCTAGGGGGCAAAACCACTTTCTCAATACCAATGTATTTAAGGGATGAAATGGGGTGATTGAATTCAACAAAATGAGCAGCAACCGGATAATTCAAATTTTTGCATCTAATCGTGCTGCGGTGTTCAGCTATACGTGTCTTCAAGGATCTACTCGTTTTACCAACATAAGATTTACCACATGGACAAGTTATTAAATATATCACAAATGTTGTACTGCAAGAAATTTTACCTTTGATTTTAATTTCCTTTCCTGTGTGTGGGTGTTTAAAACTATTACACCTGTATGTGTAATTGCATTGAGCACAGTTGCCACAGCGTCTATTCCCATCAGGGATCGGTGCTAGAATGGTTTGGGACACAACAGGGTCAGGAGACAGATATGAATGCACAAGTTGGTCTCTTAAATGTCGACCTCTTTTGTAAACAATTAGTGGTCGTTCATTGAAGACATTTTTTAATTGATCATCAGATTCCAAAATGTGCCAGTGTTTCATAATTATATTTTTAAACTGTCCACCATTTCTGCAATACTCAGTCGTTAATATTACCCGTCTATTAGATTTCTTTTTTGGTTTATCTTTTAATAAATCTGTTCTTGGTATATCATTGATTTTATTAGCTGCTTCATTCAAAACAGAGTTTTTGTAGCCCCTCTTTGTAAAGTTATTTTTCATGGTTGTCATGTTCTTGTTTAGGTCTTCAGGTTTTTTACAGATACGTTTTAAACGACAGAATTGGCTAAAAGGTAGGCTGTTCTTTAGTGGTAGAGGATGGTCAGAATCAGCCCTTAAGAGGCAGTTTCTCGCTGTGGGCTTTGTGTAGAGATCAGTGTATAATTTCTCCCCATCTCGAATGATCCACAAATCTAAAAAACTCAGCTTTGTGTCGTTGTAATCCATGCTAAAGGATATAAATTCAGAACATGAATTGAGGTAAGCAAAAAAATCTGTTAATTCAGTCACCGAACCTTTAAAGAGGCAAAAAATATCATCCAAATATCTCTTCCAAATAAAGATATTGTCTTTAAAAATATGGTTAGAATAAATATAGTTTTCCTCAAATAGACCCATATATAGATTTGAGAAAGAAGGTGAAAAAGAACTCCCCATAGGAACTCCATGTCTCTGAATGTAAAATGTGTTTTGAAATACCCAGTAATTATGTCTTAAAATTAATTTGGACAATTCCAAAATGCAAGTTTTCGAAGGATTACACATAGAATCAAGTAAGTAATGGTCTAGTGCTTCCATGCCTCCATCATGTGGTATGGATGTATACATTGCATTGATATCAAAAGACACTAAATACATCTCTTCCTCTCCAAGAGAGTTAATGGACTCAATGATGTTTACAATATGACCTGTATCTTTAGTGAAAGAAGGCAAAGCTTCTGTCAAAGGTCTGATAAAGTGGTCCACATAGGTTGACAGATTGGATGTAATAGAACCGATACTGGCCACTATTGGTCGGCCTGGCGGTTGATCAAGATTCTTGTGTATCTTGGGTAAAGTATAAAAAGTTGGAATAACCGGGTGTTCAATGCGTAAAAAGTCATGTTCTTTTCTGGAGATGTCTCCTTTTTCAAACAGTTCATCAATGGTTTCAAAAATAATATTTTTAAAACGTTGTGTTGGATCTTGTGGTATTTCTTCATAAAACATTTTGTCAGCTAACTGTCTTAAGCATTCTTGTACATAGTCAGTTTTGTTCATTACCACTGTAGCTCCACCCTTATCTGCTGATTTTATAACAATAGACTCATCTTCTTTTAGATCTTTCAAAGCATTTCGTTCCTCTTTTGTCAGGTTTTTGTATTGTAATCTCTGTTTTTCTTTGAGATATTTATCAACATCCTGTTCAACTAGTCTACAGTAAGTCTCAATTGAATTGTTTCGATTTATTGGAGGTACAAAAGTGCTTTTGTTTTTAAATACTTTTTTCTCAGTTGTGTCTGTATCACCACACTCAGTAACTTGTTTATCATTTTCTTTAAAGAATTCTCTTAAACGAATGTTCCTAAAAAACTTGAACAAGTCTACTTTCACATCAAAGTCTCTTATGTTATTGGTGGGTACGAATGAAAGTCCTTTGTTAAGTACCGAGAGATAGAATTCATCTAAAGACTTACTAGACAGGTTAAATATTGTTACTTCCTCTGTCGGTAGGTCTGGGACCGGATCCGGCCCAAATCTTCTTTTCATGCCCCTTCGTGTTGGTTTGTGGGTCTTGTTTTTTTGCGACCCCTTCCTTTGTTGTTGTGTACAGGTGGGGTTCGGTCTTGGGCATGTCCTGATAAAAAACTGGAACTTGAGGCTGATGAGTATTGGTCCGACGAAAATTGGTCAAATCGTTGGTGGGTCATCGGTCTTCTTTTTCTTGCTGTCCATTCTGGGTTTCTCCAGCGGTAGATGTTGTTCTCCTTCACGTCTTTCTTGTCTCTGTTGAACTTTCTTATTTTCCTCTCCTTTATTTCTTTTGCCAATTTTTCTTCCAATTTCTGGTTTTGCTTGAGGAGGTCATTGTATTGTCCTTGATTTTCCAATGTCTTTGCCAACAGTTCTTTCTTCTCATTAATTTCTTTGTCCAATTCTACCACTTCTTTTTTTGTTTCTTCAATTAGCAAAGTCATGAGATCAAAGGAACATTTGTTCAATATAGCGCACCATCTTTCATGGAAATCCTCTGTCTTTTGTCCCAGCATAGGCTCTTTTTGCCATCGTAGACCTCTGGGTATGATGCCTTGCCTCACATAATCACTCAGGGTGACTGCATGCAGGTGGATCCTGACTCTGCGCTTGCCAAGGTTGAGCAGTTCTTTGGAGAGTTCAGGTGCTTGTAGAGGGGTCTGATCAAACAACGACTCAGTGTAGAGGATGTCTTCCCTTTGTTGTTGGCTATATTCAGATGACTTTGGACATGCTTCTGTGGAATCCGATGCATCTACGGATTGTGTTAGCGACATCTTTGGAGCTTTTTGGGTGCTGATTACGAAAAAGGTAACTTTAGAAAAAAAGAGGTATCGCACACCAATAAAGTCTTTCTTGAGGTGCTGGCTTCCTGAGCATATAAATGTTAAAGAAAAAGAAAAGAATGCCGCACACTCTGCTCCATGTTTTAATGGTGAAGTGACGTTTCGGCCGTCTGGCCTTCTTCAAACTTACAAAACAACCACATCCACAGTGCCTTTATATAAACCCCAATTAGTGAACACCTGGTCCCCCTAGAGCATAGAGCTCCCCCATTGGTTGGTTACCTTAAATGCTTCCGAGCACAAGGCTCACTCGTTAGCAAATCAGTCTTAATTAGAGGTAACCAAGAGTATTTACAGCTATTTACACAGGTTAACAGATTGAAATTAAAACATCAGTTCATCAAAACATCACAAATAATACAATCTGAAAACACAAAAACACATTTTTTACAGGAAACTCTTCAGAGAAAACATTTAAGGTCATATTCAACATTCAAACCATAAGGTGTTAAGGTTTTTAAATGGTATATCCAGTAGTGTTCTCTTCTGGAGAGTAAGTTGTCTAAATCACCTCCTCTAGGGGGCAAAACCACTTTCTCAATACCAATGTATTTAAGGGATGAAATGGGGTGATTGAATTCAACAAAATGAGCAGCAACCGGATAATTCAAATTTTTGCATCTAATCGTGCTGCGGTGTTCAGCTATACGTGTCTTCAAGGATCTACTCGTTTTACCAACATAAGATTTACCACATGGACAAGTTATTAAATATATCACAAATGTTGTACTGCAAGAAATTTTACCTTTGATTTTAATTTCCTTTCCTGTGTGTGGGTGTTTAAAACTATTACACCTGTATGTGTAATTGCATTGAGCACAGTTGCCACAGCGTCTATTCCCATCAGGGATCGGTGCTAGAATGGTTTGGGACACAACAGGGTCAGGAGACAGATATGAATGCACAAGTTGGTCTCTTAAATTTCGACCTCTTTTGTAAACAATTAGTGGTCGTTCATTGAAGACATTTTTTAATTGACTGAGAGACAGGCAGACAGACACATAGACATTGCAAAAAGGCGGAACCAAGACAATGCATTAGAGCATTATAACACCCTAATTTTCCCAGCTATTTATTGTAATTCAAGTTGTAGACATTGAATGCATAGCTTGAAATGGTACAAAGGTAATTAGACATCTAGAGGTGAAAGAGATGTTCTGAAACGTTTGTAGTGTACACGCAGAAACTATGGAGTTATCTCGCTGGACAGACAGGTGTTTATCATCAACATAGCAGGGAGCAGGGTGAGTGGACAACATTGCCCAGTGAGATGAGATAAAGATGGCAAAGACAGGGGGGCCTAGCACAGAACCTTGGTACCCCTGAGAGGATTTGAGTTGAGGGGTCTTGACCATGGCACATTAAAGGAATGCCCAGTGTGGTCTACCTCCGATGCCTTGTTCCCAATTAATTAAGCCTACATTTGGCAAATGGACCAGGATAGATGACGTCATTACTCTTCTGACTTGCACTTTGGTTGGCCCTTTCTTCCAGGTCCAGCCAAACAATTTGCTTAGCTGTAGAATATGATGTGGTTGCTGGATTGAAGTCTAGTGTATTTGACACACTGTTATTTCCCTTAGTTTAACAAACCCTAGCCTTACCTTTCCGCCTATTTGCCAAAAATGATTTGCCAAAATGATATTGTAAAAATAAAACGATCTGCTAGCCTACCGAATGAAGAAAAGTGTGAGACATCATAGTTCTTTACTTGGTCAATCCAGCCATATAGTCATCAGATGACATGGATAAATTAAGTGAAATGTCATCAGTAGGCTACAGATATGGTGCTTTATGACTTCACTAACATTTAGTGGGTTAATCCATTTAAAAAGCTATGAAACAAATAATTTACTGAATTCAATTCACTAACATGTGACATGATGGTATTAAGTGTAGTGGAAAGTGCGCACATCCAGCAGAAAAGCATCAGCAGGTGCCAAATCAAAAAACTTCTTTAGATCTATGTTCGAAACGTTGCTCCAAATAAATGAAGTCTTTTGCAAGCAGTGTGCAGATCCTTTCCCGCTCATGATGGTATTAAGCCACACCTGAGTGATGTCAGGTAATGCCTGAGTGAACCTAATGAAGAAGCTGTGCATGGATCTATGAACTTTTGAATTCACTGAATATGTTTGCTATTCCCCTCCCTGTTTATTTCAGTAGGCTCATGAAATAAAAGGCCTTTGCTTCCTGCTGTCAGGCTTTGGTAATACACATACCATTTGTATGTAAACATAAATCATTGCTCCTTCCAGGAGCAGTCTTTATTTATCACACTATCACCACCCAGCACCTCCTCCCTCCCTCCTCTCTATAATCACAGCAGACCTGGTTAAAGCCCATTAACTGGATAGGACATCACCAAGACTGCTAAAGACCTGTGGTGCTGAAGTGGCTGAGCTGCTGGAATATTTATTCAGCCGAGTGTACATCTTAGTAAGGCACCAACTCTGAACACATTATGCCTTATCCTGGTCCCCAAAAAGCCACATCCAAAAGAGATAAACGACTTAAACCGAGAGGCCCTCCCTTCACACAGCATGAAGACAGCTGTGGGGCAGCCGTGGCCTAGTGGTTAGAGAGTTGGTCTTTCAATCTGAGGGTTGCAGGTTCAAATCCCACCTGACCTCTCCCTACATCTCCATGGCTGAAGTGACCTTGAGCAAGGCACCTAACCCCACATTGCTCCAGGGACTGTAACCAATACCCTGACAAATAATAAATGTAAGTCGCTTTGAATAAAATGAAAGCGTCAGCTAAGTGAAATGTAATGTAATGTAATGTAATGAAGACAATGCTGTTACATACACTCAGACTGCAGTAAGTCATGCACTGGATCTAGTACAGTTTTCATACCAGGAGAAGGTTGGAGTGGATGATGCCATCACATACCTATTGCACAGGACATATAGTCATGTTCCTTTACTTTTCCAGCGCTTTCTACAACATCCAACCCTCCATTGGGAGAGAGGCTCCTGGGTTTGGATGCCCTCCTTGTGCACTTGATCAGGGACTACCTAACAGAGTGGCCACAGTTTGTCAAACTGAAAGATTGCCTCTTGGACACTGTAGTATGGTACTAAAGCAGCCTGGGGAACTGTGCTCCCTCCTCTCCTGTTCACTTTGTACACATCGGACTTAACATATTTTCAACACAGGCACATACCACATGCAGACATTCTTGGATGATAATACAATTGTAGGCTGTATTAAGGCAGGAGGGGGAATACAGGAGTACAGGGCTTTGTGCAGTGGTGTAATGCACCTACAACACTAAGACCAAGCAGATGAAGGTGAACTTTTTGGAGGTCTAAGCCCGCTCTGCAACCAGTCTCCATTGAGGTTGATGAAGTGGAGATTGTAAGCATATCTGTGGGAATACATCTACTGATGCAATCTGGACACATCTTCAGTGATGTTCCTGATATCATTGGGGGTTTTCGGGTCTTTCAACATCATACCCCCCGTCAACCAGGCGACCCAACCGGGGGTGATCAGGCCCCAGCTTGTGTCCAAATGGCGCGCTAGCTACCACGACTCCATGGTTCTCCTCTCTTGAGCCACAGCCATCTTGAGGCTCTCTCTGCCGCTTCAGTGGTATTGCGGATGGCTCTCCTCTTATGCAGTCCGACGATGCCTAAATGCCCCAATGCACTGGCCAAGGACCGGGCAGCAAAGCCTCTGCATCCTACCTCGACTGGTAGGCACTTCGCCCTCCAACCTGACTGCTGGCACTCATTGGTCAGCCCTGCGTACTTGGAGAGCTTCCTCTCAAAAGCTTCTTCCAGGCGGTCTTCCCACGGGACTGTGAGTTCCAGCAATACGACCTGCTTGGTGGCCTCTGATACAAGGACGATGTCAGGGCGGAGGGTGGTGACTGCAATGTTGCTGGGGAACCTCAGCTGTTTCTCAAGGTCCACCAGAAGCTGCCAGTCTTTTGCTGAGGTCAGTATGCCTGTTGGTGCCTTGTTTGCTGGGGTAACCTGCTCTCCAGCCTTGACAAAGGTGATGTTGTTCTTGGGGGTACGCTGCTGCTTTGCCCATACCAGTCCTGTGCTGATAGCTTCGGCTATAGTCTTCAGGACTTGATCATGCCTCCAGCGGTAACGCCCTTCACCTAGTGCTGTTGTACAGCAACTAAGGACGTGTTCCAAGGTGCCTCTCTTGGAACATAGTGGGCAGGCTGGTGACTCTGCTAGACCCCATGCTTGCAGATTTGACGGACTGGGCAGCACATCGTACACTGCCTGGATAAGAAATTTAATGCGGTGGGGCTCAGCTCTCCAGATCTCATTCCAGGTTACTTTCCGCTCCAGCGCATTCTCCCATCTTGTCCAGGCCCCCTGCTGTCTCATGCCCACGGCCCTACAGGATCGCATCTCCTCCACATCAGCCCTCACCTCCTCTTGAATCTGGTGCCGCCTCTCTTTCCCCCTGGTGTTCATTTTCGGGGTTGGAAAGGATCCCAGACCCGCTCTGCCTCGTGTCACCACTCCCACCAAAGCCTTGTGGCGCAGCCTAGCTTCAGCCGTCTGAACGGCCTCTTCTGCCTTCCACTTCCTGCCCGTCCTCACTTGGATTCCAGCATTGGCCACCTTTGGATCACTGGAGTCCCTGTACAGCACCACCTCTCTAACCCTTGCTACCTTGAACTCCTCCTCCAAGGATTTAAAGGGCAGCTGCAGCTTGTTATTGCGCCCGTAGAGTGCGATGCTGCTCAGACTTTTAGGTAACCCCAGCCATCTCCGCAGGTGGTTGCTGACTTTCCTTTCCAAGGTCTCTACTGTGGAAACTGGGACGGCATAGACAAGGAGAGGCCACAAGATTCTGGGTAGGATGCCATGCTGGTAGACCCAGGCTTTGAACTTTCCAGGTAGCCCAGATTTGTCCACGGCTTTAAGCCAGCCCTCCAACTCAGCACAGGTGGTCTGGATAGATGTTGATCCTTCAGAGAGCTGTCAAACACCTTTCCCAAGCTCTTGACTGGCTTCTCTGTGATCGTTGGGATTGCGGTGCCTGTGATGTTAAACCGGAACTTGTCCTCTACCTTTCCTTTCCTCAGCACCATGGATCTGGATTTGGCTGGCTTGAAACGCATTCGGGCCCACTCCATCATCTTCTCCAGGCCCTTCAGTATCCACCGGCATCCTGGGACTGATTCTGTGGTGACTGTAAGGTCATCCATGAATGCCCTGATGGGTGGCTGACGTTGTCCAGAGTTCATACGTGGTCCTCTGCACTCTGGCTCCGCAGACTTGGTGAGCATATTCATGGCCAAGGAGAACAGCGTCACAGAGATGGTACACCCTGTGATGATGCCTATGTCTACCTTGTGCCAGCTTGATGGAGTTGCTCCTGCAGAGACCCTCATCCTGAAGTTGTTGTAGTAGTCAGCGATGAGGTCTCTGCACTTGCTGGGGACATGGTGTTTCACCAAAGTGAGCTGGACAAGCTTATGGGGGATGGAGCCAAATGCATTTGCCAGGTCAAGCCAAAGTACTGACAGGTTACCCCTGTTTTCTCTGGCCTCTCGGATAAGCTGTGTTACCACACCAGTGTGCTCCACACAACCCGGCATGCCAGAAATACCACCTTTCTGGACTGATGTGTCGATATAGCTGTTCCTTGCCAGGTAGCTGCTCAGCCTCTTGCAGATGGTGCTGAAGAAGATTTTGGACTCAATGCAAAGGAGGGAGATGATGTGGAACTGGTCGAGCTGGGTGGAATCTTCCTCCTTCTGGATCCAGACCCCTTCAGCCATCCGCCATTGTTCTGGGATCTTCACCTTCCTCCAGAACACTCTAAGTATTACACATCTAAGTATTTCAGCGTCTAACAAGACAACAAACTGGACTGGTCAGCCAAAGATGCAGTTTAGAAAAAACTACAGTGTTGGCTATACTTGTCTGCTATAAACTCCTTAATATGTTCTATGAGACTGTTGAAGCCAGTATGTGTCCTTTTCTATGCAGTGGTGTGCTGGGGAGGGAGCACAATGAAGAGGGGGTATTGGGTGTCTTGAAAGACTGATAAGGAAAGCTAGCTCTTTCATGGAAGAAGAACTGGAGACGTCCACTTTGTGGAAGATAAAAGATTTCTGAACAAACTGAATAACATCCACTCTATTTCCCCTGCAATATTCTGATGAGCTAGTTGCAAGGCATTGGAAGTAGGTGGAGTCACTGCATTTTCCAGCTTAACAATGTGCAAGAAATGATATATATATACTCAAACTCGCCTAGGGCACCAAATAAGCCAGAACCGGCCCTGAATAGGCTACCTACAGATGTGCAAGAAATTATATATATACTGTATATATATATACACTAGTGATAAATATATTTTCACCCTAATCTGATTCTTCATTCAAGCATAATCTATAGCACCACACACTAATAATAAGTTTATTTGAAGTAATATAGCCTACTGTAATACAATTGTGAGCATTCCTGTCACCACTTAAGTGCATTGAAATAGGTCCTGTAATTCCCTTTTGATTTTTTCATTCTGGGCACCTCATACATTGAACGATATGCCATCTTTAATATTCAGAAAATATATACATATGAGATATTGCTGGATTCAGAACGATATTACCTTTCCATCAAGATACCATATGTGTGCATATGACATTCCCTGACAAAGCAATTACAATGTAAATGATGACATTCTGTATAAATATCACTTTTTTTCATTTTCCGCCTATTTTAGGTGTGTGATTAAATGCCTATATCTCCTTCACACATCAAGATGGTGAAATTCAACCACTTCTATCTGGTACAGGTATCCCCTGGGCACAAGCATACCAATTCTCAAAGCTCTCAGAGCTTCTGGTAATTTTCTGCATGATTTTTTGTATATCTACTCCCATACGGAGAAGTCACATTTTGGGTGCTTTTTTTTGTTTGGAGGTGCATATGGAAATGTGTAAAATTTTTAGGCTTAGCATTAAAATCACTTTGGCCAAGAATCATTTTCATGTATGGGACACCTTAGAGATGAGGAAAACATTATTGGGTTTTGTTCTACCTCCGGTTGGGGTATCTCGAAAACGAAGGCCTTTTTGGGCCCATTGTCACTAGCCTATTTAGCCACTTCTCTGGAAGAGCACTTGCTCCCTATTTGTAGGATCAGAAACTGAAACTTGGTGTCGTCAAAATGAATCTCTCTTTCCTTAAGTATCATTCTTGCACATGCAGTGAGCGAGTAGCCTAATGTTTGAACCCTTGGCTACGGTTTTGCATTGCATTTATAAACAAAATAATCAATAGGCCTAAATAAATTAAAAATGAACTTTATGGTTATGGTCTCAGTCTGCCATTGCATGCCCTGAAAAATATTCTTTAAATGACACTCCCAGCTGTGTCAAACACTTACTTCCAAGTCTATGCATCAATTATGGCTAAACGAAACAGCCCTTGTGGTCATTAAAGGTCTACTTTTACTTTTGTTATTGAAACTCAATAATCAGATGGATTGTGTTGATGGCAAAAAACATAAACAGAATAGAAATAATTTTATTATTTTAAACTAATAAAACACCAAGTCATCACAGCATTACTTTAAAGGTGCACTGCGTAATATTTTTAGTAGCCTAGTTTATTTCCAGAATTCACGCTGCCCATTCACCAATATTACCTTTTTCATTAGCCTTCTTAGCACCACTATCAATATAAGTATTCATTATGATTGGGAAGATTGCACTCTTCATTCATATATGAAAAGGTGGATCTTCTCCATGTCCGCCATTTTGTATTTCCAGAAATTGACATTTTCAGATGCAAAACTTACTATACCTTGGTCATACTAGTAAATAGTATTATTTATTTATTATCTAAACAGTATTCATGAAACGATCAAATCTGGCAATAGGACGTGCCGTTTCAATTAGCAGCATAGTTGCAATACTCTGACCACAATCCAACACAGTGCACCTTTAAGTTTAAACTAATTCAGTGGTTGATGAGTCATTTCTTTAAAATAGTAAATAAATAAAACACAGTGAACCAGACAGGTGGCATGGAAAACATTTATTGCAAATTCTGTGGTGTATGTACTTTACTTTATGTTGAGGAGGAGAGGAAAGGACATGAACAGAATAGTGTAATCAGAGGTAGAAATAACACACAGGAAATGTTGCAATGTCAGACTGGCTATACACATGTAGTTAGCAAGAGCAGCGACAAACAGGGAGTTTGATGTTGATGTTTTTGTTTTGCTTTTACACATTATGCGTCCAGGGGCCTATACTAAGAAGCTGGTTCAGGAGTAAACCAGGTTACGTTAAGAGGTAAATCATCTAATAGAAGAGTCCTCTTAAAATCCTCTATTAGATTATTTACCTCTCAACTGAACCTGGTTTACTCCTGAACCAGTTTATTAATATACCCCTCTCGGGCCTATACTACAAAACTGGTTCAGGATAAGTTAAGGTAAGGTTAAGGTAAATCATCTAATACAAGAGCTTTTCTTCAGAAATTTTCCTAAGACAATGAGAACTCCAGGCTCTTCTATTAAATGATTTACTTCTTAACTTGACCTTAACGTATCCTGAACCAGCATTGTAGTAGCCCTATCCCTGCATGTGCCATTGTCCCCACGTTCTTCATAACAGAGTGAGGGGCTCCCTCTAGTGGTCGCAGCCAAACAGCTCAGTCGACACCCTCTTCTGCTCAGGCACGTGCTTGGCAGTCATCATGACCATCAGGCTCTCGAAGTGGTAGAAATGGTTGCCGACGATTATCTTGACTCCGTCAGGGCCGCACATGGCGGCGTCCACGTACTTGAACAGGGTGAAGGGCCCGTCCTTTATAGGCACACGAGGGGTTGCCTTCATGTCCACCTCATAGAGGGTTTGGCCTGCATGAAAAAATGAAATACACATTAAAATGCAAAAAAAATAAAATGGCCTGGGGATTTTCGTGAAGCCCACTGTAAATTGTGGGCCAGTCTCTACAAAAAATACAAAAAAATCGAACAGCATTTGCCCACCAGTAAAGGCCCTGTATATCAGATTACCGTTCCAACCCTGTACATACGTACATGTACATACGGTGACTTAAGACATTTTCAATGACAACATGAATAATTTGGTGACAAAAAGAGAGGAAAAAATGAAAAACAAAATCAAGGGCATCATGAAGTGCCAATATCAGCTGTAGGTAGGCCTACCTTTAATGACGTGTGCGATGTGGTGATCTTGACAAATGAAAGCGGCATCCACAGGCCCGTCAAGTCCAAACTCCTCCTTCAGGCTCTTGGGGTAGCCCTCCAGGTGTGTGTGTGGCTCCCCAATTTTGTAGACAAACACTTCGTTGTCCTGCAACACAATCACAATCAAGTAATCACAATCACAATCAAACTTTGTTGTCTGATACACTGGTGTAATGCTTCGTAGTGGCCTGGAAAGGTTTTCAAACTGTGTTGTCAACATGCTAAGCCCATTCCAATCACTCACTACTCAAATTCAGAACTACACGAAGCATTGTAGATTACAAGACATTATCCCCTAGGTTACATGGCGTTAATCCGACATGCCGCTATTCCGACGTTGATGTCTATTGTCGGAATACCGACACGTTTTCCACCGACCGCCGCTATTCCTACCTGCCGCTATTTCGGCATTGATGCCATAAGCTTTTGTTGCATTGTCTTCATTAAAAATATATATATATATATATTCTAAAACAGGGATGTCAAACTCAGGCCCAGGGTTCAAATCTGGCCCACAGAGCCATTTTATGTGGCCCACAAGATCATTTCAAATATGTATTGCTGTTGACCCACAAACACCATTAATGTATAGTGTGAAAATACTTGAACAATAAATTTGGTGTGTCACAGGATGTGCAGATACATCTGAACTACCATATATGATGGGGAAGAGTGTGAGGGAGAGAGAGAGAGAATGAAAGAGTGTGTGTGAAATTTACCTATGAGTATGAAGCGCATGTAGGCTACACATAATTTTAGTCCAATTTTTAAAGTAGGCTAAATGCTGGGTTCGGCCCACGACTTTGTTCCAGATTTTGATTTTGGCCCTCGGTCAATTTGAGTTTGACACCCCTGTTCTAAACCTTTCTGAGAATACTGCCTCTCAAACTGTGAAGCCCTATAATTATCAGAACAGACGAAATTTCCCTTCATAAGGCTGTTAAATCCAAAACAGAGCTGTCCACGCACGTGGTGCTGAAATCAGTGACATAGGCCTAAGACACTTTCCCGCGTTACTGCTTTGAAGGGATAAACTTTGGTGTGAGGGAATACCAACCCACCAGCCAAAAAACCCATAATTCTGCCGGTAGGGTTGGTCAAGTTTACTAGGCTAGATTTGTACTGCTTTCCCCCCACTTCTGGTCCTTCTTACTGTAAGATGAAACACCACAGAGTGAGGTCTGAGAGTTGAAGAATTTTGGCCTAACCGTACCTTGATCATGTGCATGTGTCCTTCGTAGGAGAAGACAGCATCCACCTCACTGTGCAATTCCTTGAATGCACTCTCAATGGTGTCAGAGTGCATTTTCTCTCCTTCCATGTACAAGAAGTGGTGCGCTTTGAAGGGTAAGAAGAGAGAGAGAGAAAGCAAGTGAGAAACAAAGAGAGAAAAATAGCGGTGTAAGTGATGCATGCACATCCAGTGAAAACAGGTGCTGGATCAAACAAACGTGCGTAAAAGAAGAAGGAAAATCCGCACACTGTTGCTGCTCACCGATTCATTGAACACAACGTTTCGTCGTCGTTTTTGTCGTTGTGTAGTCTAATCTATTAGACCAAATGCTAAATGAATAAATGAGTGGGCCTTAACCCAAGTGAAGGTCATCATACTCACATCTGAATGCATACACATTTCCAGCGTCGTCAGATGTGGCAGCATCAAGGTGCACGTGGCTGCAGCGCTCTCTCTCCGCGTGGTCAGCATCATCAGCTGTAGAGTAGGAACAGTGTTGATGAGAGCGCACTGCAGACACTGGTCGGTGTCAAATGGTCATCGATCTCACATCTCTACAACTTGTATTTGTACTGATTTTTAAGTACACCTGTTTTGACCATGTCCACACATTCCACTGTCCATATTGTAAACCCTGACAAGCAATAGTTTCTGAGAACCAATAGTAATTATGATGTACTGTCGTCGCATTTTTAGCAAAGAGGGAATTAGCCAATTTGTGCCAAGAGGCTACAATAAAATAAATATTTAAACATCCAGGGTGCGATTTGTTGAAGACCCAGAAGGGGGGATAAGTTTCAGATTTTAAGCATTATCAATGGAGTTAAATACCCCAAATATTAAAACCCTGTAAGAAAAGTGGAGGTATCAAAACCAGAAGGGGGGACAATCCCCCCCATCCCCCCCTACAAATCGCACCCTGTAAACATCCCTCTCCAAACTTTGGACCCATTAATTAATTAAGATCCATTCACTCACCAAACTTGGGGCACCTCATGAAGTAGCTCCTGGCGTCCTTGGGATATTTGCCGTGCACCTCTCCAGTCATGGGGTCAAACTTGGAGAACTGGTGTCCATGGAAGCAGTAGTAGTGGCCTAGCCAGTGGAAGGCGGAGGTGCAGTTGGGCATGCTGCTGAACTCCTTCTCGTCCACTGTCTTATCCTTGACGTTGAAGTGGTAGATATCATCGCCTGGAATTCATTTTAGCCTTTTAGTCTTTTATATTAGACTTTATTAGTGACAAGACAGTTTAAGAGAGAGACAGGAAACATTTGGGAGAGAGAGACAGGGAAGGGTCGGCAAAGGCCGCATAGCAGACGAGTGCCCTCTATACTGTATATACAGGGCCATAGACAGCTTTGGCCGTACCAAGACAAAGTCATCTTGAAGACCCCCCCCCCAATACGTGCAATTGACTGACTGATCGATCGATTGATAGATAGATAGATAGATAGATAGATAGATAGATAGATAGATAGATAGATAGATAGATAGATTGATTGATTGATTGATTGATTGATTGATTGATTGATTGATTGATTGATTACCTTTGAAGAAGATGATCAGGTCGGCCTTGCAGTCCTCCTCCGTACACTCTACAGCGGCGTCCAGGTGGTCTGGGATGCCGGGGAAGACTTCCTTGATGTCTTTGGGGTAGCCTGGCTCCAGGGTGTGGTTCTCATAGACGAACACCTTGTCGTCCTGATGGCAAGCAAGCAGGGGAAGCAGAAGGAGAATGTAGTTAAGCACATACATAAAGAGTACTCTGGGACCAAATATACGCTATTCTGAAGAAAGCACCCCCCTGACCTAATCATTCAGCATGGCAACGGCCACCTTGGTACTTGGTACTTGGTCCAAGCACTTCAGTTGATTAATGTGCTAAAAAACAACCTTTATTAAATGGGCAAATGCGTTAAAAATCACCAACGCGTATCGGCACTGCGGCCTTTATCAGGGTGATTTTAAATGCATTTTTCCATTTAATAACGTTTTTTTTTTAACCACATTGATCAACAGAAGTGCCTGGACCAAGGATCTTTTTCCTCCATTCTTTTACCCAACAACATGATGTTGAAGGTTATGAAAACAGCACAGGCCAATAATAACAATTCTCTGTATACTACCATTGATTGTGCTTGTCACTTTGAATGATCCTTTCCAACCCCATTTGTGTGTTGTGAGTGTTTTAGAGTGAAACACTGCTCTCAACCATAACCTGTGGCGTTTGCAAATTCACTCAGCTGCACTGTTGGGCAAGTTACTCAAAAACTGTAATTCATTTCTGATTACATGTTACTGTCTTTTCAAAATAATCCCTTACACTACAATATTACTATATTTAAAATGTAAGGCATTACACTATACTTTTGCATTACTTTAGTTACTTTCATCAAAAGAACTGTAGGCCTAAATATGGATCTGGCCATTTATTACAGCGTAAATCAAGCTCATGAGTCATGACTTTTTCACCTCGCTCCCAGGAGTTGTTTTTGGTAGCATGCAGACTAAAAACTACCAGGTTCAGGAATAGCTTCTTTCTGACCAACCACACTGAATACCACTAAAATCCAGGTCATTGTAATGCCTTACAAGATTTTTCCCTGTAATGCCTTACATTACTGCATTACAGCAAAAAGCAATGCATTACAGTAATTAATTACTTTTGTAATGCATTACGGCCCAACACTGCTTAGCTGTCAATGCCTCACTCTATTTATCACCATAAACTAGCTAGCAGAGGGAGCTTACAGCAACTCCAGTGTCAGAGGCCTCCTGCGTAAGGTTAACACTGACCACAACCCTACCCTCAGACAGCCACCACTACCCTTAGTTGTGAAGGAAGAGTATGCACATCCCAGGTTAAGGTGCAGGACAAGGGCTGACTCGGGTTTTATGGTGTAAAGAGTTCATATAATGAGGTGAGGAGCCAATTCTGGGCCTTCTGTCTCCCAGGGCCCAGGACAACTAACCCCAGCCCCGTAGGCTACCCCGTCCCCCACCACCCAAACTAAAAGACAGACATTGAAGACGGGCCAGCCAGGCATGCGCCATACCAGGAAGACGAACATGTGGTCGTGCTCCGGGTGGTCGGGCTGGTGCAGGCGGAAGGCTGCGTCCACATGGCCCAGATGCTGGTGGTCCTTCAGCTCCAGGTAGGAGTCCTTGGCCATCTGGGCCTTCCCGTGGAAGCCTTTGAAGAACCAGCCATCTAGGAACAGCAGGAGCAGATGAGGATTATTTGTGAATCTGTTGTTGTATATTGCTGTATCTGTATGACCAGGTTTTTTTAGGCAAAATTGATCATTTGTAAGGCGTTTATTCAAAATGTTCTTGTTCATTGCCAAGTGGTCCTATATTATCAATATATTCATAATAATGACCTAGTAGGCCCCTGATTTGACATCGTTTTCCATTGTTTTGGGAACATAGCCTCATTTTACACCTCCCCAAATTGAGCTTTACCTTTCTGCTGTTCTCCCGGCCGTTCTCTGAGTCTACCTTCAGCAATTAGTGGCATGTGTTAGTAGTTAACATGTGAACCCTATTCTCATGTGAACCTCTCTCCTGAATTAAAAAAAACAAAAAAAAAACGATTGAGTCCTGCGAACTGGCCATTTCGCTTTAACTTAATTCCCAGCGTCTATAGTTTTTTGCTGATTATTGGTCACCTCCAACGCACCTGCCAGATGAGGAGTGCAAAAAAAAAATATCACAAGTTATCCTGAATTTACTTACCTTTGAAAAAGTATGGAATTCCGTCCATATCTAATGCTACCGCATCCATTTCCATCCCATCACAGCGATCTATCGCTACTGGCGCATCTGGTGGAGCCGGGTCATCTGAGAAGGAGAAAAGGTTTAAATTTAAAAACAGTTTGAATTTCCATCTGGACTCCATCAGATGATGTCATTCATCATCATCCATATTATCATTAAAGAAATTCTAATTTTGAAACATTAAAAGAAAAAAATAAACAATCTGTGCATTCTGAACTCAAACTGACCTGCTTGTAAATGCTCTCCACCATGATGCCTAGAAAAGGAAACAAAAATCAATTTAGGGATTGGCTACTTGTACATTAGAGCAGTCATTTTTGTTGCAGGGGAAGGCAGGGACCCCAGCAGGGCTGGACTGGGGGATAAATAAGGCCCGGGCACTTTTGGATTAAAGGGGCCCCACATAATTAGCGGTGCAGAACTGACTCACCTGTGGGCCCCGCACCCTTGTGAACTCCTATTTTCAGAAATGTAATATATTTCTGAAAATAGGGACCCACAAGGATGGGGGGCCCACCGGGAAATGCCCCCTATGCCAGATGGCCAGTCCAGCCCTGGACCCAGGTTCTATTACAGCTCAAGGTCAGTTCCTGATCCTTCACTGCCTCTCTCTCCCATTGCTTTGCGGTCTCCTTGCAAACTGTTCTGTCATCTATCAGGATATTCTATTGTGTGTGTGCAGTAAATACAGCAAAGGCAAATGAGGTACCCTGAGCATGGTACCGTCCCGCCGCACTGCTCCCTTGGGGCGCCATTGGGGGCTGCCCCCTTGCACGGGTGAGGCATAAATGCAATTTCGTTGTGTGCAGTGTGCAGTGAACAATGACAATGGGAGTTGGAGTTTCCCAGTTGGGCTTTCACTTCACTTCACAAATGAGCACATGGCACATGACAAAAGGCATACAGTCTAAAACCAATGCCAGCATGCACCAGTACAGAATACCAGAACTCCTCGAGTTTAGCCTCTCTAGAGTACTGGATCTTTCTATGGCATAGCTGTATATACAGTAATATTGCATTTCAACATTTTTTTCTTAGTTGAGTATCGATGCCACTTGGGTTTTTGGCCACATAATCTCTTTGTGCAGATTGGCCTGCAGGCAAACCTGTTCACACTTTGCTGAAAACGTTCAGCTACATCCAAACACCACTGCTATGACATTACTGAGAGCTGTAAATAACAGATGAAGACTTAGTTGTTAAAATGTTGGTGACAGTATAATGCTGGATCTCAAATGGTGTACTTGTGCAGTTCAGTGTTCATGTTTCAGTGTGTATGGCATATTAATTAAGCACTGAAACATGGTGCATGAAGTGCACAAGTGCACTATCTGAGACACAGCATAGATAAGTTTATGACAGAGATCCTGTGCAAAGGGGTTGTAGCCCCATGGTGCAAGCAAATTCCATCAGTGGAACACTGTGGTAGTCATCGAAAAGCTAACTGCCATAGTACTACACTACTATGACATAACACAGGGCCTTAAGTAAATCACTACTACTTGGTCATTGTCATTGTGGTAACAGCAAAATTATAATGCTGTGCCTTAACAGGTTAAAGCACTGAAATAAAACACATTTCACAATTGTAAATGTTGAACTCACGGTGTGACAAGGCCCAAGGCCAAGCAGATACACAGAGTCTGGAGCAGCAGCTTCATGGTGAGTTGGACGACCTCTGGTGCGACCTCTGCAGGGAAGACAAGCAAGAGAAGGTACCCGACTCGCACGCATGCTCTCCCTCTTTTATACCCACTGGAGGGCGAGCGTGGGGGAGGTAGGGCAGGACGTGCAGACTGGCACGCGCCACACCAAGCACCCCCTCGGGTTAGAGAGCATGGACACAGCCAGGGCCGATGACAGCTTTGGCTGGGCCCAGGACAAAGTCATCTGAGACGGCCCCAAATCCGGTACATTCAATGTATTAAGGACTCAAGTCTGGGCCTCCTGTCTCCCTGGGCCTGGGACAAGTGACCCCTTTGTCTCCCTCTGTCGGCTTCCCTGGACACAGCCCTGGAGGGCAGACAGTGTTTGCCCTCCTCTGCACTGTGCACGACATGCTGGTCAAGGGGCATCCGTTTCATAGAAAGAGATCAAAAATTCCTCTCCAGGGATGAGGGCAAAATCAATACTCAATTAGGGTTGCATAAGGGCCACAGGCCAGTCGGGGTGTTTTTTGGGGCATTCTTTGCATTTAGTTTACCATCTAAATTACTGTGGTCAACAAATAGATGTATGAGGAAAAGGAAGGAATCAAAAGGAAATAATAGTACTCTACACAGTTGGCAGTTTACTACACACACAAGTACAAGGCCTGCATTGGTACCCCTTCAAATGCATCAACATCCGCTTTATGTTATGTTATGTTATGTTATGTTATGTTATGTTATGTTATGTTATGTTATGTTATGCTATGTTATGTTATGTTATGTTATGTTATGTTATGTTATGTTATGTTATGTTATGCTATGTTATGTTATGTTATGTTATGTTATGCCTGTTATTCAGGTCATTGCAAAGTGCAATCAAACCATCTATGTACTGTACCACACGAAAGTAACTAAAACAGGAACTAAACTAGGCATTAAATAAAATTTCCAACAGACACTGTGGCACAACACCTCACCAGTGCACTACCTGTATGTTACTGCTCAATATGAAAATAGCTAATTATGAGATTTGCTTATACACAATGCACACTGAAGGGGTTTCACTCTTAAAATTACATATTTGCCTGTAAAATCTAACACACTATGTAGTATATGTTCTGTGTATTGCCCAAGCGTGAACTCTTCAAGGTAGTGTGATTGGTTTGGTGGTATGGATTGGAGGAGCATTTGTGAGAGTGTAGGCCTACACGCCATATGTGTTTTTGTGTAATTTGGCGAATGTGTTATCTCAGGGATTTGAATTTGTATTTCATTTCAATTTAAACACTCAAAAGGAACACCTTTCCACCAGCACTAAAATACTCTATAGCGTAAAAAAAAGAAAATATGTAAGAGCCATCATAAAGCACCTGCCAAAGCTACATGTAGCAGGCAATATATTCTATTGGTTAAAACAACATCTACAGTGTACAAAATGGGCACAGGATAAAGTACTGTAAAATGTGCCAGATTAATCACTGGAAAAATAAGTCTTGACATTTTAAAATGGCCTATGATGTTGATAGGGTTGTAAAAAAGCTTGTCATAACCCTTTTCCTTTCTCTTCAATAACCATACAGTAAGTAACCAGCAACATTGAACTGCATCATGGATTTGGAATCAAATAAATATGATTCTTTGACTTTATCACGGCACATTTTTCACCTTTTCATCCTACATACATGTAGCTGTGATTAAAGTGTTCTTTCAAGCATATTCTAGAACTGTGATGAAATGTGGAATGTTTTCTTTTCCATGCTTGACAAGTAAATAACACGAGGTAGACACAAAAATAAACACACCCACAACGACCTCTATCAATGTGTCACAATATTTGTATTTACCCCCTAACCCCCCCCCCACACACACACACACAAATCTCTCTCTCTCTCTCTCTCTCTCTCTCTCTCTCTCTCTCTCTCTCTCTCTCTCTCTCTCTCTCTCTCTCTCTCTCTCTCTCTCTCTCTCTCTGTCATGCACTTACCATACTATTAATTCTAGATGCAGGATATACATTTATTAGTGTTCAGAGGAAAACTGCACCAACACAGTTGAAAAACTTTGCTTGCTTGTAGAGCATGTGATGAAGATCTGTGTGCATGGTGCCTGTGTTTACCAAAGTGTTTACTATTGAGCAGATAAGACAGCCATTCAAACACAGGCAACATTTTGCATACTGAGTTGTCAGTGAACTTTGCTATGCTTCTGCCCACGCTGTGTTGTGAGCAACACCCACGGTATTGAAATTGCTTTGGTTGTGCAGAAAGTTCTATACGGTATGTCAACACCAACGCCCACACACAGGGTTTTAATTTGACATTTTATTCATTTAAATATTCAGCATTGTGGATTTCATAGCTCAATTGATTTCCCAGGAAATCACCAACTGACATGTGAGTCATTTTTATCTTTATTTTTTATTAAATGCAGTCATGCATCTTGCTGCACTTTAGCACCATCTTGCAGATGATTCTGACTCGCAAGAGATTAGCAAAAATGAAAGCATGCATCATTTTGTTACTTGATGTGACTCAGGGGTGGACTGGCAGTATGGCATACCGGGCATTTTCCCGGTGGGCCGACGCCCCTCGAGGGCCGATGCCCCTCTTTAAAAAAAAAAAAAAAAAAAAAAAAAAAAAAATTTTTTTTTTTTTTTTTTTTTTTACAAAAGAGACCGGCGGCCCACGGTGTCATGTTGACGGCCCTCGGCCAGGGCGGTTCTAAGGGGTGGCAGGGGGTGGCATTTGCCAGAAATATGATATGCCAGCCCAGGAGCTCCCTCAGATATAATAGACTCAAGCCCCGAAAAAAACGCGTAATAGCGAACGAAATCGCTAATAGCGGTTCAACAAAACATCGTTTTCCCCACACACACACTTTGATGCATGTTTGTATAGACATCATGGCTGTGAACTGGCACATGTGGGGTACCATTCGAAAGCTTACATTCTCCTCTTTCCAGTGGTATGCATGATATTCAGTTGCCATGTACATTACGACAACACTAACACATAGAAGCAGATGTGTGCTTTTATAGGCCTATCCTGAGGAAGACAAAGTCTCAGAGACAATGCACTGTATTTCATTCTTTTGGTTTTCCTTTTCCAAATTGAATGTGTACCAATGAAGATTTGTAAGTATATGCCTATGCTCTATAGTCCATGTGATAAATATATAGATTTGTTATGATAGGCTAAATGGAGATTAATGGTAAACTTTATGGTTAATTCCGGAGACTTCATTTTATATTCCTCCTGTACATTCTGCTCATTTTTAAGGCCAAAATATTCACAGGCATGTGCTAATTGCTGTCTTTGTGGTGGAATGGTGCTGTCTGTGATTCTGTAGAGTAGCCAGTGAGTAGCCACTAAGCATATTATTGTTACTACCAATAAATATTTCAAGAACACACCTCTGTGGTTGGGCTGGTGGGGTTGTCATTCAAGTGTAAAGAAATCCTGAACACTGTCCATTCCACCAACAAACTTTAATACAACATTTCTGTGATCTGAACTTCTTCAGAAAAAGTTTGTTGTAGGAATGGACAGTGTGCAGGATTTCTTTACACCTGAATACCAATAAATATACATTTGAATATTAAGTTTAAGTATTGTATTATTTGTAGTTAATAATTTATCCCTCTGCTCTTGTCTTGTCAAGCCAGACTGTTGAGGCAGAAGTTAAATATTTTTGCCTCCCAGACTGTACATTGCAAACCTTTTTAAACCACTATCTGAAGCAAGACACTCCAAACCCAATAGTGAAGGTCTACAGTATGTGCCTAACATTAGAATAAGTATGTGCCCCCCTCTCTTTGTGTGTGTCCAAGGAGCTGACTTGACTGAAGGGTGCAGATAAGGGCAGTTCATCCCCATCTGTTAGGGGCTCTCTTCTCTCAACTTCCAGGTTTTCTGCCAGCTTACATGACCAATTCATAGATTCATTTTACATAAACAATTGAACGTGAGATCACTGCACGTATAGTGGAGTTTTTTGGTACCTGAAAGAGAGGGATTTTTCCGTTAGAAGACATTAGTTACGTCAATTTAATGGCGGCGCTCCGCTAATTATCGGTATGTGGGGCCGGTCTGAGGCAAAAATGCCCGGGCCGTTTTGTTGTCCCAGGCCAGCCCTGATGTGACTATACAACTGACTGTGGCAAAAAAATGGCACCTGCTGTGTTGCACCCAATGCTTTATTTTCACTGGGTGACTATTTACAGTGATACTAATAATAGTATAAATATAAACGTATTAAAAAAACACACACACACACAAAAAACAAGATACATTGATGTCATTAGATAAAATGAAGACGAGGAAGCCCTCCTGTTGTTATCATCTGCTGTCCATTTACTCACAGCAGTTTCATCAGCATCTAGCAATCAGTGTTAATAGTTAACATTGTGATATAAGAATCTGAACTACGTAGTAGATGAATACCAGTGAGTGACCTCGACCCAGTCAGCAGAGAGTAAGTCAAACAGGTTCAATGCAAGCATGACGGCAGTATGCACCCCACATAAACACATCGATCATTTTCCTGAAATGGGCAAAATATTTACATGGATATCTGATTTGTTCAAAATAAGCAAGGAGACTTCTCCATAAAAGTCACTCAAAGTGACCCAAAGTGTCCCATTGCAAGGATACCATAAAATGCATGAAATGAAATTTAAAATTTAAAATGAAATGCTGTTTTTTTTTTTTTAAGCAAGATCCATAGCTAAACAAACATGGTGCATATTCAGGTCATGCACAGCTTGCTCTAAAGCACAACACCTTTATGCAACACTTTCAAATGCAATGTCTGAGGACAGACTATAATGCAGTGATCCATTCCTTCGGACTTTATTTGCACGAGTCAGCTAACATACATGTTTTTGTCATGATACTGTAAAAGAAAATGCATGTGAAACCAATGTGAAATGCATGTGAAACCAATGTGAAATGCATATGAAACTAAAAATCAACACAACCACGCTGCAGGCTCACATTGATTTTGTGACATTGCGTCTATGCAGGGGTGCGTTTCTCGAAACCATAGTTGCTCACTACATTAGCTACTTTGTTGTTTCCAATGCAATTTCCCGTTGACAACTAAGCAAGTTGCTAACTGGCTAACAACTTCGTGTTCGAGAAATGCCCCCTAGGGTTGGCCAGGGACCATAAAAAAAATTGTTTGGGCCTTTTTGTGAATCCCCTCTATAATTGTGGGCCAGTTTCTAATGAAATAGGAATAACCTATCAGAATCGGCCCCTGAGGACTGTCTGCCCACCAGGAAATGTAATGCACTGTATGCCAGATAACCAGTCCCAGGCCTGCTTCTATGCAAGACCCTTCTTGTGTGGGTGGCTGTGTTGGTGAACTGGCCTGTTGTTAGTTGGTTTGGGCGGCAGGTTTTTTGTCGAAATGCACTACTTTGTCGAAACTAGCTACAGTACTGTTAATTTGAGGAGTAAGGACTTTCCCCAGGTTCTTCTAGAATTTTACTTGAACACTCTACAGCTCCCATAAAAGTCGGTGTAAAAAATCTTGCAAAGTCCTTATGACATCAAAATTTGGGCAAAATTCTAATGACATATTTGTGATGGTACTCCTCAAAGGGTTAAAACATAGCAGCCCTAACTCTACTCTAACCCCTGATCCAAGAGCAACAGGTTGTAGTTCAGCTCGATGGGAAGGCTATTTCAGCATGGCAGCAGGTAGACAGACAGGCACCCTCCAGGTTAACCCCTTTAAGTCTAGGAAACCTGCAAAAAATGCCTCCTGAAGGCTTAAGCCCTTTTTGGGAAAAGGTGCCCTCAGCCTATAAAATGTGCAGTCTTTGAAGCACATGAAAACATGACATATGTTTCATTTAAAAGCTAGGAGTCTCATCTTGCAGTCGAATGTGTTCATTCAGCCCTAACATACCCATATTTCTTAACAAAAATCTAAAATCTCAAGAGCCCTAAAGCAGCGTCTAAGTCGCTCCAGTCGCTAGGTCAATGCAGCACATATACAGCATCAGGCTTAAATGGCTTCAAGTGCAGATGCAATGCAGGCAGGCATGTGTAGCATATATTGTTTTAGTAAAGTAATGACTGTCAAAATTCTGTTCTTTAGTCTCATACCTTAGGGACAGCTGCAACGACCATTTAGCTGTGGAACCATATTCCTATATGCTCTTGATCACATTTGCTCCACAATAGTATTACATTACCCCCCCTGCAAATGTAGTGTCTCTATGAATAGCTTAAGGTGCCAGCTGTGCCTACATACAAGTGGGCTGGCTGGGGGACAAATAGGGCCGGGTACTTTTGGCTTAAATGGGCCCCTCATAATTAACGGTGCAGAACTGACTCACCGGTGGGCCCTGCACCTTCCTGGGCCCCTATTTTCAGAAATGTAATATATTTCTGAAAATAGGGGCCCACAAGGGTGCGGGGCCCACCGGGAAATGCCCACTATGCCAGATGGCCAGTCCAGCCCTGGAATGTACTGAACCAAATCATTCAATAGTGAGGAAAACAGCTTGGAGACTTGTAGGTCCTATTGTATGTTGGGAGACATTTTAAATGCTGTATTTACAGTGTGTATGCACTACTGTATGTGTTTAGTCTGTCTGTCTACCCCCGAAGTGTTTAGTCTGTCTGTCTACCCCCGAAGTCAGCGGGCGCTTGCAGGTAACCGCGGTCAACCGCAGGCACGGGTTATGAAATAATATTTTTAATGATATTCGGGTCGGTTGCGGTCGGTCAGGACCTTTGAAATGATGCCGAATGTTATAGTAAGCTATAGTCTAGTATACGGAGACATTTTTCTTCTAAATAGATCAAGTTTATTTGGCTGAATAACTACGATGGTGCCACGAGCTCTGCAGGAGACATAATGAGGCTCCTGCATCGTTCGAATCCTCTGCACGCAAGGTGCAGCAGGTGCAACCATTGAGTGCATTTAGGAGAACACAGAGGGTGCTCTCTACACAGTGCAGTAATACATATAGCCTACATGTTTTCTTATACAATTGTAATTGTTTCGCGCTCATGTGTTGCTTACAGAGTTTGTTTTCATTTCCTGTGTTGTGCCACGGATACGAGGCAATCCACTTGACGGCTGGCTCCGTCTGCTCCCCAACTAGTCTACAGATTCATTTCCTCCACAGCTAGGGATTCCCGTGGCAAGGCCTACATTGTCGAAATAGAATAGGTTAATATAGCCTATATAATAATAATAATAATAATAATAATAATAATAATAATAATAATTGTATTTGTATAGCACAGTGTCATACAAGGCATGTAACTCAAAGTGCTTAACAGATGGGAAAAAAAAAACATTGTTAGAGATAGATTTAAAAGGAGAGGTATAGAGGAGAGGCAGAAATAGCAGGAAGGCAGAGGAAGAAGAGATAGACAGAGATTGTAGAGTCATAAGGTCAACGTAGGTTAGGACCAGGATTCTTAGATGCGTAAGGTCCATAGTGGCTGGGCCTATCATAAATCATAGATAGTCACACAGAGATTGGGCGCTCAGGTGCGGCCCCTGGTGGCATCAGGGGTGAGGAAAAACTCCCTTTCGCTTGATTCATAGTTTGTAAGGGGGAAGAAAAAGCTCAGCGAGGTCTGAGAAAAAAAACCCTTTAGTCAGGAAGAAACCTCAGGCAGAGACCAGCGGCCACCTAGGGGAGCCCCCTGCCAGGGCTGGTTGATAGTAGTATCTAATTTGTATAATCTCCAAATTATTATTCCCTTTGAATGCAGTGCTAATTTGAGTAATTTAGCCAACAGTGGAAGAAGGTCATGCGGGCACCTTCACAGTGACTCCTGAAGTTATTCGAGTGGCCAAACGAAATAATGGGGCTGTGTTTATTAGCCATAATAGCTACCTACTATTGTCACTGTTGGAGGACTTTCCATCTCTCTCCAAGTCACATACGCGTGCGCACGGGAAAGGGAAACGGAGATGGTGCGCAGATGAGACAATTTTATTTGTCGATCTCAGAATTTTCAGTGTAGCTTACGAAGCTGAGCGAAACTCAAAGCCTAGCCTACCTAATGAAAGCTAGGTTGCAATTCCCAAGTTCCCAACTATCCTAATCTGCAAAAACACTGTGATTGACTCTCGTCTCAAACCCCACGGTTTAAGAAACATTTGGTGGCGGAGATTCTCCTTCATCCAGTTTAGTGTCAGTCAACTGACACACGATTTGGCTGTCCTATCTGGCTGCGGGTACAGGTCTTTTCGTCCAATGGATTCTTGAGAGGGGACCATTCGAACAAAACGTTGGACCATTCGTATAAGGCAGGGGATCTTTCGTCGAGGACGTTCCGTCTACCGCAAAAGCCTACGAAAGGTCCTTAAAATTGAACGAAAGATCCTTAGGTTTCAACTAAACATCCCTTCAGCCTGCCTATATTAGAAATGTAAATCAGCTTTTTTAATGCTCATTTTAACGGGTTTTCTTCAGCCTGCCTATATTAGAAATGTAAATCAGCTTTTTTAATGCTCATTTTAACGGTTTTCTTCAGCCTGCCTATATTAGAAATGTAGCCTAAATCAGCTTTTTTAATGCTCATTTTAACGGGTTTTGTTTATTTAAATATGTAAATCAGCTGTTAAGTTTTGTTTTTTGTTGATTTAAACATGTAAATCTATAAATAAAATGTACTTACTCATTTTAACTGGTAGGCCTATGTTGTTGTCTTTTTTTACGTTTACGTCGTTACATTTTTTGACAATTTACGTTTACGCCCTTACATTTTTTGACAATTATCTAGATCTAGACAATATTTGAGAAGCTTTTTTTCACTTTTACGCCGTTACTTTACCCCCAGCTGCGGGCAGAGATGCGGGACCAAGCACAGCCTGCTCGCTTTGAATCAGAGCAGTGCGGTTTAATGCGTCTAGAAGTAGGCTATTGACCCTTGTGCTCGCTTTGAATCAGAGCAGCGCGCTTCTAGGCTATAGACTATAGTGCACTGGTCTCCAAACAACGGCCCGCGGGCCAACTGCGGCCCGCGGGCTGCTACTTGGTGGCCCGGCAAGTGACCCCAGAACAAAGGTCGGGCATGCGCAATCTTAACGCGATCCCTCCGCAGCAGTATGTTAAAGCCTGACGGTAATCACAGTGAGTAAAAGGATGTATATATGTGACAGCTTTTAGAACAACAGGCAATGGCCACCTCATCAAAGAAACGGAAAGTTGACAGCGAAAATCGACAGTTTAAACCGGAATGGACAGATCAGTTTTGTTTCATTTTACCGGAGCGTCAGAATGCTAGTCCAACATGCCTGATATGCACGCAAACTATTGCCGTCTGCAAAGTTGAGAACATCAAGAGACACTTCACAACGAAGCATGGCAGTTTTAATATAAATTTCCCAGAAAAGTCTGATCAACGCAGACAAAAAATAGCCACCATGCAGTCTTCCTTCAACCGCTCAGTCCTCACGATTGAAACATGCAACACGGCACATCAAAGGGCAAGAGCAGCATCTTTACGCACTTCGTGGAATCTCGGAAGAGCTAAAAAACCGTTCACCGAAGCTGCCCTGGTTAAAGATTGTGCAATTGGTATGGTGGAAGAGGTTTTATGTCATGACGAGAAAACCAAGCAAATTGTTGTGGAGCTATTAAAGCAAGTGCCATTGTCGGCTAACACTGCCGCTAGAAGAATGGAAGTTTTAGCCGAGGATTGCTCATCCAGACTGAAGGAGGATCTCGTGAAAACAGATGCCATGTCGCTGGCGATAGACTCGTCATGCGACCGAACAGATATGGAACAACTGTCTGTGTTCGTCAGATTTTTTGATGGCAATACCTTCAGGGAAGAGCTACTTTGTTTGCTTCCTCTACCTGGGCGCTCAACGGGGGAAATTCTCTTTAACGAGCTGACACAGTTCTTCGAGAAGACAGGATTGGATGTGGGCAAAATTGTGTCCGTTGTTACTGATGGAGCCCCGTCGATGGTGGGACATCGACAGGGGTTGGCAAGCAGGCTCTGCGCGCTTAACCCACAGATGTTGACATTGCATTGCATTATTCACCAGTCAGTGCTGTCAGGGGCGGAGCTACAGGGGTGGCTACGGTAGCATTTGACCCCCCTGAAATCTGATATGCTACCCCAAGTGCTCCCCCAGAAAATGGACAGTAGCCCCGCCGAATACGTATCTGTTCATATTCAGAATATGTATCTGCCCAAAGCCCTTCTTTAACCCATAGATGACCATCGGAAACCGCTCAATCTGGTAACACTCACAGGTGTCATAAGAACCCGAGAAAATCATTCTCTTTATCTATTCTATAGTGTTTGAGTGTTTTTTTTCTTTGTGTAAGAGCATGCCCCTCTGAAATTCATGTGGCTACCCCATTGCTCCCCCAAGAATAAATGTCTGGTTCCCCCACTGATTGTGAACACAACATTTCCCCCCCTCTCCCTAAAACTCAGACATGAAAAGTGGCAACAAAGTCTTCAAAGTGCCCAGGGCGTGTACGGGCCCTGACCGGGCGTGGCTCAGGAGCAAGGGGCACCGTCACTGAGGCTGAAGGAGGAGCCAGGCCCCGGGCAGCTGGTGGCACCGCTGCGGCAGGCAGTGCAGCGGCCGGATCTGGCAACGGAGGAGGTGCAGGCAGTGCAGCGGCCAGATCTGGCACTGGAGGGGCGGGCTCAGTTGCTGGGTTGATCTGCTCCATTGGCTCAGCAGTTGAGTTTCTCTGCGCCCCTGTCAGGTGAGGTCTCGGCACCGCCCATGTCAGGTGAGGTTGGTGGAGAGGGGAAGGCACCCTGCGCAGGCAGCTGGCGTGCCAACGGGAACCATCCGTCAGCTGAAAAGAAGCCGGACCAAGCTGCCGAGTGACTTGGCATGGGGCCGACCAGAAGGATGAGAGCTTGTTGGCTCTGTGGGGCCGGCGGGCTCTGACCCAGTCTGAAACTTGGATAGTAGGCCACTTGGTCCTGTGCTTTTTGTCAAACCTCTGCTTCATGGAATGCTGTTGTGTCTTGACGTGGGCTTTGACTGCTGCTGGGCCTGGCCGTGGAGCTGTGGCCATTGGCGGACGGAGTCTCGACAGAGGTAGCACCAGTTCCCTCTTCAGCATAAGTGCGGCAGGGGAGACCCCAGTCGTAGAGTGGATAGTTGCTCTGTAGTGGAGGAGAGTCTGAGACAGTGCTGCCTTGAGCAAATATCCCTCTGCCATGTGAGCACGCAGTCCATTTTTCAGGGATCGATTGAATCGTTCCACCCCGCCGTTGGCCTGGGGGTGGTAGATGGAGGTACGGATGTGAGTGACACCGTTGTTGGCGAGGAACGTAGTAAATTCTGAGGACAGAAACTGGGGCCCGTTGTCCGTGGTGATTGCGCGTGGCAGGCCCCAGCGGGAAAACAGTTGGTTGAGGAAGTCAATCACAGCTGCAGAGGTAACTGTACCCATGGGAGCCACCTCAGGCCACTTGGAATGCAGGTCATAGACAACCACGAGGAACCTCTGGTGGTGTGGCACGTTTGGCAGTTCCCCACAGATATCCAGCTGTAAGTAGTCCCATGGTGCAGATGGCCAGTCTATTGGCTGTAGTGGAGTTGGAGTGGGTAGCCCAGTCTCACCGCTGGTGAGCAGGGCTGTAGTGGAGGGTAAACGCACGTAAACGCCGTTTACGCACCTCTGGAATTTAGGAAATAGCGTTTACCCACCTCTAATAGCGTTTACGCAGCTCTTAATGGCAATTACGCACGTCAAAGTTCCCTGCGCCTTGTGATCTGCCGTTGGAATAATCCAAAATAAATTTGGTGTCATTTAAAAAATATTGTTGAACATACTTAACGCTTTAGTAGGAATCATTTTCATCTGCTCTGTATTCGGGTATGTGACCTTCCAATCAGTGCCTTTCGGCTGCGGCGGCGACACCAATCAGGATCCAGGGAATATGTAAACACATACACGTTGTGTAGTTGCCTGCCTGCCTGCCTGCCTACCTGTTCAAAGTTAGTCATCATGGATATTAGGAGATATTTGAAGAGACCATCCAGTGCTTCCACTTCCGCAGATGCCAGCAAAAGGCCTCAAGTACAAAGTAAGACTGACAGAGATCAATTTACATGAGTCGTTAAATGTGCTTCATAAATAAGTTTGACTTGACGAATTATGGCAATGACAGAACGAGCTTCAGATTAGCTAATGTAGTCATGCTATCCTACAGTATTGCACTCGTCATCCACCGCTAGTCATTCTATCACGAAAGCTAGCAATGCCACCAGTGTAATTTTACAACAATAATTTTACAGCACGAGACGTTCTCGTGCTTCAAGGCGAAATGAGAATAGCAAATCAAACTAGAAATGCACCCAGAGTGTGCAGACCTCCGCCAACCTTTCATGTAGCCTGTAGTGAACCGGGTACCTCTCCCTCCTTGGCGCTGTCTGTTATCTGTTATACCACTATTCGCCGTTATTAATATTATCTCCAGCCTTCGTGAACTTCAACTGAGCAGGGAAACACTAGGAGAACAATTAACTCCGCGAAAGCTGATTTGGTTGACAGGGCAAACACTCTGCGACGATATGTGTGCCATATTGTATATTATTATTATATCATTAGGTGTGCTATTGGCTACGCAGCCATGTAGGCACAGCAAATCCGTGCGTAATAGCCTACATTCTGGCTGTGGTCACTGTCCATCAATCCACCTCGCAGGCACGCCCTGTCATAGCTCAATTCACCTCGGCCACCTTGTGGCAGGCCGCGAAATAGCAGCGAACGAACAGAGCGACAGACGGACAGACATGGTAACACAGAAAGCGGGCGATCACATAACCTCCTGGCGGAGTTAATAAAAGGTCAATTGTCATTCTAAATACCGCAAAAATATGATTTATGTGATGGCTTACATATGATTTTTTTTTTTTTAAACAGCCATTGAATTGGCAAGTGTAAAACAAAAATAGCAATCTTATATTTTCTAAATATAAAACAATATAACAAAAAACATGCTGTAGGCCTATAGGCTATTTATGCTGACATAGGTAGTTATAGCCTATGAGTGATTCTTTAACTTATGTTGTCAGTGTAATTGGCAGGCTGCTTAACTGGTGTTCTCAGCCCCACAACACTTAAATTCTACTTTTTCAGGCAGTGATGGTACAGGCAATGAGGCAGAGATCACAGGGAGAGGAGAAACATCAGGAGATCAGAGAGAGAAGAGGAAAGATGAGGAAAGGAAAGAGTACCAACAGAGAATGAGGAAACAGAGAAAGATGAAATAGGAGATGAAGAAACAGGTAGTGCGAGAGGAGACACACACACACACACACACACACACACACACACACACACACACACACACACACACACACACACACACACACACACACACACACACACACACACACACACACACCATATCTACTGTAGCCTGGATAGTTCTTACTCTACACATACTTTTCTTTACTGTTGAAATTTGAAATTTAATTGATTTAATATGACTTCAACTGATAACGTCATGGAATAAGGCCAGGACAGCCATACAGATTCGCGACACCTTGCATTGCTGTTTGCTGTGTCGCGTCACGTTGCGTCGCGTCACGTTGCGTCGCGTCACGGTCTGTCTGATCAAAAAATTCATAGTTTACCCACCTCTAATTTGACCACTACAGCCCTGCTGGTGAGGCACGCATTGCAGTCGCGGTTGAGGTCCTCCAGTGCCCGGTCAATGGCAGGCCACCACACGGTTTCCCGGCACCTTTGCTTGATCTTGACAACGCAGAGGTGTCCCTGATGGGACGCAAAGCAGCTGGCCCAGACAACATACCTGGCCGAGTGTTGAAGGATTGTGCAGAAGAGCTGAAGGATGTCTTCACAGACATCTTTAACATCTCTCTGGAGCAAGCAGTCATCCCATCACTTTTCAAAGCTGCTACCATCATACCCGTGCCGAAGAAATCATCACCATCATGCTTCAATGACTACCGTCCTGTAGCACTGACGCCCATAATCATGAAGTGCTTCGAACGGCTAGTCCTGTCACACATCAAAGCCACCCTACCCCCCACCCTGGACCCCTACCAGTTCGCATACCGAGCCAAGCGATCCACGGAGGATGCAATCTGCTCTGCCCTCCATCCAGCCCTCACCCACTTGGACAATAAAGACTCATATGTGAGAATGCTGTTCATTGACTTCAGTTCAGCATTTAATACCATAATACCACAACAACTCATCAGAAAACTGGACAAACTAGGTTTCAGCACCTCCCTCTGCAACTGGCTGCTGGACTTCCTGATGCAGAGACCACAAGCAGTACGGGTAGGGAATAACACCTCAAGCACCCTGACCCTGAGCACGGGGGCTCCGCAAGGTTGTGTTCTCAGCCCCCTGCTGTTCACGCTGCTGACACATGACTGCACAACGACCCACAGCACTAACCATCTAGTGAAGTTTGCGGATGATACAACACTGGTGGGCCTCATCACTAAGGGCGATGAGACCCACTACAGAGAAGAAGTAGACCTGCTGGCCAGATGGTGCAAAGACAACAACCTCCTGCTGAATGTCAACAAGACCAAGGAGATTGTTGTCAACTTTCAGAGGGTCCAAAAACAACTGCCACCACTGACCATCGACGGTGATGCTGTGGAGAGAGTGAGCAGCACCAAGTTCCTTGGAGTGCACATCAGCGACGACCTCTCTTGGACCACCAACACTACATCACTGGCGAAGAAGGCCCATCAGCGTCTCTACTTCTTGCGCAAACTAAAGAAGGCAAGTGCTACACCCTCCATCATGACAACATTCTACAGAGGAACCATAGAGAGCGTCGTGTCCAGCTGCATCACAGTGTGGGGAGGAAGCTGCACGGAGAAAAACAGGAAGACACTCCAGCGTGTTGTGAACACAGCGAAGAAGATTATTGGAGTACCACTCCCCTCCCTGCAGGACATTTACACCGCACGCCTCACCCGAAAAGCACTGATGATCATCAAAGACACAAGCCACCCTGCACACAAACTGTTCAGCCTCCTGCCCTCTGGAAAGAGGTACAGGCGCCTCCGTTCCCGTACCACCAGGCTTGCAAGCAGCACGATGCATCAAGCAATCAAGATACTGAACACTCAACCCACTCTCCCTTCACTGTCAGCCTCTAGCCAGCCAGGCCACTGACAACGCTCCCCCCCCTCATCCCCACCACCATATCTGCGACTGAACATTCCACCTGCACTACTACATCTGTGACTGAACTTTCAACCTGCACTAACTCAAAACATACACATGCACACACACACACACACACACACACACACACACACACACACACACACACACACACACACACACACACACACACACACACACACACACACACACAAGCACACTGCACTTTCTGCACTAAACCCAAACATACACACACTGACACACAACTCATACTCACACACATACACACACACACACACACACACATACACAGGTACACACACACAGACGCACACCGCACTGTCTACCTGCACTAAACACACACACACACACACACACACACACACACACACACACACACACACACACGCACACAAAACACATACAAACACACACACACACACACATACTGCTGCTGGTGTATTTAATAAAAACCTTTTTTAATTATTTATTTCTTCAAATGCTACTATTACTATGTCAGAACGCTATAAAGGACTTTTAGAAAAAGAACAACAAAATACCTCCTCTTAATGTATGTTCTCTACAAGTCTTCTGTTGTCCAGTCTTGCACTTTAAATGTCTGTATGAGCAATGTCTACGTCCATACTGTCTATGTCCATGTATGAGTACTGTCTATGTCTATACTGTCTATGTCCTTACCTAGATTAGTCTATGTCTGCATGGGAGAGCAAGAAACGCAATTTCAAATTCTTTGTATGACCAGTGCATGTAAAGAAATTGACAATAAACTTGACTTGACTTGACTTGACTTGACTTGACTTGATGTGCCATCTGCAAGACACACTCTCTGAGGGATGCTGGAATGACAGCACGGACGCCACGGGCAATGCAGGCTTCACCCCAGCATGACAGTTAGTTCTTTACTCGATGGTACGGCTCCAATTCTGGTGGGAAATGGGCAGGCCACCCATGTCTGATGTAGTCGCGCAGTCTGCTGAAGGTGGGCTCTGCTGCCGAGGCGGACTCCAGATCCTGGAGGGAAACTGTGTCTTTCAGGGGAGAGTGGACCAGGTGTAAAATCTCCTCCTCGTCCTCTGTGAAGACAGCAGAGCAGTGGACGGTGTCCTGTTCATCCGCTGGGGAGGGAGCCGGACAGTGGGTGGTGACCGGGCGGGACAGGAAATCTGCTACTACGTTGGACTTGCCAGGCATGAATTGTAGTTTGAAATCGTACTGCTGCAGGCGGTCTGACCACCTGTGGAGGCGGAGGGGCCTGTGTCCCCCTCCCGAGGCTGACATCAGGGTTGTGAGGGCCTGGTGGTCTGTACGTAGGGTAAAGGATCGTCCGTACAGGTACAAATGCCATCGTTCACACGCCCAGATGCAGGCAAGTGCTTCTCTTTCACCCACTGAGTATTTCTGTTCAGTGGGGCTTAGTGCGCGGGAGGCGAAGGCTACGGGCTTCTCAACGCCATCCTGAAACTGTGACAGGACGGCGCCCAGGGCGACAGCAGATGCATCACAGGTGACTACTGTAGGGCACTCGAGTTGGAAGTGTGCCAGGACCGGGGAGGTGGTGAGGAGCTGCTTTAGGTCGTCGAATGCTGCCTGGCAGTCCGGGGTCCAGATCCAGGGGGCATCATGCTTGAGAAGCATTCTCAGTGGGGCTGTGACAGTGGAGTACTGTGGCAGGAACCGCATGTAATAAGCAGTCATCCCCAAGAATGAAGCCAGTTGTGAGGCTGTTGTTGGGGCGGGCACTGCACTGATGGCTGCGACATTGGACTGGAGAGGAGAAATGCCCTCTGCGGACACACGGAATCCGACAAAGTCGATGGCAGGTGCGGCGAACACACACTTCTCTGTGTTGAGGGTTACATGGTGGCAGCTGAGGGAGGCGAAAACACGCTCCAGGCGAGCATTGTGTGTGTCAGTATCTGGTCCATGTACAACTGTCGTCTAGGAAGGCCACAGTACCGGGGCAGCTGGCTAGGATTGTGGACATAATTTTCTGGAAACAACTGGGCGCTGAACTGAGCCCAAAGGCCATTCTTGTGTAACGGTACAGGCCGGTGTGAGTGATGAAAGCAGTCAAATCCCGTCTGTCTGGATGTAGAGGGATTTGCAGATAGCCCTGGCGTAAGTCGAGCTTAGAAAAGACCTTCGAGCCATAGAAGTGGGTGGTGAGTTCTTCTGTTGTCGGAAGGGGGTACTTGTCAGGTACCACTGCCTTGTTGACCTGCCGAAGGTCGACGCAGACTCTCAGGCCACCTGACTTATTTTTGGCGATGACAAGGTTGGACACCCATGGGGAGGCATCGATGGGTTCTATGATACCCTCACCCTGGAGGCGGGTGAGCTCCTGTGTAACGCCTTCCCGAAGTGCCAGGGGAATACGCCGGAGGGGCTGGACCACAGGAGGCACACTGTGATCCAGGAGTGGTTTGTGAGTGAATGCGGTGAGGCACCCAAGGCCGTCGAACAGTTCAGGCCGGCGTTGTTGCCATGGTGATGTCACTTGTAGTATCTGTGTTCCGCTGTTGTCATGTAGAGTAAAGCCCAGGCTGAGGAAGAGGTCGAGGCCCATGATGTTCTCGCCATGGCGCGTGATGTGGAATGGGAAGCGGTTCACAGACACAGAGGCATAGCGAACTGGGAGGTAGAGTAGACCGACAACATCAATTTTGCTACGGCCGTAGCCGCACAGAGCAGTGGATGGGGACAACCGTTGTCTGTTTGGGAAGAGCAGTTTACATGTGTCAACATTCAGCAGGGATACTTTGGCCCCTGTGTCAAGGAGAAGAGGAACACAGCCACCATCCAGGTATGTGGGGCACCTGGAGAATGTCACTGGATGAGGGCCTACTGTGCGCACTGGAACCACGGGGTCATGTGACTGTCCAGGATAGTCGGCCGGAGCTGACCGGCAGCATTTAGCAAAATGGTTAGGTTTCTGACACCGTCTGCATGTTTGGCCCCTAGCAGGACAGTCCTGGGCCCTTGTGGCATGGCGGTTGGAGCCACAATTTCCACAGCGTTTCTGTGGTCGTGTTTGTTGGGGGCGGGCGACCTGCACTGCAGCAGGCTGGAGTGGGTTTTCTACCTGCACAGGCTGCACTGACTGACCTAACAGGGCTGTGGACTTGTTGTCCATGACGTTGGTATGGGGCTTGCCTTCAGCTATTTTAGGCGCACATGAAGTTGCTGTCTCTATTTGCAAGGCGAGTGTCAGTGCATCTTCCAATTTTAGTGTGTCATCTTTGAGTAGTAACTCCTCTTGGACTCTGGGATACGAAGTTTTCTCAATGAGCTGGTCTCGTATGAGTTCGTCTCGCATGGTTCCAAAATTACAGTGCTGCGCTAAGGCTTTTAAATCAGTTACAAATTGCCTAGCAGACTCACCAGGGCGTTGACTTCTCTGTCTGAATTCCAGCCGACGGAAAAGTGTGTTCCGTGACTTCTTAAAATGTCCATCCAGTGCCGTGATAGTAGCAGCGTAAGTGTCAAGAGTGCCATCCAAGCTATTGAAGATTCTGTTCCCCTCCGCTCCCAGCAAATGCAGAAGAATGGCGCGCTTCCTCGCGCTCGACGCGGTGTCTAAACCAGTCGCTAAAAGATACTGTTTGAAAGATTTTTTCCACTGGCTCCACGGAATAATGGGTTCTCCAGGGAGGGGAAGAAAACTGTCTGGAGGCGGCAGATTAAAAACGGCAGTATCAGCCATCCTCGTCGCCAATGTTATATTCCCACAAATAACGAGAGGCACAACTTACTTTGTGTGATATCAACTGAACATTTATTTCCTGTAATCCCAATAACCCCTGCGCCACCTATGGTGGCCTTTCAGTGTCAAGCGTGAGCCAACGCGAAACTCAATGATAAGCAGGTATACTACAACATTGTGAACACAACACCCAGTGCCCTCCTGTATTGGTAGTGGGGGCCCTATTGTAACCTTGGGAGGTTGTATGGGGCCCCCATCAGTGTCTTGCCCTGGGGCCCTGTGTGCAATTGTTCCGCCACTGTGTCTGGTTACAGTAAGTGCAATGACAAGACAAACACTCAGACGTATTCATACAGACATTGGCTGGGTCGTCAGATGCTATGCCTAGCTCCTCGTCCATCTCATTACGCCATATTGATAATTTAGGAGACACTTGTAGTGATTTAGAAAGAAGACATAGGCCTACACAGAAAAATGGTGGAATACATCAGTATGAATACAAAAGAATACAATTATAATCCACATTACACTGTGGTTATATTGCATATTGCTCAGTGCGAGATGTTTAAGTAAATGGCATTAGAGTAGGCTATTTGATTTTTAGTATAGGCCTAGTGTATGTTTTAAAATGTATTCACAAATGGTATAATTCAGCATCTTTGGCTGCAGAAGACACTGTGATTTGGTCAGATCAGTACATATTACTTCATTACTCAAGAAATATTCATGAAAAGCTTGCATTTTTGAATGGGCAGCATACATTTTGAATGACTAAAATTAAATAGTCTACCTTTAAGATTATACTTCATGGCCGTGGGAAGTACTTTGTAACAGGGGCATCTCAGCATGATAAAATAATCCAAATATTTCAATACTAACAGAAAATAGTAACATAAAAAACCTGTGGTCCAACAATGCATACAATACAGTTTAGAGAGCAGAGGCTATTCAGCCTAACTGAATGGAACATTCCTGGAGGATGAGATGCATATATCCATGGGTTCTCCAAAATAAAACATGAAGTATCTCTTTAATAGCATGAAAATGACCCAAAATTCAATTTTGATGAGAAGTTAAATGCAAAAAGAAAATCCTGAGCTAATGCAATAAAGCACAATTTGAATAGGAAAAATAACACATCACGTGATGTATACCGTACATACAGGTGATTTATTTCGTTTTTATTATTGCATATTCAAAATAATCAAATCATGTCTAAAAACCTGCTGAGATATCTTTAATAACATCTGAAATTAAACTCCTATTGTCTCTGCAGCTGGTTGACATTTGTTACGTTTCTCTACTGAGTAAGCAAGCAAGACTGAGGTAGACTGACTGAGGAGAACGAGACTTGCAGGACATGGCCAAAGGCACGCAGAACTGCCAGCCAGCAAACTGCTGTGGGAACCGTCGCGTGGGTGCCGGTTAAGACGACATCCCACACTAACATATGTGGACATACTCAAGAAGGATGCACAAACCCAGAGTACCAGCGAATTGAAAAGATGTATGGAGAATCGGGATGACTGGAAGCAACAATGTAAGGCTCGTCTGAGAACGACCTAGAGACTAACCAAGTCATACAGAAGTCAGTACCATCAATAAAAGCAATAAAAGCATTGCTATGCACAAAGAAAGACGTTTTTTCACCTCAGCCACAAAAATTCATGAAAATAATATCTTTTTTTGCTGTTTCCTGCTTATCTCTTCTCAATCCGTCTTCTCTCTGCCCCCTCTTCTCTCTCTCTCTCTCTCTCTCTCTCTCTCTCTCTCTCTCTCTCTCTCTCTCTCTCTCTCTCTCTCTCTCTCTCTCTCTCTCTTTCTCTCTTTCTCTCTCCCTCTCTCTCTCCACCTGTGTGTGATTTTAGTGCCACCTATTGTCGACAGCCCAGAAATTCACTCGCAATTTTCTGTGCTCTTGGGTATCCCTGATACGTGAACTTATCCTCCTCTATGAAGACCATCTTGCCTTTGGGACCACAAACAGCAGCGTCCACCTTGGGGAAAGGTAACACATCTTTCACTGCCGACCTGGGAGTAGACATCAGATCAACCTGATACATTTGAGTTCCTGCAGGGGAGAGAAAGACACAGATAAAGACACACAGAAAGCACCCAAATACAATACAAATACCCAGACTGGATGTGGTTAGGAATTCATTCAAGGGAGCGTGTGCAAGAGGTAAAAGGATGGGCACACAAAATGGATGACCAGTGAGATGGCGGACAATAGCTACAAAAATAATGTGGTGTGTGTGTGTGTGTGTGTGTGTGTGTGTGTGTGTGTGTGTGTGTGTGTGTGTGTGTGTGTGTGTGTGTGTGTGTGTGTGTGTGTGTGTGTGTGTGTGAACATGCAAGTCTGAGTGTGTGGCTGTGGGCAAGCACACTCATGTGTGTACACACTATGCACATGTATGTCATCATGCATGTGTGCTCTGTGCAAATCACCTTTGAATATGGTCGCAGCTGCGTTACAGTTAAGAGCTGCATCTACAGGGCCCTTGATGCCAAGTTCCTCCTTCAGGCTCTTTGGGTACCCTTCAAGCAGAGTGTAGCCTGGGCCTGATGCTGGGCCTGACTTATAAACGTACACCTTGTCACCCTGTAGGAGGAAAGTAAAAAATATATAATAAAAAAAATTGGTTGTTCGTGTGGAATTGTTTGAAAGGGTCACTTGTGTGTGTAATTATTTGAAAGGGTCAATTTTGTGAAATTTCAAGGGTTTAGAACTGGGATAGAGAACCGTTTTAATTCGAGGGGCACTTCAAAATGTATAAAGTCCTCCAAGGGCAGTACTATGCACACAAACCGGGACCACAAACCCTGCACTAAAGGCCTACATTGAAGGTAGCCCCCTTTACAGCAGACCCCACCCTCATTCGGTCCCCTGTACATAGAAGTTAATTATAACAATTGCACACTGTGCCCCAGAACAAAACAATGACAGTGGGCCCCATACGGCCTGCGAAGAGCACAATAGGGCCCCTACCACCAGTACAGGAGGGTCCGGGGCGAACACAACACTTACCTGGATTTTCCCACAAACAGGAATCGCAAATCAAGGGTGCATTTCTGGAAAGCGTAGTTGTTAGCAGTTAACAACTTCGGTAGTTGTCGATGGAAAATTGCATTGTAACCAACAAAGTAGCTAACATAGTTAGCAACTACGCTTTCCAGAAATGCACCCCAGGTTAGATTCACACAAGGGGAAAAAGAGCTGTCACCTTGATGAAGAACATTTTATCCCCGTAAGTGAAGACGGCGTCCACATCTCCTCTCACTTCCTTCCAGGTGTTACTGATGGGGTAGGCATGCCAGCCCCCGTCTGTACTTTCCAGCCTCATGTAAAGATTACCTAGAATGGAAACAACAGGAAAGCAGTCAGTGTGTCACATATTGTCGAATTGTGAAGCTGAGGAGGTGGGAAAGTGGAAACACTTTACTTGACAGGGCCATGATAAGTATGACATGCTGTCAAACCAGTGTCAAGACATAAGTCATAAAAGCATCGTGAACATTAAAAACGGCCATGCACATACAGAGACAGTCCCAGGCACAGTGAAAAACAGAGATTAACCCACCTTTAAATGCATAAGTCCTTCCGAGATAATCCCTGGTGATGGCATCCACTTGGGTATTGTTGCACATCTCAAGAGATGCCTCACCACCTTCAGGGACTTCCCAGTCAATATAAGTGGCATTACCTAATGAAAACAAGACATTGTTGAACCTTGAGTAATTTTAACAAACGGGAATATACAATACTGTCTGTGGGCTGCTTTCCACTTACAATTATCATATTTTATTGTTAATGCTAGTGTATAGGCTACTTACTTAAACAACACATAACTTTGAAGTTTTAAATTTTCAGTTAATACGTTTTTTTTTGTTTTGTTTTTTAAGTTTGAGCTGTACGTTTTTAAGACAAGCATCAGTAGAATGAGAAAAGACATGATGGAAGAAATTAAATGAAATTGTCCTTGCAGCGCATGAAGTATTTGCGGGTCTCCATTGGGTAGTTTCCCGTCACTGCTCCAGTGACGGGGTGGAAGCGGGTGAAGTCATGCCCATTGAAACAGTAGTAGTGCTCAGACCAGCGGGCGGCAGAGGTGCATTTTGGCAGGTGGGACCACACCTTGGTTGTCACCGTCTTGGTCCTGATGTCGAAGTGGTACACCTGCTTGCCTGCAAGGTATGGACACATAGACAAAACAAAAAAAATGTGACGAGAACAGTAAACCTTTGCCGTCCTAATGGCTGTCTCCTCCTACTAAAGCCAGCAGGATGCTCTCTGCTTCCCTCCTGCCTTATTTCCTTATCAAAAATATTTTCCAATTGTTTTTGTTGGGGCAGTCAAAGGCCTGTGAACACCTCTTGTGCCCGGATTGCTGGACTGGGGACCAATACTGCCATTCTGTGTTAGCCTGATTATCGTCGACTTTCAAATCTCTTTGAGGCTTGGTCTGACCAAGAGCATATAACAATTAACGTTTCCCAAACGGCATGGTTGACCCGCCTCCCTTAATTTGCTTATGGTTGCTTGCATACCGACAAAGTGGGAGGAGTTCCCGTATTTTCGGGAAGTCAGAAAGTACTTGCATTGCTCTTGACCTGACTAGTTGCAATGCTGAAAGAAGTGCGTCACTAGGAGGGCACAACCTGGCTAACTCTGTGTAACATGCAAACATTGAGGACCTCTTCCAACCAATCACACTACACAGAACAAAAAGCAAACTTTTCTTACTCCTGGAGCAGTTCAGACAGAAGTTAGAACAAATCCAAACAGTTTACTACTGGCATGTTCTTCTCACCCTTGAAAAAGAGAGCGGAGTCGGTCACACATTCTCCTTTGGGGCACTCCACCGCTGCGTCCAGGTCGCTGGGCACCCCGGGGAATACCTCAGAGATGTCTTTGGGGAAGCCCTTCTCCAGAGCCCCCTGGTAATAGCTGAACACTTTATCTCCCTAAAGGCAGAACACAGAAGAACGATATGACTATCAATAACACAAATTAGGTTTTTAGAGCTGAGAGACTCTCTGACACTGAGACATGCAGGGATATATTGTCATTTAAATTCTTTAACAGTGGCATGCACAGACATTTTTTGGGGAAGGTGCTCAAGGGAGGATTGGGGGCATGTGGAACTTTCAGCTGCCTTAGGCTATAGAGGCTATACATTATTGTCATATGTCTTTGATCATCAAGCATTTGTAAAGTAGAGTAGAGAGTAGAGTATCATTTATTGATCCCGAGGGAAATTAAGTTATGGTGATCTTTGTGAATGATGCTTTTTATTTCTCTGCTGGTAAACATCTAGCCTGCCTATTTTTGGACACCAGATGGCAATGAACCTCTGTGCTATAATCTGGCACATTTATATGTATGTACAGTACGTGGGTATGTACCCTGGTTATACATGTACATATGTATTAATTAATGTGCAATGTCCTGAAAAATAAAAGTGAAGTAAAGATCATGTCAACACAAAAATGGCACTTTTTGACTAGTAGGACAAAGGGGTGGATGCTTTGGCTCCCCCTCGTCCCTATCTGTGCATGCCTGTGTTTTATAACATTAAGGTTAACCGCCCTAAATGTCTTCGGTAACACTTTATTTTAGGGATACATCTATTAGCACTAATACATACAATGTTAATGCCTGCATAAGTAACTTGTAAGGCATGTACTAAGCAAACGCTAAGGCCTACTAGGTCCTTACTAAGGTTAAATTGGTAATAAACCGCTTATTGTGCATGAACAAGACATTTGCGAATACATAGGCCTGCCTAACAAATGTTTGAGTTTTCCTTTGTACATGCCTTACAAGTTACTTATACCGGCACATTGTATGTATTAGTGCTAATAGATGTATCCCTAAAATAAAGTGTTACCATGTCTTCAAAGTAGTGGTGGGCCGTTATCGGCGTTATCGTGCTGCGATAATGTGAGACTCTTATCGCGCGACAAAGAAAATATCGCACGTTAATCTATTCTCAAAATATGGATTTGGGGTTTGGGGATGCGCTTCACCATAGCGTTCGAGTGACAGACGCTTTCAGACTGCCCTCCAGTCACTTCGCCTCTCCACCTGTTGCTCAGCAGAGCAGACCTACTAAATATGAACAGTGTTTGCATGCTGTAAACATTAATCTCTCTGTCGTGGTAGGTGTTGTTTTAGTTTTTTTTCATAAGTGGTAGTCTAGAGAGACGTTATTGTTTGAGGTGAAGCAGACATTATTGTGTACCAGCCCGACATAGCCTACATTTCCTCAAGCATTGCATGGAACACAAACAACAGTCCTGTTCCAGAAATCTTGCCTGTGCCATAATTGCAAAACATTCCGTGTGATATACATTTTGAAGATTGTCAAACTGAAACTGTCAATATCTACTCTCGCTGAATGTTAGTGTTATGATCGCGCATTTGCGACTCATGTCAGACGGTAATACACCTCGCGGGTGTTGCGCTTGATATAGCCAACCTCGCGGTCTTCGCGCTTGACTTTTTTGTTTTTGTTTGCAAACTGAATTCATTCGGAGTTGTAACTCCGCTGGCATTTGAACCCAGATAACAACTGTCAGGTTTAGGCCAAATCGATGTGGGCAAGTGCTTTAGGCCTACTAACTTTAGAAATCTAGTAGCCTGGCTCTGACTTTGCTGTAGGCTACCTGCTGCGCAGCTCCTCCCTCTCTAAAGGAGCCGCTGCCCTTTTTAACAGTCAGTGGCAGATTCATTCTCTCTCTCTCTCTCTCTCTCTCTCTCTCTCTCTCTCTCTCTCTCTCTCTCTCTCTCTCTCTCTCTCTCTCTGCCCATTAGAAATGCTGAATTGTTGAGGTCATTTTGTTTAAATAGTTTAAATGTTTGATATATTTATCTGTATTTGCCTCTACAATTTATAGCACTGTTCATTTTGAAATGTCAGTATATTATGACTGTAAATGCTTCCTATTCGAAACACTTTTCAAATATTGCAGTGATTCTTTTTTTTCATCACCAAATATCAACCATTTTTTTGATGATGAGATGCATTTTGGAAAAAAGAGATGAGCTCTGGTCTAATGCGCCATCTTAAGAAGCCCCCTAGGTTTTTTTTCGTCATTATTTCGCTAGCGTGCCTATTCTGAATGAGCCATTTTGATATAGATTAATCTAGATTAATCTAGATTAATTTCATAATTACAGTGAGATTAATCTAGATTAAAAAAATTAATCTATGCCCACCTCTACTTCAAAGATAAACCATGTTAGAAATGACATTTTCCTTGTTGACTTATGTCAAAAGGAAAATTTATATCCAAAAGTAAGGAGGGGAAAGCATAAAATGCAAGTTGCTTAGGAATAAGAAAAAGGGCAAACAGGTCTTCAAGATATAAGAATTGAACTTGAGATCGTACCAGGAATAGGAACATGTGGTCGTGATGCTCTGCGCTGTCGGGGTAGTGCATGCGGAGGGCCGCATCAACGTGACCCAGGGGCTGGTGCTCGGACACCTCCTTGTATGTGGAGTTCATGAACTCTGGATCTCCATAGAAGTTTTTCCATACATAGTGATCTAAATATGAACAGCAGGTCAGACAAATTGAAACAACCACCACATGTAGCAAGAGATTATAACAAGTTGTGTGGTATTCACACGTACAAAGAATCTTGGAGGTGTGTTTGGTTATACTGAAGCTGTAAGTTGTTTCGGTCTAGATATAGCCAAGCCTTTGCAAATTGAAAAAAAAAAACTGCAAAAGGGTATAAACTGCAAAACACACAAAAAGGGTTGTCTAAATTCTCTTTTTTTGGTCTTTTTAACTTTATTTATGATAGGACAGTGATGGTGGTGACAGGAAGCGAGTGGGGAGAGAGAGATAGCGATGGGCCGAGAGACAGAGAAGGGTCAGCCACATGGTAGACGAGTGCCCTACCATTTGGCCATGGCAGGGCCGGGTAGTGTAAATTCAACACTTAGAGAGTCAATTTAACATCTTCTGTGTGTTTGCAGGTACTCTGTTCGTGTGGAATTAACACTGTGATTTATTTTACTGTGTGCGTAAAATAGAGCTTCTAAACTGGAGGAACAAAACAGATGAATGGGGGATGTGGATATGAGCGACTGACACATTTTGCTTTCCACGAAATGTGTGTGGTCCGTATTGGTTGATCAGTGCTTTGCTTTGGGCACTAAGTTGCAATGCTCATTTATAAACGTATATGATTCCCAGCCATTCCCATAGCCATTCCCTAAACACCAAATGAAGAAAAAAATAATGTCATCTTTTTCTCCTACCCTTGAAGAAGTGCATATCTCCATTCTCAGTAGTGGAAATGGCATCAAACTCAATGCCCTCACATCGTTCTGGCTTAGTACTGACATCCATAGAATCCATCTCCATAAAATCAACGTACTCAGGGGGTTCAACTACGGACATCAGTTGCAGTATTTGGCAGCTCAGGAATTCGGTCGGGAGCAAGTCGTATTGTACTGGGCATATTCTCTTCAGGCCGATCTGGGAGGGACTCAGATACTGGTAGAAGTCCTCCCCTATGAAGATCTTGAGCCCTTCGGGACCACAAATGGCCGCGTCCACCTTTGGGAAAGGCAGCAAATAGTCAGTGCTGAGCATTGATTCCATGGGATTAAACGTCACATCAACGTTATAAATCCGGTTTCCTGCAGGGAAGAGAAAGGGAGACACAGAAGAATGTAAGTATATATACAGTACCTATGTAAATAAGACCTCGATTGCTGGATATTTTCACAGACGGATATTTTTTTCATCTGTTTACATATAACCGCTTCATGTGGATGAAAAAAACATCATTGTGACATAACAGGTGCGTTTAAGAAATCTCCACATAAAAATCTGTTGATGTGGCCCAAACATATGCATTTACAAAAATATCCAAATACTTGTAAACAAGCCACTGACAGCTTTGGCCGAGCCTGTGACAGTAAGGGCATCCCACCCAATTCTGGGGCCCCCCTTTCCCTGGGCCCGGGACAGCTGACCCCTTTGATCCCTGTGAATGGTCGAACTTGAGAATTGTGACAAAGATGAAGACAGCGTAGTGGTGTGTGCGTGTGTGTGTGTGCATGCGCTCACGTGTGTATGCGTGTGTGTGTGTCTGTCTGTCTGTGTCTGTGTCTGTGTGTTTGTGCGTGTGTGTGTGTGTGTGTGTGTGTGTGTGTGTGTGTGCGCATGCACTCACGTGTGTGTGTGTCTGTGTGTGTGTGTGTGTGTGTGTGTGTGTGTGTGTGTGTGTGTGTGTGTGTGTGTGTGTGTGTCTGTGTGTGTCTGTGTGTGTTTCATAATGCATGCCTGTGTAGATCAGGGCTTTGAACCGTTTTTTTTTTTTTCCAAACGGTTCGTTCCGAACAGAAACTGAATTATTTCGTTTCCGGTTATGTGTTCCACCAATAAAGTGACGTTCCCGAACCGGTTAGAACAAAAAATTATTGTTCCCGGAACGGTTAATTTCGTTCCTGTCAGCTGATTACTCCCCATAGGCCTAACTAACGTTAATTAACCGAGAAAGACAGAAGTGCAAATGAGTCAGCCTACATTCCAAACTGTTTATTCAAGCGGATGAAAAGAATATCCTTCAGAATTTTGTCATTCAGGGACGACCTAAGCGGAGAAGCGGAGAATAAACCTCAATGATGAAAATGCACGCTTCACGCTGACTTGGGTCATGGGGAGCGCTAAGACGGACATTGTGAGTTTGTGCATATTTGAAGTGGCCATGGATGCCCAATAACGAAGAACATTCTCAGTGCGCTTTAAAAGTGCTTTTCTGCAATGTCTAACAATGATGCAATGGAAACTTTGCCCTTTTGTATGACAGTGGTTCCTCTTATTTAAGATGTGGAGTGGAGACAGCTCTCTCTCCATTCAGTCAGAGAATGTCTGATGTCACACAGGACGTAAACCTCAGCCGTATGGTAACGTGCGCAGGAAAATAATTAATTTTTTTAGTTTGAGGAACGGTATTAACCGGTAGGCCTATTAACCGGTCACCATAATTTTTAAATAAGGGTTCCCGTTCCAGAACATAAAAAATAATAAAGTTTCCGGTTTTGTTTCTGTTCCCTGTAAAATACAAAAAGTTCCCGGTTTTCGTTTTCGTTCCTTGAACCGGTTCAAAGCCCTGGTGTAAATCACCTTTGATAATAGTTGTCATCACACCGTCACAGCTAAAAGCTGCATCCAAAGGGTCGTCGATGTCCAGCTCGTCCACTAGGCTCCTTGGGAATCTTTCATGCAGGGTGTATCCTGGGCCTATTGCAGGGCCTGATGTATAAAGGTATGCCGTGTCTCCCTACAGCAGAAAGTGAACATCACAAGACTGACCTTTCAGATGAAACTGATTTTCACAATAAAACAGAAAGAGGTGTCTAAAAAGAGAGTAAATGTGTGTATCTTCCAAAAGATTCTGAGATTCAGGGGGAAAAATGTTTCCACAATCCCACAAGGTGTTAAGGTGCTATGAAAATGGAATCGAAAGATAATTTGAGATGAGAGATTTCCGTGGAAATGCATGGATTCTTGAGGTCGCTTAAAGCACACACACACTGCTTAAAGCTTTGCGAATTCATGCATTTCCACATAATTAATTTTGCAGTCTGTTTCTATCTTGCCGTTTCCTACCGTAATTTGTACTCGTCGATCTACTTATCGCGACTTGAGCAGGGCACGTATGTATGTGAGGTATGTGACAAAAGTTAGCTCTCAGTATGTTTTAAAGCTATTTAAGCCATTTTACACCAGATTTTTCCTTTAACTCTAGTGAGATTCACAGAAGGGTCGGAGGAAAAGCTGTTACCCTGATGAAGTACATTTTATCCTCGTAAGAGAAGACGGCTTCCGCATCTCCTCTCACTTCCTTCCAGGTGTCACTGATGTTGAAGGACCTCCAGCCATCTTCTGGGTTGTCCAGCCTCATGTAAAGACTACCTAAAAGGGAAACAGCAGGACAGGTTGTCAGTGTGTTATGAAAGATGAGCTAAGAGTTGCAACAGAAGAATGACATGTTTAAATTAAAGGGACACTGTGCCGGAAATGGCCAAAAAAGGTACTGCAAACATGCTGCTCATAGAAACTTTTATTGCCAAATTTGATCTTTACATGAAAGTTTACTAAGTAATAAACAAATATTTTCTAGTATGGTCCAAGTAGAGTCATTTTTGCAGCTATAAATGGCTATTTTTGGAAATTCAAAATGGCGGACCATGGAGAAGATCCCCCTTTTCATGTATGAAAAGTGCAATTTTTCCAGTCATAATGAATACTTAGAATTTGATGGTGGTGGTAAGTATTCATGAAAAAGGTAACATTAGTGAATGGACAGCATGAATTCTGGAATAAACAACTAAAAATCTTACACAGTGTCCCTTTAAGGACCAAACTAACAAAATGGGATCTGTAAGGAGCAGGTAATGGTAATGATGTATGCCATGAAGTATTGCAACATTTCACAGCTGCATTTATGGCAGTTTTTAATTTAATTGCTTGTTTGCAGTCTGCTTTTTAGTTATCTGTGTATACACTCAGTTTTTAATGTGTTTATTTCTGTTTAGATGTGATGTAGCTGTGGTTTGTCTTGTCTCTTGTGTTTTTTTTATTGTAACGTAATTTTTTTAAGCCGTCTTCTTGGCCAGTACTTCCTGGCAGAAGATTTATTGTAACTCAATGGGACTTTCCTGGTTAAAGAAAGGTTAAATAAAATAGCTTAAAAAATAGAAATAGCCTGACCATCGCAACTACAAGTCTCTTCGAGGCTATAGTCTGGCTAGGCAAACCACCTACAACATTTCTCAGTGGGAGATGCAAAGGGTGTGTCAGGCTTGCATTCATGATCAATTTGACCACCAATATCTGCACTAACCTGTACACCGCGCCACTAAGACAGATGTGGCCTAATGGCTAAGGAGATGGGCTTTAGATCAGAGGGTTGCAGGTTCAAACCCACCCTTCTGCCACCCCATCTCATTCCATAGCTGAGGTGCCCTTGAGCAAGGCATCTATTCCCATACCCCAGGGACTTGTAACCAATACCCTGTACTTAAAATAAGTAAGTCGCTTTGGATAAAGCCATCAGCTAATTCCCATACCCCAGGGACTTGTAACCAATACCCTGTACTTAAAATTCTCGCTTTGGATATGTTTTACTACAAATGACACACACATGCTGAGACAGCCAGAAGCAAAGAGCAACAGCTGATCTTAACCCACCTTTGAATACATAAGTCCTTCCAAGATAATCCTGGGTGACAGCATCCAAATTGGTATTCTTGCAGATGCTAGGTGATGGCTCACCACCTGTGCCTTCCCAGTCAGAGGCCTTACCTAATGAGAACAAGACCTTGATGAACTTCATGTAATTTTCATATACGTACATGTACAGGTATATACAATATTGATTGTGTGCTATACTTACCACCAACAATTATATTAGCCTACATTACATTATTATTACATTACATTGCATTTGGCAGATACTTTGTAACCAAAGCGACTTTCAAAAGAGGACATAATCATAGCCAACATCACTAGCAGATACAAAGTGCACAGGAAATATAAAGAACAAGAGTCTGTCAAGAGTCTGGCCTGGGGCTAGGGCAGCTCAAACATTAGTCTAGTAGATACTGCAGAAAGAGGAGAGTTACAAAAAAAGAGGATATTACAGTAATCCTATATTTGAACGACGCAAAGGCTTTAGTTGCACAGAAGTTCCTCTTTTTTGTATTTTTTTGGGGGTATTATACCCTCATTTTTGATAAGAAAACTTGAGAGATGGCTGGAAGCGAGTGGGAGAGAGAGAGAGATGTGGAGGAGGATTGTGAAATGACCTCAGGCCAGAAGTACCCGGTTCTCCGGTATGACAGTGCAGTGCTCTACCGCTTGAGCCACGGCAGGGCCTAGTTCCTCTTTTTTACAAGACAGGCATCAGCAGAATTAGATAAGAAATGATAGAAGAAACGAAAAAGTTCTTACAGCGCATGAAGTATCTGCGAGCATCCATTGGGTAGTTGCCCGTCACTTCTCCAGTGACGGGGTGGAAGCGTGTGAAGGAGTGCCCGTGGAAGCAGTAGTAGTTGAATTGCCAGCGGGCAGCCGAGGTGCATTTGGGCAGGTGGGGCCACTTCTTGGTTGTCAACGTCATGCTCCTGGAGTCATAGACGTATACCTGATTGCCTGTATGGTATGGACACATAGACAATACAACACGTGTTGGTAAAAATAAAAAAATATATAAAGAAACACATTATCCTAACTTTTTACTACTATACATGGGACAGTGAACAATCTGTAATTTGTATTCAGAAGCATTTCCTATTAGTGCTAGGGATATTCAAAACCCAGTGCTTTTATCTATCTGTGCAATACAGATGATTGCAATAACCTGCAGACTAGGTTGTACCTACATGTAAATCCAAAAGTTTGATTGAATGTTACATGTTCAAAATTCAGATCGCTTATGACAAAATATGAGTACAGGTACATTATCTAATGCCTCCATGGACCATGTGTAGCCATGACTGTCTTTGTTTCCATTTACTATTGACAAGTTCTCACCCTTAAAGGTACACTGTGTGAGATTTGTATTTGTTTATTTCCAGAATTCATGCTACCCATTCACTAATGTTGCCTTTTTATGAATACTTACCACCACCATCAAATTCTATGAAAAGAGGGATCTTCTCTATGGTCCACCATTTTGAATTTCCAGAAATAGCCATTTTTAGCTGCAAAAATGACTGTAGCCTACTTGGGCCATACTAGAAAATATTAGTTTATTACTTAGTAAACTTTCATGAAAAGATCAAATTTGGCAATAGGCAGCCCAGTTTCAATGAGCAGCATAGTTGCAGTACCTAGTATTTGACCATGTCTTGCACCGTGTACCTTTAAAGAAAAGAGCGGAGTCTGTTGGGCATCCTCCAGAGGGGCACTCCACAGCTGCGTCCAGATCACCTGGCACCCCGGGGAACACCTCTGAGATTTTTTTGGGAAAGCCCTTTTCCAGAGCCCCGTAGTAATAGCTGAAGACTTTGTCTCCCTGCAGGCAGAACACAGACAGCAATGAGACAATCAAGGCAAATGTGGTTTTAGCTATAGTTTACAAGTCTGACTTACACTGAGAGATTATTCCATAGTCATACTGTATGTACATACACCCTAAATGCATCACTAGAAATGTTATACAGCAGGGCTGGACTGGTAATCTGGCACACAGGGCATTTTCCCGGTGGGCCGGAAGTCCCCAAGGGACGATACTGTTGTTGTGGTGGTTGTTTTCCTGGGGATTGGCCTACAATTTAGAGAAGGAGGTCCTTTGTTCCATAGTCAATTTAGATAGTGGATTCAGCCAGTGGAGATATAGCATGACAATGGCCAGTATACATGTATGTGTTGGGGGCCTGTCTATGCCAAAAATGCCCGGGCTATTTTTCGGTCCCAGTCCATCCCTGTTATACAGTATATCACGAAAGTGAATACACCCCTCACAGTTTTGCAGATTTTTGAGTATATCTTTTCATAGGAAAGCATTACAGAAATTTAACTTTGACACAATGATTAGTGACCTTTTAACAACATATTTAACCGCTTACATTTCTTGTTCACTCAGAAAAAAACAAAATACAGCCATTAATGTTTGGACATGTACTCACAAAAGTGAGTACACCCCAGATTAAAATCCGGTAGAGAAGGGGCTGTGTTGGCTCGAATCGTCTCGAAATGAAACAAAATGAAAAGGGATGACAAGGGAGGTCATCAGTGTGCGTTTCAACCTTTCTTTGCATTGAACTTTTACATTTTGAGTCTGCATCTGGCTTAAATAGATTGGTGTGAGATTTGAATGCAATCCTATGGAGAATATCATGATCTGCTTCAGTAGTCACAGTGCATGTTGACATGCATGTTTCTTTTAGGTGTATTTCAGATTGCCAATGTTGACAGCATTCATGCATCCCCAAACCATGTCAGTCCCACTACCATGCTTGGCTATTGAGAAGATACACCTTTTTAGTAAAACTCACTTGTTTACCACCACACATGCTTGACACCATCTAAAGCAAATTTGTTTATCTTGGTCTCAAGAGAGATGAACAGACCAAGGATATGGATCATTGGAACCATGTTGTGTGATCTGAAGAGACCAAGATAAACAAATATACTTTAGATGGTGTCAAGCATGTGTGGTGGTAAACAAGTGAGTTTAAAAAAGTGTATCCTATCAAAAGCCAAGCATGGTAGTGGGACTGACATGGTTTGGGGATGCATGAATGCTGTCAACATTGGTAATCTGAAATACACCTAAAAGAAACATGCATGTCAACATGCACTGTGACTACTGAAGCAGATCCTGATATTCTCCATAGGATTGCATTCAAATCTCACGCACACTGATGACCTCCCTTGTCATCCATTTTCATTTCGTTTCATTTCGAGACGATTCGAGCCAACACAGCCCCTTCTCTACCAGATTTTAATCTGGGGTGTACTCACTTTTGTGAGTACATGTTCAAACATTAATGGCTGTATTTTGTTTTTTTCTGAGTGAACAAGAAATGTAAGCGTTTAATTATGTTGTTAAAAGGTCACTAATCATTGTGTCAAAGTTACAGTTCTGTAATGCTTTCCTATGAAAAGATATACTCAAAAATCTGCAAAACTGTGAGGGGTGTATTCACTTTCGTGATATACTGTACTGTATGTCTTACTTGCTGACAAGTATTCACAGTAAAAAAAAATATCAGAAAATAAGAAGTGAAAAGGATTAAATGCTAGCTGAGTAAGATTAAGAAAAAGACAAAATAGTGCTATAAGATGTAAGAATTTGTGCTGTAAGAAGTTGTACCAAGAAAAGGAGTGTGCGGTCGTTAAGACTTTGATCGTTGTGATAGGTCTGCATGCGGATGGCCGCATCGACACGACCCTGATGCTCAGCCACCTCCCTGTATGTGGATTTCACCAACTCTGGATCTCCATAGAAGTTTTTCCACATGTAGCCATCTAAAAAGCATTAGTTGTCAAATGAAAACATCCACACAAAGAGTGAGGTTCTAACATGGTGGGTGGTATGAAAAAGATTTCACATTCACAAAGAAAAAAAGTTATTGGCACGCCACATACTGTGGTGCTGATTGATCAGTGCTATAGCTTCGGCCTATAAGTTTCAAACCTCATTTGCTAATGTATGATTGTCTTGGATCAATTTGTATGAATGTTTCGGAATCTTTAACATGACGTCACACCCAAACGTCATTCCCAGAGCCATTTATAGATATATATCTCTATAAACGGCTCTGGTCATTCCCATAATAAAAATGCAGAATGACGAAGAAATACTATAGTATTATCCTACCCTTGAAGAAGTGTAGCTCTCCTTTCTCATTTGGGGTGATGGCATCAAACTCGATGCCCTCACAGCGATTTGGTTTAGTATCATCTTGGGCCTCATGGCCATGGTCTCCATGGTGATCTAAGAACATCAATAGCAACAGTTATGGAGCAATACCATTTTATCACTTGGTGTATCACATAGTGTTCACATGGTGCTATATACAGTAACTGTTTTCTTCCTAAATGCTGGATTATTTTCAATAAGGGAAACATTTAAAACTAACCTGCCATCATATGATCCTCTATGCTTTGTCTGAGGAGACAAAAAGAGAAAACTGTTCAACTGAGATGTTATACATACAGTAGTTAACGCATTTCATGTGATGTATTTTTGTCTAGTGGTTGGTTACTCATCTACATATTTAAATAAGCCTACAATTTAATTTGATGACATGGAAAACCCTGCAGTGAAAGCTAACCAAGTTTTTTTCCATTGCGTAATGATGTGCAAACATTGAAAGTCCGAAGTATGCAGAGTCATGATTTTTAAGGCCTTTTCAATTTGCAGGGACTTTAGGCCCAATAGATAAACCAATCACCTTCGGTGGACCCCTGATATTGACTTAACTGGCAAGCAAACAGACATCAGCCCACAGGCAAACGGCTTTGTAGCATAATAAAGATCAGAGAGAGAGAGAGAGAGAGAGAGAGAGAGAGAGAGAGAGAGAGAGAGAGAGAGAGAGCATTAGAAAGGAAGCAAAAGAAGAAATGATATTGAGGACATAGAGGGAAAAGGGGGCCGAAGAACAATGCAGGGGCAAGTAACAATTCTTCTCAAAAGGAGAGCAGAAAGTTCCAGAGTAAGTAAGAGAGAATATATCATGGGAGGCAGGATGGCAGAATGCTAGGTGAATGGAGTAGGCAGAAGGTCTGGAGGACTCACGGAGGGGCAGCAAGACCCAAAGCCAGGCCCAGGCAGAGACACAGCGTCTGGGGGAGAAGCTTCATGGTGAGCAGCCGGACCTCTGGAGAGACCCACATATGCATGCACTCCGACTTTTATACCCAGGGTGTGTGTGTGTGTGTGTGTGTGTGTGTGTGTGTGTGTGTGTGTGTGTGTGTGTGTGTGTGTGTGTGTGTGTGTGTGTGTGTGTGTGTGTGTGTGTGTGTGTGTGTGTGTGTGTGTGTGTGCCTCACAAACATACATGGGATGACCCCTTTGCACAAACATGTGAAGAGCATACTAAGCAAAATGCACCATTTTTTTTTAATAATGCACTTTACTAATCCACTTCCCTACTCAATCCTACATGGACATGACCATGCAAGCTGACCAGATCAATGACGAAATCAGATTTACTTTGAGAGTTTATCTGACAGATAATAACCCGGTTCTCATGATAAATGTGAACATTCATCTGGAACTATGGCCACACTATGCATAGCTTGATCAAAAATCCTTGCATGTGATTGGAGAAACCTATTGTCTGATATTTTAATGGTGTGCTACTTTAACTACTCACATTCTTCTGGGTTCTCAGAAGTTCTCTACTGGAGAAGATGTCTTTCAAAGAAGGGTGTGGGGATCTGATGGTGCTTCCAGCTGAGCACACTACACTCTGCAGGGTATTGCAATCTCTGACTGCAGAGTTCCCATACCAGGTGACTCTGCTGGCACACTTTTTTACTACTGCACTATTTACTACTACTGACTTTTTACTACTGCACTATTTGACATTGAAGGGGTACCTGGTGCAGAGAATATAGTAGAGCAGTGGAGGCAGTGCTGTGCAGCTTTTTTTTAATTGCATCAAACGTTTACCCCATTGGGTAGGCAGTTTAATCTAATCTAATCTAATAATGCTAACATCTAATAATGTTTTTTATGCTATAGAGCGCAACTAGCTGATAACAAATCTAGTGGCTAATATCACTGCAGAACATCTTAAATTAGCCAGCCCCAGAATTTCAGCTTTGCTGTCTATTTACCTCATGGGTCTGATGGAACATGGGGTGCTACCTGACACTACAGTATGCTCATAGTTAAATTAGTGCCGGTCATTAAGAACAAGGCAGGTAAAATAGGGAGTATGGACAATCACATACCCATTGCCTTAGCCAGCATTAAGTATGATATTAGAGATAAGATGATAGTGAAGATAGTGAGATCTTCTATCCCACAGATCAATTTAGTTTTAAGCATATGCACAGCAAAGAAACAGTTGAATTATACATAAAGCATGGCTCTACAATATGTCTTGGGTTTATTGATGCTCCTAAGGCGTTTGACAGAATCAATCACCATAAGCGCTTCACTAAACTCATGCTTAGGGGCGCACCTGGATGCATCATATGTATTCTGTTTTACTTGTGTGCTAAACAACATATGTGGGTGAAATGGGAAAACAGTCTGTCTACTCCCTTCAGTTTAGGCAATAGAGTAAGACATGGGGGACTTCTATCTCTGGCCCTGTTCAACCTATATATGTACAACCTCTCCACAACAGGGAAGGTGTAAGACCTGATAAGGAACACTGTTTTAAACCATTTGATGTATGTAGACGATCTGGCTATTATGTCCCACAACACGGTTGGATTTCAGCAGCTCCTTAATGTGTGCTCTGAGTATGGGGTTTAGTTTGATGTACAATGCAAAAAAAGAGTGTTGTGTTGGTATGTAGAACCAAGGAGGATCATGCTCTTGTCAATGTTTTACCTTCCAGGGCAATCAGACTTACAGAATATATTGGGTACATTATCACTGACAACTTGGAAGAAGATGCTGACATGCAAAGGCAGAGATGAATGTTGAAGCAGAGGAGTGTGCACATCCCAGGGAAAGGTGCCGGACGAAGGTCAACTGTAGTTTTCAGAGTGAGGAGTACGCACACTTAGAATCCTTTTTGTTGTGTTTGAAAAAATAAAACACAACAAAAAGGATTCTAAGTGTGCGGACTCCTCACTCTGAAAACTAGAGATGAATGTTGTACATATAATGTTGTAGGCCTATGTCCAAACAAACATGTTAGTTAGAAAAGAATCATTAGGGATGTACGATACCTCTTTTGTTGAAAACCGATACGAGTATGAGTACATTCATTTCTGTACTTGACAATACAGAGTACCGATACTGATACTTTTACTCCCAAACATACAATGAAAATAAATGCACAGCTTTGATTTTTCCACCCATGATACATGTATTTGTTTTATTGTCCATTTCCATGTTAATTTAAATGATAGTTAATATGTGAGGCGGTGCTTTTTCCCCATACTGTTTTTACGTAAATGGAACTTGAGATGTTGCGTTGTTTCTTGTAATAGCCATATCGGTGCCTGGTATTGGCAAGTGTTTCACGAGTATGAGTATAATGACCAAGTATTGCGGCAGATACCCATACCAGTATCATTATCGGTGCGTCCCGACTTTTCTTATGATGTGAAAGTGAGCATGTTTCGTGCCTACTGTATACTGTACCTATGTATGCAGCACCATTATGGGTCAGCTACAAAAATGAGGCTGCCTGAGGAGGTTGCTGGAAAAGCCTAGGAGTTGTAGTGCTAGTTAACTATTTTGTGACTCAGAACTCAGTACTTTAAAGGCTCTCTTGAGGAACATAATGTGTAAGTTCATGTGTTGTCTGAAGTCTCAAAACGGATGCAGCTCTGTCAGATATCAACCATATCTGTGGAAGCATTGTTGTGGCTGCATTTAAGACTGCCCTTATTACTGATAGTATGTTTGTATATGCTTATGCATCTTTGCTTGTTTTTTTACCCTCTATTTTTGATGTACTGTATATGTCCGTCTTCCTATTGTGCCTAGCCTGTAATAAAGTTTATGTATTTAACAGACATTGTTATCCAAAGAAACTCACAAACATGGACAAAGTCAGCAACAAATGTGGGCAGATATAGTACACAAGTAGCGCTAGAAGTCTCTTCTTTCTTTAATGTTTTATTCAAATAATTTCAATACTTCAATACTGTTGTATCTCAACAGTGAGATAAAATAGAGAGACAAAGAAACAATCAGCATCGAAGTTGTCAGTTGTAATAAGAAAGCAAGACTGAGGTAGACTGCAACACTAACCAAGTCAAATAAATCAGTACTGTCAATAAAAAAAAATCCAAACTATGGACAAGGTTTCTCACATCATCACATTCTAAACTCATATACATTTTACCTGCCGCTCTGTTATCTGTATTTGTTTGTTTGTTGGTTTTTCAATGCGTTGGTGCAAGGGGAGATAAAATCCTTCTTTCTCTCTACACCTGCGTGTGATGATGATGTTGCCACCTTATTGCTGGCAGCCCAGGAATTCGGTGGCGATTTTGTGTGGCTGTGGGCGTATTCTGCTGAAACCGAGCAGGCGGGGGCTCTCGTAGTGGAAGAAGTCCTCCCCTATGAAGACCTTGACCCCGTCGGGGCCGCACATGCCAGCGTCCACCTTGGGGAAGGGCAGCATGGCATCGCTCTGCACCACCCTGGGAGTCACCGTCAGATCAACGTCATACATCTTGTTGCCTGCAGAGGGAGCCAGATGAAGACACATCATGAAGACTGGTGTGTGTATGCGTATGTGTAGTGTGTAGTGTGGTGTGTGTGTGTGTGTGTGTGCGTGTGCGTGTGCGTGTGTGTGTGTGTAATGTGTGAGTGTGTGTGTAGTGTAGCGTGTGTGTAGTGTGACGTGTGTAGTGTGTGTGTGTGTGTGTGTGCATGTGTGCGTGAGCGTGCGTGCACGTGTGTGTGTGTGTGTGTATGCGAACACGTGTTTCATCATGCATGTGTGCTCTCTGTGTGAGTCACCTTTGATAATGTGTGCAATCTCGTGCTGTCCACAGACAAAAGCTGCGTCCACTGGGCCCTCGACACCCAGCTCTTCCTTCAGGCTCTTAGGGTAGCCTTCAATCAGAGCGTATCCTGGGCCCGACTTATAAATGTACACCTGGTCTCCCTGCCAGGGGAAAATGGAAAAAAAACACACACACACACACACAGGTTGGTCTTTCATGTGAAATTTCACCAAGGATGCTCTTCGGAAGATGTAGCGGTCTCCATTCCGACCTCAGAAAAAAGGGGTGAGGCCTCTTCTTTCGATTTGAGAAATATGTGTTGGTGACATGTGACCATCTTGTTGTTTTCTTTACTTTCATCATCTTAATATTTTTTTTACTACTATTATTAGTAGGCCTGCTTTTCTTTATTTAACATCAATTTCTGTCCAGGGACTATACATGAATATTAGCCTTGTGACTATAACCTGGCTCAATTACAGTTCAGTTCGGTTCAGTAGATTTATCTGTCCCAGTATGGGCAATTGTTGTGCAGTAGTATCCTAGCACATCTCTCTCACACACACTCACACTTCACACATAAAACATAAAAAACACAAGAAACACATATTGTGCACTGATGAATAAACATCACAAAAATAAAGCAAATAAGTCATCTTGTTATCATTTTTTTTAACGGTACTGTCTATATCCAGTGACTTCAACTGGACAATAGACAGACCATCAGATGACGATTAAGTACACAAATAGAAATACGTGGCAGTTATTGCACTTTCCAAAGCCAGGGCTGACAACTGGTGGATGTACACAAGGCGTAAAAGGAGCTGTCACCTTGATGAAGTAGATTTTTCCATCATAGGTGAAGACGGCGTCCACATCTCCACTGACTTCCTTCCAGGTGTTACTGGTGGGGAAGGCATGCCAGCCATCACGTTTGCTGTCCAGCCTTATGTAGAGATTGCCTAGAATGTAAACAATGTGACAGTGGCCTATGTATTATACACTGGGAACTAGTCGTGAAGCAATAGTGGGGGTGGGTGGGAGAAGTAACAAAAGGGGTCAAAAGTTCAAGCGGAAACACAAAAAAATCAAAATCTAAAACCAACAAAATCATATTACATAATTATTAAGTATCAGATTAAGTAGGATGGCACACATTGCAGCGTACTGCTGCATGTACAGCCAATATGTTAACTGTGCTGTGTCAGTACAATGGACATGGCCAAACATCAATCCATTGTCAAGATATAAAGCAATTTGATAACATAAATAAAAGACTTGAACAGTGTTACAGTTCAAACAGGTATCAGAACTCAAAAGCATTTCAAGCTATGCAATGGCGTGTTCTGATTATACCAGTTCACAACTAGCCCCAAGCACAGTGAAGTGACTGAGCTAACCCACCTTTGAATGCGTAAGCCTTTCCGAGATCATCGGAGGTGATGGCATCCACTTTGATATTTTTGCAGATGTCATGTGATTCACCACCACTTCCATGGCCTTCCAGATCAAAAAGAGAGGTATTAATGCTTGATGGACCATGATGGATTGGATAAAATTGTAACACTTTATAATAGTGGATGCATAAGACGCATTATAAAGACTTGGTAAATAATTAACTAATGATGAACAAAACAGTAACAATGTTCCTAAATGAGTGGAAAATGTTAATGTTTTTATTCATCAAATATTAACTTTTTTGTAAATGAATAAAAAACCCTCTGTTAAAAGGTTTGTAAAATCTTGAACATATTATTTCTAGATATTTTATAAAGCATTAATAAATAATAGTAGTAGATAATAATAATAGATCATTTAAAAAATATTGTTCTGTTTATCATTAGTTATCATTAGTTATCATAAGTCTTTGTATTGCGTTACCAATAAAATGTTGACCGACATACTGGAATTAACAGTACAATACTGACTTTGTGTGGCATATCACTTGTTATAAGTGCATGAGCTTCTTAAAGCTTTAGCTTTAATAGTTCCTTTTGAAGATACAGACATCAATAGGATAAGAAAAGTAATGACACTGGTGATACAGTTCTGGTTAATGATTGTCTTCACCTTCAACCTGCCACCTCGTCACAAATGCTTGAATCCCATTGCATCCCATTCCGAGGGGGATTTGAATTCGAACAAATAGCCAGCTTGACGAGACTAACTTGGTCACAAAATGTAGGGTTCTTTCTTATATCTGAACTTCCGTCCTACTTTGCTCCCTTGCCTGCTGGTGGCCTTGTGATGATGTCACTGACAACAGAAATGTATTTCAATATCTCGCACAATTTGTCTGCACTAACCCATGTCCTTGCAGCGCATGAAGTATTTGCGGGCATCTTTTGGGTAGTTGCCCGTCACTGCTCCAGTGACAGGGTGGAAGCGGGTGAAGTTATGCCCATTGAAACAGTAGTAGTGCTCAAGCCAGCGGGCGGCCGAGGTGCAGTTAGGCAGGTGGGACCACTCCTTGGTTTTCACCGCCTTGGTCCTGGTGTCGTAGTGGTACACCTGCTTGCCTGCAGGGTATGGGCCGACATACACAAAGCCATACTTACACATGGTGGTAAAAAAGATGTCAGTGATCCTTCTTTTTGGTCATCATGAGACACTGTTGGTTACATCGGACAGTGAAATAATCTGTGACCTGTATTCCAAAGCTACAGTACAGTTGCAAAGTCTTGCAAAGTTTACCAGCTGCCTCAGTTAATGTAAATCCTTATTGTAAGTTGTATTGTGTTGTATGTAAGTGTGAAGCTTTGAGTTCAAAGCTCCATACAACTTTGATCGAATTACAATCAGTTTACAATGACTGCGTCTGTAATGGCAGTTTGGACTGATTTTCCGCACCATTGAAAATCACTGCAAGAAAGATTTAAATTAACTTGGGATTCTGAGGCAGCTGGTAAACTTTAGATTTCAAGTTAAACCATGCTGTTTTATTTACAGTGTACAGCAGAATGAATTCACTCACTAGCCTATATAAGTAATCAGGACGCATCACTGATATCTTTTTTTTACAGTGTATAGCCCACATGTTGTGTGTACCTACTGTATACAGTATTCCACATTCTCTCCACATTATCTCACAATTTCAATAATCAACCCTATTACCTGGTGACAAGATTGCACATTTTAAACTCGGATTGCACATCAGCATGTAGCTATGACTTTGTTTTATCCGATTTACTGTTGACATGTTCTCACCCTTGAAGAAGAGAGCGGAGTCGGTCACACATTCTCCTTTGGGGCACTCCACCGCTGCGTCCAGGTCACTGGGCACCCCGGGGAACACCTCAGAGATGTCTTTGGGGAAGCCCTTCTCCAGAGCCCCCTGGTAATAGCTGAAGACTTTATCTCCCTATAGGCAGAACACAGAATGCTGAATATGATGATGTTCAATTCATTTCATGACATTTTAACCTTTAAGAGTGTGAGTTCTTGAGCATTCTATAAAAAGAATGCGTTCTATAACAATGCAAGATTCTACAATTCCACATTGTATTGAATGACGCCCAGAATTCTATAGAACTTTCACTGCCCGAACATTCCTCTTAAAGGTTTTTAAAACAGCAGAGGTTTCCCACATGCTTCACAACATTGGTACCTTTTGTTAGCCAGTATATCCTTGTTGACACTTGTGTAAAAAGGAAATAATGTAAACAGTGAAAAAAAATGTCAGAAAAAAAGTGGAACGCTGTGATAGTCACTGAAACAACTTCACTACCACAGTACTGCACCACTATTACAGTACACAGGGCACTAAGTAACATATTTATCATTGTCATTCTGGTAACAGCCAAGGTATGACAGGGGCTGTGTCTTACTTAAGATGTAAGAATTGAAGAGGACGTTACACTACATTACACTTTTAGCTGACACTTTCATCCAAAGCGACATAGCCTATAGTTAATACAGGGTAATGGTTGCAGTCCCTTGAGCAATATGGAGTAAGTTGCACTTCAGTCATGGATAGTATGGGTTTCAAACCGGCAACTCTCTGATTCTAAGACCAACTCACTAATCATTAGGGCTCGGCTGCCCCAAAGAAGTTGTGTGTGAAGTCGTACCAGGAATAGGAACATGTGGTCGTGATGCTCTGCGCTGTCGGGGTAGTGCATGCGGAGGGCCGCATCAACGTGGCCCAGGGGCTGGTGCTCGGACACCTCCTTGTATGTGGAGTTCATGAACTCTGGATCTCCAACGAAGTGCGTCCATACATAGCGTCCTAACAAGCAGCAGTACAGGAGTCAAATGAAAACCTTCAAGTCAAGAGATGCTAAAATGTCATGTGGTATGATTAAAAGGATTTGATAAAGACTTGAAGTGAAAGAATGTAGGCTATCATTGTAGCAACATTGTATCAGAGCCAATGATGCTTCCACAGATGGTAGCTAGCTGCGCTCCGCTACTCTGCTTACGCCCAAAGCCATTCCCATAGTAAAACACCAAATGAAGAAAGACATACTGTCATCTTTTTTTCCTACCCTTGAAGAAGTGCATTTCTCCTTTCTCATTTGGGGCGATGGCATCAAACTCGATCCCCTCACAGCGATCTGGTTTAGTATCATCTTGGGCCTCAGGGCCATGGTCTCCATGGTGATCTAAGAACATCAATAGCAACAGTTATGGAGCAATGCCATTTTATCACATACTGTACACAAGTGTTAATCAAAGATTTTAGAGCACTACACTCTTTGGTGTTAATCTTTTGAAGAATTTGATCAGAGATAATAAAGGAAGAGAAGAGGGTTGACGATGGCTTTGTTTTAAAGTATTGGTGGATGGTTTTCAACAAGGGAAACATTTCAATCTTACCTGCCATCATCACATCCTCCATGTTTAGTCTGAAGCGACAAAAAAGAAAAATGGTTCAAATGAAATAAACACATTTTATGCTGCAATGTATTTTTCCAGCTTTTACTTATTTGCACAGTTTTTCATGCAGAATTAGCCTACTCAATGGAATGGGAAACACTGCAATTTACCGAAATCGGGGGAAACCAAAGCAGACCTTTTTAACAGCTGCAGACTGACTACCACTGTATTTTCCCCGCCAGCTCATTATGTCATGATGTGTAAACATTGATAGTCTGACTCTAAAGTAATGCAGAGTCATGATTTGCAATGCGTTTTGGGTCCGTGTATCATCCGATCATTCAATCATTCCATTCAATCTGGCAAACGGAAAACGAAATAATGACTCCATATTTTGTTTTCCCGTTTTTCCATATGGCCAAAAAATAGGGAGTTATGTTGATTTTCCTTTTCCCAACTCAAAACAGAACAAGTAATAAACGAGAAAACCAAAACGAAATAACAACTCTAATTTACGATTATTGGTCTCATTTCTCGCGGTGCTTTTCTATTGCTCGCCTAAGTAAGACACGATAGTGCACAAGTGGCTGCCAAACGCGTTGCTTTACGCATTTCCCCGAGGCCTATAATCAGCCTGCTGATGCGCCTACTCAACAGAACATCTTTCTGTTCTACTGGTAGCCCCTTATGTCGGTGCCTGTGGGTGATAAAGATAGCCTAACTCCTTTACGCACTGTGTCCGGTCCAGTATGTCCCCATAGGCTAACTACATTAATAATTGTGACTATTCAATGTGCTAAGGCTCCTTCCACTAGATCATTTTATTATTACAGGTGGATGGAATGAAGTTTTGACCATTGGTGCGTGAATCGGAAGAAACTTTTCTTCAACTGCTTGGTACCGTCCTATTCCTGGGAACTGCCAGCGAGGTCTCCTCCACAGTTTAGGCGTATCTGGTTGCTATTTCTGCATGCCACATCAGCATTAGGCTACTACTTAAGCTACTGTAGGCGAACATTTGTGAAAGGTGCTAGGCGTCTCCATCCGACCGACCTCTAGGCTACCTCTATCTGTCATAACACCATGGAACACCTCCCTGGTTTTGGATGCGTTACGCATGGCCCCATTTAAACGTGGACCTGAAGTGTCTTTCCATTAAGATGATAGGCTACTATCCCTCGCTCTGACCACTACCCTACCCTACCAAGCGAGTCGGGTGAGTTACAGGTTACATGTGCTGTCTGTCAACCCAGACTGCGCGCAATTTGCCCCAAATGGCACCATGGTCAACTTGCATCTCGTCAACTTGTATCAGGGAGGTGTTCCGTGTTATGACAGACAGAGATAGCCTAGAGGTCGGTCGGATGGAGACGTCTAGCACCTTTCACAAATGTTCGCTAGTTGCTTAAATAGTATCCTAATGCTGATGTGGCATGCAGAAATAGCAACCAGATACGCCTAAACTGTGGAGGAGACCTCGGCAGTTCACAGGAATCAGTAGACGGTACCACGCAGTTGAAGAAAAGTTTCTTCCGATTCACGCACCAATGGTCAAAACTTCATTCCACCTGTAATAATAAAATAATCTAGTGGAAGGAGCCTTAGCCCATTGAATAGTCACAATTATTAATATAGTTAGCCTATTGGGTAGACATAGCCTAGGACCGGACACAGTACAGTGCGTAAAGGAGTTAGGCTATCTTTACCACACACAGGCACCGACATAAGGGGCTACCAGTAGGGCAGAAAGATTTTCTGTGGAGTAGGAGCATCAGCAGGCTGATTATAGGCCTCGGGGAAATGCGTAAAGCAGCGCGTTTGGCAGCCACTTGTGCACTATCGTGTCTTACTTAGGCGAGCAATAGAAAACACCGCGGGAAATCGGACCAATAATCGTAAATTAGAGCTGTTATTGCGTTTTGGTTTTCTCGTTTATTACTTGTTCTGTTTTGAGTTGGGAAAAGGAAAATCAACATAAATCCCCATTTTTTGACCATATGGAAAAACGGGAAAACAAAATATGGAGCCGTTATTTCGTATTCCGTTTGCCAGATTGAATGGAATAATTGAATGATCGGATGATACACGGACCGTTTTGCCTATCATTTTTTTACAAGGACTTTAAGCCGAATAGACTAACCTAGAACCTTCAGCAAACCCCAGATATTGATTTATTTATTTTTTTTAAGTTGCAAGCAAACAGACATGGGCTGTCAGGCAAACAAGCTTTGCATAATCTATTCCAGTGGTTCTTAACCTGGGGTGCGTGTACCACTAGGGGTACGTGAGCACACTGCAGGGGGTACTTGGAAAAATGAAATATTGTATGGAGCATAGTCACTTTGGGATATAGAGCATGAATTAGGGGGTACTCATGGAATGACAAAAAGGCGTAGGGGGTACGCAAGACAAAAAAGGTTGGGAAACACTGATCTATTCCACAGCAAGTATGGCTGTACCGAGAGACCATGGCTGAACTTAGCAACGAACAAGGACAGGCAGGAGAGGATCAGAGGGAAAAAGAAGTCAAAAGAAGCCAAGGTATTGAGGACAGGGAGAAAGAAGAGCAGAAAACAACAATGAGGGGGTGGGGAAAAAACCAGGACAAGTCACAGTTCTCCTCACAAGCAGAGCAGTAAGTTCCAAAGTAAGTGAGAGTAGGCCTATCTCATAGAAGACAGAGTGTTGAGAGCTGCAGAGAGAATAGCAGGCTGCAGCAGCACGCTAGGCACCAGACATATGGGTTTGCATGCCCATGGGGATCCAGGTTCGAATCTGGCCTGGGCCATGTCCCTATACCCTAACCCATCTCTCCCTCCCCTCCCGTCATACTCTCAGCTGTCCTCTCATCAATAAAGCTCTGAACACAATAATAATAATAAAGAGAGAATAGTTTGGCCGCAAGGCTGTGGACTCACGGAGGGGCAGCAAGACCCAATGCCAGGGCCAGGCAGAGACACAGCGTCTGGGGGAGAAGCTTCATGGTGAGCAGCCGGACCTCTGGAGAGACACCAACTGGAGAAGGTGACCCACATATGCATGCACTCAGGCTTTTATACCCACAGGAGGTGAAGGGGGGAGTTAAGTGTGTGTGTGTGTGTGTGTGTGTGTGTGTGTGTGGGGTGTGTGTGTGGGGGGGGTGTCCCTCACAAACACATATAGTAATCACTTTCATGAAGTTAAACTTGAGATGACTCAAGTGAGCACATAATGGAAAAAAAACACAGATTATAACACACACACCCCCCAACCCCCCACCCCTCCCCGCCCACACTAATACAACCATGCAGGTCGAGATGTCAATAAAGTAACCAAGCTTTGCTTTGAAAGTCAACCTGACAGAATGACTGAGAGCATATGCATACAATAACTTGAAGGGACCGTACCAGTAATGTTGTCCTTGTCAACAAAACTATAGTCCTGAGTATCTTCAAAAAGAATTTCCCCTTTTATGCTTTATACTAACACACTTTATTGTCTGACCTGAACCTGAACCCGACTATTCGTTCAAGGGGTTTGGGGCGGATGCCACATATTGTACTGTATTTGAGGTGCGTATGATTGAGTAAAATATTACTGCATGACAGAAAGCCATGCTGGTGGGGGTCATTGTCCAGTGTCAATCATAAACCAAAGGGAAAAGGAGGTAAAGGAAAACAAATATTTTAACTCTCATACAAAACAGTGTCAGTTTAGCAAAAAATAACATCACAGTTATGGATGTGGTTTCATCCAACATTTATTATTTTAATTTGCTGGAATCAATTTGTGTTTACTGTAAATTGTTTGTGTAATTACTAATTACAAACCCCAACTCCGATGAAGTTGGGACGTTTGGTAAACAGTGAATAAAATCAAAATGCTATCATTCTAAAAACATTCAATCTATTCATTAGATGGAGAATAGTGAAAAGACAGCATATTAAGTGTTAAAACCGAGAAAAAATATTGTTTTGGGGGACATATGTACTCATTTCTAATTTGATCAATCCAATTATCAAGATTTTTAAAAATGTATTTTTTTGGTCTTTATGACTTTATTCTTGATAGGACAGTGAAGGTCCTGAGAGGCAGCGAGTGGGAGAGAGAGACGGGGAAGGGCTGGCAAAGGATCCGGGCCGGGAATCGAACCCGGGTCAGCCGCATGGCAGATGAGTGCCCTAGTGTTTGGCCACGGCAGGGTCCATATTCCGATGTCATAAGCATGCAAATCCCCAAAAGAAAGGATTGTCACACACACTCTATGTTGCCAAATATCTTCCTTGCATCACCTGCTTTTTGAGGACCACATCTCTCAGCCTGTTCTCTAACCGCTTCTTCTCCTATCAGTGACATAACCAAGTTAGTCACCTTTAAAAAAGTTAAATAAAGGTCCATTCCGGTGTGCTGTTTGCTTAATTGTGTTGAAATAACTTGTTCTTGATCTACAGGAGACGACTGGCAAAATGAAAAATCATTTTGAGTTGTTGACAGAACCACCTGCAAGCTAAATGTCACCGGTGACAGCTGAATTGTCTGGGTGTACAGCGTGCCCTACTGTAAATGTGACAAGGCTGGCTGGCTGCGACACACACACACACACACACACACACACACACACACACACACACACACACACACACACACACACACACACACACACACAGGGGCGGAGTGGCCCACCTTTTCCCACCGGGAGAATTTTCCCCTTGGCGGCCCTTTTAAAAAAAAAACAAAAAAAACTAAGCGAACATGGTTTCTTAACCAAAAAGACAAAAGCCATGAAATCTGCAGTCGTACTACATGTGGACATTAGTGTTGTCAAAATATGGAGTGAAGTGGAGAATTGTAGCCTAGGCCTACACCTTGATGAAATGCACAGCCAGTGGTGTAGTCTACGTAAAACGCAGGTATACGCACCCATTTCAAAATTTCAGGGATTACAGTATACCCACTTAAAATTGATTGATCCATTATTTACAATAGCACAAATATATACAGTAGACTATACACACATCAAAAAATGCTCAAATATACAGTATACCCACTTCAAAAAGTAGACTACACCACTGGAGAATTCATCACAGTCCAAAGCATTCATAGGCCTACTAGGTTAGGCTACATCACGCTACTGTTCCATGCAAATGTGCACTCCAATGTCATTTTGACAGTTTGAAATTGAAATATCGTTTAAGGAAGACAGGATGAGCATGGGCACAAAGTTTTGAGTGTGGGGATTTTTAGAAGAGTAGGCTTACAAAATAGGTATAGTATAGTAGCCTATAGCTTACAAAAAGTCTGTCTACATTGTGCAATAAACCCACCATGCAGCAAATAAGCCAAACCTAGCTACTTTAAACCACAACCATAAGTCAACAAAATGTATAACCAAACGGTGTAGGCCTACCTTAAAACGCTGTCTTCGTCGCAGCAAATGTCTTTGTTTCTTGCAATCACTCTACTTTAATCCACAGCTTAGCCTACACACCCAGCACTGGTCACATCAGAATCTTGTGTGGTAATTATTTGGTTTCATTTCTTCAGACATAGGCTACATCCTAAATGTACCACATATAAATATATGTATGATAATAATAATATTTCGACTATAAGGAGATATACTGGTAGGTCTAACAAATCAAAACAAAACCCATTGCTTCTGTTAGGTGCAGTTCTCTTCCTTACCACTTGGTGGAGTCTGTTCGTAACCCAAGTCAATAACCACAGAGCAAGTGAATCTGGACTGGAAAGACTGTAAACTATAACAGTCGTGTGGAAATCGGAAAATAAATCATAATTTATTAATATTTCCATCCTTTGGTAACCAATATACATATCACAGGTTCTTCAGATACTGAAAACGAAACTGTGTTACTAAGATCTTGTAAACGTCCGCGATCTACGGTGTATGGAAATTATCAGTAGAGAAGGGGTGTGGCCAATTTACTGTTTGACACCGTCAGTGAGGTATTGCTGTCTGGTCTACGGTATAAATACTGGCTAGTCAGCTAATAAAGTACAGTGTAGTGGAAAGTGTGAAGTCAGTGGGAAGTCAGTGCTTATAAGTATATTCTCCAAACTTCAGGGCCGGCTAAGAGCGTAGTATAGCCGCATTATTACATTTCAAGGCCGCGGCCCACCGGGACAAGTCCCGATCTCCCGACGGCCACTCCGCGCCTGCACACACACACACACACACACACACACATCTAAGTTTGCCAATTTAAATGGGTGAGAGGAGTTAAACATCAATGTGTCATCATAAAGTCTTATTGGGGCCTCCAGCACGCTGTCGTTGACAGCTTTCTCTTTTCTCCTTTATTAAGAAGTGTCTATGGCCTATGAAGTCTATGAAGTGCTGCCACCTCTTCCAGTTTTAAACAGTCTGACCAGGGCAAAACAAAAAAAGTTTCCCTGGACACTGAATAAAGGGAGTCATGCTTACAAGCAAAATGATGGATTATTATTGAAATGTAGTATTGTTGATATGTTATTGTCCAGGTTTTTTGGCAGCCAGTGTTGGCAACCGTATCATGACATCACTAACTTTTGAAGGAGAGGGTGAGGTTTCACCAGAGACGTTCCATTATGAATGTGTTATGTTAGAATCTTTGGTTTCACAACAAACATTTAACTGGATAATGTAAAGGTATTCTCTTAACATTGTGTTAAACGTTACTGCACAGTCAGCGTTCACCTTGATTGTTTACTTAATTGAGTCAGCGTTCACCTTGCTTGTTTACTTAATTGAAAGCTAGCTGGCAATGATAGCAGCGACTACCAGATTGCAACAGAAATGGTTTTTCATTATTGCTTCATCAATCTGAATACACCGTCTCATCTTTGTGTCATCATTGACTCATCATGTTATCATGTACAAATTCCACAAACATCTACTCACGTAATAGGAACACAGGAACGTATAATGTAATGGCAGGAGATAGTAGATGTTACAGTGTTAGCAAGTTAGCAGTTTAGCACGTTATTACTTGCTAAATGAAAAAAAGTTTCTTTTTAGTTTTAGTCAAAGTTAGTTGTGATGCAACATGTTCTATTGCAGTGTGTGGAGAATATATTTTGATTTTGTTATGTTTTGATGAATGGCATATTGATAAGGCAGTGCTAAATAAATTGCTGTACAGTAGGCCTATGGCTAAAATTTAAAAATGACTTTCAATGCTGATAGAGATAGATTATCAACTAAATTAAGTAACATAAATGAAAATAAGTTTTCTTAAAAATCACATTTGGAGATAATGGTCTCGAGGTTGATGTGCTCCAAAACTTCAAATTACTATTTATAGCCTATTTATTACTATACCATTATAATAGGCCTAGATCAGTGTACTGCTTGCCACATCTGTCCTCAATAGCCTACTCAGTGCCCTCTAGTGGGGGCTGAAGGCAAAAGTCAACATTAACATCATTTGAGAAATCTTAACTGGCCTTGGCCTTGGCCATGGCCTAACGGTAGGGCACTGGGTTACTACACTGGCGGGCCGGGCTCGATTCTGGCCTGGGTCATTTGCCGATCCTTCCCCGTGTCTCTCTACCCATTTGTTCCTCTCTCTCTTCCACTAACGTCTCAGAAATAAAAAGGCAAAAAGCCTTTACAGGTTATAATATAGGTATATACAGTATATAGCATTATATAGCTATGAAGCCTATATATAAAGTGTTATAGAATTTATATATATATATAGTACATATATATTAACTGTATTAATTGGACTTGGCCATGACTCAAAAAGCTAAGCCACTGTAGTGAAGTACAACCTGTTGCACAAAGCTATCATGCGCAGGTCGTTGACTCCCATAACCTGCCTGGCCCAGTCACCCACCTCTGCCCCGGTCAAATCTGTCAGTGGCCCTGACCCTAACCAGCTTAGAATCTAGACGTCCCCAGTGGCTGGCAAGTCCCTAACCACTACAAAACACTGCTTACCCATGACTACCCAGAAGGAGGTTGTGTAGGCCTACCACCCAGCTTGCACCTGCATATTCAATTAAGTATTAGGTGATTAGGTATTACTCTATGAAAATCCCCCTATACTGAATACTGACTTCATTAGGCAGAGTCATTTCTATTAAGACAGGAATATGAACAAATTTAATTAAATCATCAATCACCATGTTAATTACTGTGAGCACCACACAGCAGCAGCTGCAGCTAAAGGGCTGTCATAAAAAAAGTCAAATGATGGCTTTGTGCAACAGGTTGTAGTTCGCAAGCAGCAGGGAAGGCGAAAGAGGGAGGGACAAAGGAGTCAGTTCTCCTGGGCCCAAGGTGGAAGTGGGGGGTGGGGGGGGGGGTTGCTTTGTCCCTTGCCCGTTCCGTGTGTGTGTGTTATTAAATTTATTCAGTTAATAGTTTTGTTTGGCTATACTTTTCCTGCTAACTTGTCAAGGCAAGGGGTCCCCGGCCCCCACTTAAAAAAAAAGCACTGCTATAGATAAGGGCAGTGTTGTCTAACGGGGTGGGGGTGCTGCTATTAGAAATTTTATGGGACCCCCCCATGAGGACCACCACCAAGGGCCGCCCGTCCCGGTTAGTGCAGGGCCCTTAAAATCACCCACCTGTAGCCGGAAGAAGTGCATAGCAGAAACCCTCGTCCCCCCCAAAAAGTAGGCCTACAGCAATCATATGTTTATCATTACAAAGCTGGTGCGTTCAACAATTGCCTCATCTTTTACAGTGATCCCAGGGGTCAGTGAGTCCGTGTGAAGTTTACAGAGTCAACGCAGGTGGTGGGAAGAGAAAAGGGAATCAGGCTGTCTCCTCTTTTCATTTCAACTTTTTCAGTCATATTAAAAGCTGGGGCTGCAGAATCCTGTTCCGTCAACAAGCCTGTTGGAAGAGGATTTCCTCCTATGACACAATCAAACCATTGTTTTGAAGTGTTCTTTTTCTTCTTTTTTTGCCAAAGGAAGCTTGTTTTCTTACATGAGGCTGCCACTGAAGCCATTCAAAAATCCCCCAACGTAGGCCTATGTTTATTGTTCGGTCTCACAGGGGCCACCAGCATATTTTAACAGAAAGTTAACCCGTGGCCACTATTTATGTAAACATCACACCAGACAGCCGAATCTCGTGCAGAGCTGTATGTCGTCTCTTCTCGTCAACTGTAAACAAGAGGGACGAGATGTTTAAACAAGTGTATGACAAATTTGCGACCGTTCGTGAATTGTCTTTACAACTTGCAGGACATGTTGTATTTCTCCTTTCTGTGTTAGAGAGAGGGTATAAGGCAAGGTCGTAGCACCGCCAACAATGTTTTTGCAGCCAGTCACTTGTTGAGTATTGTCTAGGGAGTGGGTGTCATTGTTTCGTACTATTGCACATGGAGCGGCTGTTTGTGTAACAAACTTCACAAAACGTAGCCTATTGCGAGCAATCTCCAATAGGAGGTGTAGTGGTTGTGCGTATCGGCGACGCTTGACTGTAACACGCACGGGATTCATATGGGCAGAATGTAAAAGTACGGAGAGCCAATAACTGCTTTAATGACAACCGGATCCTCCTTGACGATGAGAAGTGCGCTGCGCCTTGACGTGCCATCTCACCTTAATACGCATCGGTGTAACATTCCGTCTAGAAAGACGTTATGAAGTGTTACGGGCTACATCGTCAAGCAAACGGCATTTGAAGGAGAAACTGGGCTTATCGAAGACGAGGAGCTATAGCTGCTGGACTACTTGCCGCCCATCACAACCAAAGGTTTGTAAGCTCTGTATTTTTTTCTCACGGAATATGGACGAGTAGGCTATGCGATGCGTGGTTTTCTGGGGTTTTGGATCATGGATAATCATTCCAATAACATGTTTGAGCAGAAGGCGCCGTGTTACAGGTAGTGTTTGAAGCACCTAATGATGCTGGACCTGTGGCAACCTTGGGAAGTCAAGTTTCGTTTTAAGCGCTTTTGTTGTCGGCGGTCGTCTGACACAGGTGTTGTTTAGCCGAGGACGGACGGACGGCGAAGACAGGACAGAGACAGGAGTTTGGTCACAGGCAGCGCCAAGCAATGCCTCTGTTTCCTTCAGTAGCCTATAGGTGTGACGTTACTGTAATGGTCTCGACAATAGCCCTAAGGGAGCAAGAGTTTCAAGTGACATGTTAGTTCAGGTGAGTCATCTGATCGACTCCGGCGAAGGTGTACCTGAACAGGTATAAAATGCTGTGTTAACTCAACACGCAGAGAGTCCATTTAACATCATCTAGAGTGCATTTGGTCCCAGACAGCTGTCGAAGTGTTGAATTAACACAGCAGTTTTTACTATGTAAATTGTTCTCAGTATAGGCCTACTCAGGCAAATGGAATGATGTGTGTGTGTCAGCAGGCAGCGAAATGTAGCACGGTAAAAAAAAAATATGGTTCGATTGTTGGGGAATGGTTTTACCTGTTAGGGATAAGATCCATCTCAAATCCAGGTGGCCAATGTGTGACCATCATTCGGAATGGAAGAGGATGAGTTGAACCTACAGTAGGCCTACAAATTCAACACTGATTTGAGCATATATGGCCCAAACTAAACTCTTCTTGAGTGTTCATTTAACACTTAGAAATTGCGATTTACCATTGGTTTAAAGCACATATATTAATTCAACACTGAAAGAGTTGAAGTTAACAGCATTCTCTGCATTTTTTGCTGTGTCGGCATATGCATACATTACATTACCGAGTAATATGACATTCATAGTGTTCTTATTGGCTCTCTCCTAACTCTGTGGAGTCACCCATTGTTTCTTTGTTGCGGTGGCCTCAGCAGCCCTTTGCTGGTTGGAATAGAGGAAGGTACTGATTGTTGTGGAATAGGATGGTACTGATTGTTGTGGAATAGAGGATGGTACTGGTAGAGCAGATGAAGAACAGCTGTTTGATTGCTCCTAAATAAAGGGCACCCATGTGAGCCAAATTTAGATCAGACGCACGCACGCTCACAAACACGCGGTCCTACTCCCACATGAGCTCTGTGTGTGTGTGTGTGAGTGTGTGTGTGTGTGTGTGTGTGTGTGTGTGTGTGTGTGTGTGTGTGTGTGTGTGTGTGTGTGTGTGTGTGTGTCTCTCTCTCTCTCTCTTGCGTGTGTGCACACACACACACACACACACACCTTCCCACAGCTCCCAAGTGAGTGTGTGTGACATCTGAATTATGGCATGCCTCTGTGGCTGAACTCTGACCTGTAGCGGACCCTATCCTCTTTCCTCAAGCGCCTGCCACTCTCTCTCTCTCTCTCTCTCTCTCTCTCTCTCTCTCTCTCTCTCTCTCTCTCTCTCTCTCTCTCCCAGTCTCACACTCTCCACTCCACTCCTGCCGGTTTCATTTTTACGTGTGGGACTCTTCACAGGCAACATGCCCTGGCTTGTTAGGAATCAAGGGGAGGAGAGAGGAGGGAGGACAAGTCAAACCGGTGCACAGTGAGGACGGGTGTGTGTCTGTGCGTGTGTGAGGTGAAAAAAAAGAGGAGGAGTTTTTAATCTGCCAAGCAAATGAGCCGACTTGTTTGGGAAGTAGAGGCGGAGGAGAGGAGTGGTAGTTCTAAGCTTTTAGACAGTGGCGGAACTGACAGACAGAAAGCAGCGGCAAGACTCAGTGATACCGATAAGGCACGTTCGGCCAAAAGACATGAGAGACACAGGGGAGCGCGTTACCAGGGAGTGGGGAGGGCAGACCAACACAAAGCCATCAGTATGTGTGCTTGAGATCTATGACTCTGTGTCTGTATCTCTCTGTCTCTGTCTTGGTATCCGTCTCTTTCTCTTTCTCTTTCTCTTTGTCTTTGTCTTTCTCTGTCTCTCTTTCTCTCTCTCTCTCTCTCACTCACTCTCTCTCTCTCTCTCTCTCTCTCTCTCTCTCTCTCTCTCTCTCTCTCTCTCTCTCTCTCTCTCTCTCTCTCTCTCTCTGCTGTAGCTGTCAGTGTGAAAGAGCAATCTGTATCTGTATCTCTTGAGTTCTCTGATCCTCAGCGTTTTATCATGTGTGTTTTCATGTCTGCCTTTATGTTATAAGTTTCTGTGTGTGTGTGTGTGTGTGTGTGTGTGTGTGTGTGTGTGTGTGTGTGTGTGTGTGTGTGTGTGTGTGTGTGTGTGTGTGTGTGTGTGTGTGTGTGTGTGTGTGTGTTGGTTTGTTGTAAGGCGAGCCACCTGCTGAGAAAGCATTCTGTAGTTATCTGACTAGTGCTTACCGCATGCTCTGTCGTCTGGTGTGTGTGTGTGTGTGTGTACAGGCGCACGCGCACGCACACACACACACACACACGCATGCACGCACACACACACACACACACACACACACACACACACACACACACACACACACACACACACACACACACACACAATAGTAAAAGCATTCATTCTCTTACTCTCTTTCATTCTATCTCTATCTCTATCTCTATCTCTGTCTCTCTCTCTGTCTCTCTCTCTCTCTCTCTCTCTCTCTCTCTCTCTCTCTCTCTCTCTCTCTCTCACACAGGAGAGCAGCTGAAACGGATCATAGAGCCAACAGCCAGCCAACCCAGGACGAGGAAGAGAAGAGCTGCGATAGGAGACTCAGGGGAATTTTTCCTTTTTCTGACACGACCATTGTTGAGGACTACAAGAGAGAGAGAAAAAAAACGCTCTACAGGGACACGCAGCCTGGCACAGCAACCCCCGTCCTCTTCTCTGAGTCACATCAGGACGTGCCACTAAAGTTGGCTCAATATTTGAACATTTGAATGTTTAACAAATCGGGGCCAAAAAAAAGTCTTTCTGGTATTTTTTTTCCTTTTCCTTCCTCTCTGATTGATTACCGGGGAGGGGATGTCTTGACTCGGTGTCAGAAGAGGAGAACCCATCATCTGTGTTTTCATCGTTGAACTATAGAGGGAGAGAGAGAGAGTGAGAGAGAGAGCCTTTTTCGGAAGCAGGAGTGTAAAGATCATGGGCGCTGTGGCCCAACATGGCTCCTGTCCAGTGAGTCCTAAAGCAGCTCCCAGGGCCCGATGAGGGGCCCCAGCCCCAGCCCTCTCCGGGGCCGGCACTTCCACTGCCGGGAGTGGGCCCTGGAGAAGCTGCGGAGATGCCTGGACGCCCGTGGAGGCGGTGGTGGCGGCGGATTAGGTGGCGGTGGGGAGAGCCGACTGGTGTCATCGTCCGCATCGGCATCGGCAGCCGCGGTGGGAGTGCTAATGACAGGCGGCCCCGGCGCGGGCAAGACGGCTCTGTGCACGGAGCTGGTGTGGCCCCAGTCGGCGGCGGGCAGGGCCTCGGGCCTGGCGCCGCGCTGCCTGGCCTGGCACTTCTGCCAGCGGGAGGACGAGGGTAGCGTGGCCGTCTGGAGGTTCGTCCTCAGCCTGGTGGAGCAGGCCAGGGCCAGCGCGCTCCTGCCCCCGGCGTATGCACACGCGCTGGGCAGCCCCGACGTGGCGCCCACCCTGGAGCCTCTGCACTGCCAGCGAGATCCGGACGACACCTTCAGAAGGTATTTTTTGTTTGCTATATATCGTTATTATTTGACTAATGTTAGTGTCACTGTCATTTGATAGTTCAAAGCGTTCAAAGCAGGTCGAGGAGCACACTGAATAAGACACTAAGGTCAAGGACCAGTTTTGTTTTTATTTTTCTCAGAGCAGAGTAGAGCAGACGTTTCAGGTTTATGCCATCATCAATGTGCATCAATCAATATGCCATCATCAACAATCTCTGTGCTCGAGAGTCTTATTCAGTGTGCGAAGCTACAGTGCGAACTGTACTTTTTAGGCCCACGGCCCACCTACTTATTCTTCTAACATCCAGAAGGTAACAATAATACCCTTGCCTACTGTCATTTGATAGTAGCCTACAGTAAATTTTGCAGTGTTACTGTAACACTCGAATATAACACTCATAGTGCTGAATCAACTCTGCATTCAAATGTTGACGTGATGACCCGGTGATTGCTCTCCTCACGTCATCGCTTACAACGTTTTCTTTTGTAACCGTAATGCATTCATGCAGTGCTTCATGTGTTCACATATACAGCACGGATTGCGCTACACTTCAAAGGGTATTGCATCTTAGCAGGGAAACAAGGAACATGGTTTCTTCATTCTGCTTGTGATATCAAAGCTCTGGTGTACAGTGCACCATTGGCCTGTAAATCAATACATCACCCGTGGTCTGATCAGAAGGGCTGTAACGATATACCCAACTTGGGGTGGCCGATATGACGATATTGACTCGTGAAACCGAGTACAAGATTGTCTCGAATCTCCCAAAGTGGAGCACTTGTATAGATGGTCTTGGAGTGAGGATGTTTACTATCGGTATCAGAGTGATGTTTACTTAGTGTTGTTGTCTTCACTTCTATTCTTTGCATTATTGTATTCCAATTGTGTAATTTATGAGAGTGTCATCAGTGCGTTTACATTTTAATTGCAAATTGCAAATATTGTCTTCCTGCATCACAATACAGTATTGTGACGGTGTGTAGGCCCATCACGATTTCTTGATTTGATTCAATATCGTTACAGCCCTATTGAACAGTATAGTGGGGAATGAGGCTTACTCACGTTAAGAATTCCCCCTTTTCAGTTTCCTTCCTTAATCTGATGGTATGTAAGGCCTGCTTTTCCGTTCAGGGTACATAACAGGCAGGATCAGTGACTTGATGTGTTAATCTTCACAGTATACTGTATACTTGGCAGTGTGGTTGGTCAGGCCTCCGTCTTAAGTATATTTTTAATCCTCTTTTCTCTTGGGTCAGTTTGAAGATACATACACTGTGCGCAAGTTGAAAATAATGGTTTTTTTTGGTCTCTTGGTCTCCTATTTGCATGCGTTCGATTCCTACCGGTATGGACTGTCAGAGTGAAAGCTGTGTGCCTCTCTCTCGCTCTCTCTCTCTCTCTCTCTCTCTCTCTCTCTTTCTCTCTCTCTCTCTCTCTCTTTCTCTCTCTCTCTCTCTCCCCCTTTATGGACGTGACAGGCAGGAAAGGCACAATTGTTCTGGCTCTCTGGCTTTTTATATTTGTATATCCCCCCTCTGTCTTCTCCCGCTACCTCTTTTAGCCCATAATACGTGCCATTCACAGCGCACACAATAGGGCACTAGTCTGAATGAATGAAAGAATGCTATTTACAACAGTTCGTTAGGGGAGAGAGAGAGAGAGAGAGAGAGAGAGAGAGAGAGAGAGAGAGAGAGAGAGAGAGAGAGAGATCTCAAGCACATAATGACAACAGAGGAAAGAGTCTACTAGCTCTGAGTAAGGTGAGCTGTAGCAGCCAGTGAGGTCGCCACTATCACGTGTGGGTGTCACTCACTCTTCTAGCTTGCGATGACACGGGCGCAGGCAGGCACGGACGCACGCACACACACACAAACGCACACACTTTCAAACACTTTCATCTTCTCTCGAGCTGTTGTTATTTTTCTTCGGCCCTTTTGTCTTTTAACCCGTTAAAACATGGAATTGTAAACTTGTTGTTACCAGAATTGCAATGACCGAGTCGTAGTGCATTGCTGCATTTCTGTGTTACGTCATAGTAGAGTAGTACTATGGTAATTAACCTATCAATGTCTATTACACCGTGCCTCAGATGGTACGGCTTACATTATGGGGCTACCTGTACACATTTCCCTTCGACATTTTAGCGTTAGCGTGGCTGCTGGACATTTGCGCTGGCCCCCTGTGTTTGCTCTGAGCATGGGCCAAAAGTTTAGGCCCACATTCCACACTGCCCTCACATACTGACAAATGGCTGAGAGAGGGTCTATTTGTGTACACATACGTAGGTCTGTGGTGTGTGTGTGTGTGTGTATGCGTGCGCGCGCGCGCGCGCGCGCGTGCGTGCGTGTGTGTGTGTGTGTGTGTGTGTGTGTGTGTGTGTGTGTGTGTGTGTGTGTGTGTGTGTGTGTGTGTGTGTGTGTGTGTGTGTGTGCATTGCAAACAAAAGGGCAGAGGTTCATGCTGTATATGTCCGTCTGTAAGTGTGTGTGTGTGTGTCTATATCTGTGTCTGTGTCTGTGTCTGTGTGTGCATTGTAAACAGAGGTACATACTGTATGTCTGTCTGTAAGTGTGTGTGTGTGTGTGTGTGTGTGTGTGTGTGTGTGTGTGTGTGTGTGTGTGTGTGTGTGTGTGTGTGTGTGTGTGTGTGTGTGTGTGTGTGTGTGTGTGTGTGTGTGTACTACCAGCGCGTCTGTGCGACCGACTGCACTGTAAACACAAGGGCAGAGGCTTGGCTGTGACTTGAAAAGGAGTGGTGCTCCAGCAGCTGTTCCCTGCTATGTCTGCCTGTTTGTGGCCTGGCCAGGACAGACAGCACACAGTGTTGTTTTTGTTTAGGCCGTCATTAGTGCACACACTAACTGCTGATTTGGCTCAAGGGAGACTCAGAGGGACTCAGGGACACATACGTATGTAGACACTTGGCTGTGGTTTTCTCTGCCTAAGTCTAAGGATTGTATAAGGCCTTATTTAACCCATTAAAACACAGCGTTATGAATTTGCTGTTACCAGATTGGCGATGACCAAGTCATAGTGCATTACTGAAGGCCCTGTGTTATGTCATAGTATTGTAATACTGTGGTAATCAGCCCTTAAATGCCTATTACCAGAGAGAGTAGAGAGAGAGAGGTTCCATTGGCCCATTGTTTCCGGGTTCTATAATTGCAAGGGGGAGGGGGGAAAATCCCCCTTTAGGCAGACCTAAGCAGACCTAAGGACTGTTCTATTCAATGCTAGGAGTATTATGACACGCCCCTTTAGGCAGACCGGAACCTGGTCATGTTAGGTGCCCATAGCAACCTATTACACTGGCATATCTCTATATACTTAACCCCTTAAGACACGGCATTATAAATAAGCTGTTACCAGTATGGCAATGACCAAGTCGTAATGTATTACTTAAGGCCCCTTGCACTATCATAGTATTGTAGTGCTATAGTAGTTAACTTCCAATGTCTATTACAGCGTGCCACAGGAGGTACGGCGCGCATTAAGGGGCTACAGAATCTCTGCTATTACAGCCTGCCACTGGTGGTGCGGTGTGCATTATGAGGCTACCACAGAAACATCTACAAACAGCAGACACATACAAACCAGGGCTTGACATTAACTTTTTTTTCACCCACCGGCCACTGTGGCTAGTGGTTTTCTCGAGTCACTAGCCATTCAGGTATTGCACTAGCCACAGATTTTACATCGTTTTTTTCCTTCATTATGATGGCGTACATCTAACCTAAGAAGATGAGATTCTAAAGCAATATGAGCTTTCTACATGGAAGTATGTCAAGCAAATAGAAACTGAGTTACTGAGTTTTGTCTTGAACTTAAATACAAACAATTGATATACAAGGGGCAAACGACAAAATACTATGGCTACTATGGTGGCTACTATGATGCGTATGTCATACCAAGGAATAAACTGCCAGCCGAATTGGCTAGTGACACTGAAAGTATTACTAGCCAAAGCCAAGTTTCACCAGAATTTGACCGGTTGGCTAGTGCCAGTGTCAGCCCTGATACAAACACACACATATACAGCACTATCTGTCTGTCTGTCTGTCTGTCTGTCTGTCTGTCTGTCTGTCTCTCTCTCTCTCTCTCTCTCTCTCTCTCTCTCTCTCTCTCTCTCTCTCTCTCTCTCTCTCACACACACACACACACACGCACACGCACACGCACACGCACAAGTGCACGTGTCCAGACGCATGCAGTCAGGACCCCCTATCCTATCATTTTGGCCAGAGACCTGACTGCAGCAGAAGTGGTCAGCTGTTCATTTGAACTGTCTTGCGAGCACGGTGTTTATCTGTCGCAGTAAATCAGCTTGTTTGTCTGTCGCCGCCGAAGGCGCTGAGCTGAGCTGGGCTGCTGAGCTGAGCTGCTGATCTGAGCTGTGCCCCGACTGGACAAAAGAGAGACTCGCCCTCAGCCACACGGGTTAATCACTGGTCTGGTACAGCCGGACCCTGTCGTCGTCATCATCATCTCTCTCTCTCTCTCTCTCTCTCTCTCTCTCTCTCTCTCTCTCTCTCTCTCTCTCTCTTTTTCTGTCTCTTTCTCTCTGGACTACCCAGGAGGTGCTCAGGGGGTCAGCATCTTCACACATTCTCTCTCTCTTTCTCTTTCTCTTTCTCTTTCTCTGTCTCTCTCTCTCTCTCTCTCTCTCTCTCTCTCTCTCTCTCTCTCTCTCTCTCTCTCTCTCTCTGGTAAACAAACATCCTCCATTCTTTCCGGTCAGCTATAGCCCCTGAGGGTGTCTTTGTTTGACAGCGCAGCATTACTCTGGCCCACAAGGTGCATGAGTGATGAGGGTGACTGGACATCATTTAGTGCTGAGCCAGGTGTGAGGTGTTGTGCAGCCTGCCAAAAGGTGACCGGGCCGGCCTGAAGATGAAAAACCTGAGAAACACTCTCCCGAAAAACAAGTCCCCAGGCAGACATCCCAGCTTCAGTCCATATCATCCAAATGTCATAGTGGCAAAAAAAAACTTAACGGGAAAAGTTGATTTTCAGGTATTTTTATGAGGGATGATGTGGCATAGACAAGCATGGGAATATACAAACACTAACAGTGAAAAAACCCAGAGGCAGACATGCTAGGTTCAGATGGTGAAGTTCCTTCATATGTTGTAGCTAGATCACTAGCTGATCACTACATAAAGGCACAAATAGACCAGACATGACGTAATTGCCTTTGGATTGAGTCGCTGGCGACAAAAGAGACAAAAGCCATTTGGGCGACGAGATGCGATTGGAGCGACTTGAGCGACAGTTTGTAGTTGGACTTGAGTGAATATAATGTAAATGAGCTATGATGCGTTTCGCCAACAGCCGCCACAGCCAATAGGAATGTTGGAATGCTTGCATTCTGTTTTTAACGGACATAGTAGCCTACTCTGTTGCTTCTATCGCTCGAATCGCTCTTGCTGCACAGTCCAGCGATTCTCTGTGGCTTGATTTTGTCGCCGCCGGTGTATTCACCTGGTGAGGTAAATGTCCAGCTGATCTCTACGGAGCGTACAGACAAAAGCAGTAGCAGGAAAGGAGTCAGTATCTCAATCCGGTTTGTCCACCTTTGGACTAAGGTGACCAGAACTAATAATACAACTAGAAATGCACTTCCTGTGCACAGGAAGCTGTTTGATAGATCCTTTAACTATGTTACTCCCTATTTTTTTCAAGTCTTTCTGCCCTCTTTTTGTGGAGTTAGAAACTGGAATGTCATAATTCGCCCTGTCCCGCAATGGTGAAGAATCCTGGAGGGCCTGGAGGAAGAAGTTCATGTTCACGGGGTGCTGTGGTGCAGTGCGCTAAATCGCCTGAACCGTCCATACTGTACCGTCTTTAGGGACCCAGGATGGAGCACGGCCTCAAAACCCTTACCTGGAGTCATTCATATCCCAATACTAACCCATGTCTCATGTCCAACAGTTTTCTCTGTCCAAAAAAGATTATTTTCTCCCCTTCCAAGCGCATATGATGCAACCTCCATGAGAATTCCAAGTTGTGAATGCGTGGCCAATCAATGGGAGATAGCTCAAACCTTGCAAGAGCCTTGCATGTTGCAGTCAAGAAAACCCTGGTACTAAATCAGTGACTCCTACTGTACTTGGGTGTTTCACCAGAGACGGCCCAGAGAGACCACGTGCAAATAGACAAACAGTCAATTAAAAAGGAGCCTTCCCCCGCACCACTGGAATGTGTACAGAAAGGGTGCGCTCCCTTTTATCAAATGTCACTGGAAGGGAGATAAGGGACGTGGGGGTTGATGGGAGATAGATAGATGTGAGTTAATGATTAATAGGCGCTCTCGCCTGAATTGTTGCTCACTCCAGTTTGCAGCAAGTTTGCGCAACAGCAGCAGCAGCACCACCAGCTAAAGCGTTTAGTCGTCTTGATTAGTCAGAGAGAAGCAGCCTGCAACAAATGTTGTTCCCTTCAGATCTTTCTTGTTTTTCGCCTCGGGTTGTTTTGTCTCGTCTGAATCCTCTTTATTCCCCCCCCCCACTGTTTTTCAGAGAACACACACACACACTTTTGCTGTTTACCAGCACAGAATTATTTGCCAATGGCAATACTACAGCAGAAAAAAGAACAAGACAACCGGAAGTGAATCCATTAGCACAGCCAGATCAGCATTTGCCATATGGGTGGAGAGAGACGTTAATCTACTGAATCCATCAGCCTATTTGTCTTGTCTGTCTCGCTGCCTGTCTGTTTGCCCTGTCTGTCTAACTGTCTGACTGTCTGTCTGTAGTGGAAGGCTGCCAAGAGTTATAATAATTACAGAAATGTAAGCGCATGCCATCTGACAAGCCGTCTCTCATTAGGCAGTCGGTTGGTGGGTGTCACGGTGTTATGGTGGCAGTAAAAGCCAGCGGCATCGGATGGCATAAAACGCTTCAACGGAATTACATTTGATAAGGCACGGCGGCAGTTGAAACCAAACCAGTCATCTTCGGACTTCAGGGAGGTTATATTGGTGTTGTGTACCGTATAGTATAGTATATGTACAGTAAAGCTCGGAGGGAAATGAGAGAGGCAGCCAGCCAGCCACGCGTGCCGCAACAAATTCCCTCCCATACCCTACCCTACCCCATAGGCCTATCTACAGGGCTTGACATTAACTTTTTCGTTTGCTGGCCAATGTGGCTAGTGGTTTTCCCGATTCACTAGCCATCCAGTTTTTCTACTAGCCATAATAGTTTATTTTGTTTTTCTTTTTGTTTTTTTAATCATGACATTGTACATCTAACCTCAGAATATGGGGTTGCTTAAAGCAAGAAGATGAGTGCATGGGTTTTTACATGGAAATAAAACAAACAAATAGAAACTTGAGTAACTGACCTTTTTCTTGAACTTTGTACAAACAATTGATACAAAAGGGGCAAAGTGCAGAATATACGCTATTCTGATGTCATACCATAGAATAAGCTACCTGCCAAATTGGCTAATGAGACTGAAATTGTTACCTGCCACAACCAAGTTTTACCAGCATTTGGCCGGTGCCAGTGTCAAGCCCTGCCTATCTATGCTCCTTGCCTTGCCTCGCCTGTGTGCATAGCTGGATTGGTCATAAGGCATTCAGGGCATTTGCCTGATGGACTGATGATGATTTTGGCCTGGTCCTCCCCTCAATGCAGTGATATCAGTCCTCATGCCACTACAGCTGACCTCTCGGAGTCAGATTTAAAGATTCATTTTGGCTGTAGTGGTGAAAATAGCTTGTAATAGATGGCTAAAATGTTGTCACAGGCTTCATTGCCTCTGTCAATGCCTGGCGGACAGGTCTTGGCTGAAAACGCCCGGTCTGATTTTTTATCCGAGCCCAGCCCTGTGTGTTTCAAATGTGCTCGCTCAGTCAGTCAGCCCGGGCGGGTAGAGACCAGGAAATCCCACAGCTTCCTTGGGTCTGAGTCACAGCATCACACCACACTCCACACCACCAGGCTTCTCCCTCAAGGGCTGGGGGGGAAGGAGAGGTGGAGGGGATGGGAAGGACGAAGGAGGGAGGGAGGGAGGGAGGGAGAAAATGCGGAGGAGTGGAAAGGATGAGGAAGAGAGAAACGAGAAGCGAGAGCTGGCGGAAAGCAGCAGGTGGCTGAGAGGCTGCAGGGAAGCTTGCAGGCAAATTCTTTTTTTCCCTCCCTCTCTCTCTCTCACTCTCTCTCTCTCTCTTGCTTTCCCTACTGTCGGTCTCTCTCTTTGTCCTTGCCTCTCTCTCTCTCTCTCCAGTCTGTTTCTTGGTCATAGGTGCAGGTTGCGTTCTGTAGTGAGGTGCAGCACGTGGGCTTTTGATTTTTTTTTCTCTCTTCTTTGTTTCAGTTCTTTGTTCTGGTCCGAATCCAACATCTAGGTCATGCATATTTCTGAGCTCACTCGCCTTTTCACTTTGCAGTTCCCCTTCACCAGCTTTAAAAGGCTTAGAAACACACTAGACTGAGCACACTTAGACATCAGCAAAACCTTAATCCTTTGCCTTGTAAAGTAAGATAGGGAGTTGTCATCGTTGTGATAATGGTTTACTTTTACAGATATTGAAGGCAACATCCTGTGGCCAGCCTTATGCAATAAAATCATTAACTCTCTCTTTCCTTCTCGGGTTCTCTCTCTCTCTCTCTCTCTCTCTCTCTTTCTCTCTCTCTCTCTCTCTCTCTCTCTCTCTCTCTCTCTCTCTCTCTCTCTCTCTCTCTCTCTCTCTCTCTCTCTCTCTCTCTCTCTCTCTCTCTCTCTCTCTCTCTCTCTCTCTCTCTCCAGTTCAGTTCAGTTCAAGAAGCTTTATTGGCATGACAAATAGTGATTACATTGCCAAAGCGCAAAACATAATGAACATTCAATCATTAATCTCTTTCATGCATTAATCTCATTCATTTATTCATACAGTATTGATATCAATCTCTCTCTCTCTCTCTCTCTCTCTCTCTCTCTCTCTCTCTCTCTCTATCTCTCTCTCTCTCTCTCTTTCTCTCTCTCTCTCTCTCTCTCTCTCTCTCTCTCTCTCTCTCTCTCTCTCTCTCTCTCTGCAGGGCTTTTCTGGAGCCGCTGTCAGACCTCCCCACTCCACCCCAGAGTGTGTTTGTGCTGGTGGACTCCCTGGACTCCGGCTATGGGTCTGGTCTCAGGGAGGGCGGTGGTGGTGGTGGGGGCCTGACGACCACGTCAACGCCGGCCTCCTCCTCCACCTCTACCTCCTCCTCCTCCCACACCTCCCCCATCATGGCCAGTCGGAGCGGCTCCATCGCCGAGCTGCTGTCCAGACACCTCCACCTCCTGCCCAGATGGCTCCTGCTGGTGTGCTCCGCTCGCCGCCAGAACAGGGCTCTCTGCAAGATGTTCTCAGGTACTCATAGCCAAAGAACGTAGATTGGATAAGACATATCACTCAATGGAAAATGCATTGGCCATGGTGTGGTACGAGGGCGTTGCTTAAATACCATAGAACTAATAGATTTCTATACTTGAAGACACTGCACTGATACAGAATTAACTGTAGCTCTTGGTCAGCAGTAATTGCGGGGAATAATTAAGGACAGCTGACAAACATTCAGTGTCCTATGACCTGTTCTACACTCCGACCCTGGCGGTAGTGGCATTGCACTTTACCATGCTTGCAATTTGACCGTAGAAGAAAAAATTTGGACTCCCCTCGCCATCATTCCGTACTACACGCCGATGACGTCTGTAAACCCTCCTATCTCTAGTACCTCCTTGCTCATAGCTGGATTGGCTATAAGGCTTACAGGGCATTTGCCCGGAGGACTGTCGATGAATTTGGCCTGCTCCTCCCCTCAATGTAGTTGTATCGGTCCTCATGCCGCTACGGCTGAACTCTCCTAGTCAGATTTAAATATTCATTTTGGCGGTTGTGCTCAAAGTAAACCATAATAGATGACTGATGTTGTCAAATGTTGTCACAGGCTTCATTGTCTCAATGCCTGTCGGACCGGTCTTGGCTACAAAAAATGCCCGGCCTGATTTTTCATCCCAGGCCAGCCCTGCATGTATGGCACCGCTATCAGCAGGGCTGTAGTACTCGAGTCCGGACTCGGCCCGAGTCCGGACTCAAGTCAATTTTTTGCTGACTTAGACTTGTCTCGGACTCGGTATTGTTTGGACTTGGACTTGTCTTGGACTCGGACATTGGTCTTGCCAAATTGGGCTTTTTGACTCGCCCGGGTCTGTTATTATTATTTTTAAAACACTGGCCATCATAGATCCTAAAGTGGAATTTGAAATCCAATAACAAACAAGTTATTAACAAGCACATCCATGGCATATAGGTTACCTTCAAAGGTTCACATTATTGAAATTCATCCTTTTCATTGTTTAACACTGACCGACATGTGACTCGGACTTGACTTGGACTAATCCTTTTGGACTCGGTCTGGTCTCGGACTCGAACCTCTTTGGACTCGGACTTGATTATTCTGGTATTGGACTTGTCTTGGACTCTACAAAGGTGGACTTGACTACAGCCCTGGCTCTCAGGTTGTTTTCCCCCGCTAGCAGCACATACAGTGCAGTGCGATGCATTTACAGTGCAGTGCGAGTGCAGTGGCAGTACTGTACTGCACCGACTCTTCCTGAAAAGGACACAGGAATACAATACACAGTCACAGGAGGCTTAATGGAATTATATACAGTAAGCATTTTCACACACAGAGAAATGGAGGAAGAGAAAGAAATGCACACAGGAAAGGGGACACACACACACACACGCACGCACACACACACACACACACACGCACACACACGCACACACACACACACACACACACACACACACACACACACACACACACACACACACACACACACACACACACACACACACACACACACACACACACACACACACACACACACAGGTGGGGTGATATATGACGGTGTGTACTGAAATAATTGGGGGCTCACAGAAATAGAAAGTGGAGCAGACCTATGCCTGAAGTAAATAAGATCATCAGTTTTCAAAGTTTTTGACGCACCCCCCCTCCCTAAAACTTTTTTTTTTTGTATCATAAAAAGGAGGTCATCTTCGTTTTTCTTTTTCTTTTTTCGGAGGACATTTTAAAGGCCCTTGCCGGTTTAGCCGAGGTTCTGTGGAGCTCTCTGGAGCTTCACGGGGCCATGCAAATAAAGCGTTTAAAAAGCAGCTAAAGCCGCCCGGAGAACTGGCGGAACACAAGAAACAGCGGAGTGGAACTACTCTCGCTAGAGGTATACCTTCGTTTCCGGAGGGTAGAATAGTGCGACGCGCACTCCCTGCCTACCTTAATTAGAGCCAATGCAAATATGGAATGCCCTTTGATGTTTCCACTTGCAGAAACCGTGGGGTAACCATCATCAAACCTTAATTGGCCAGAGGTACTGTAGGCTAGGCTTTTATAGCGGAGGCTCACAGGGAAAGGAATGTGTTTCCGAGGAGGCCTTGTTGGCGAGCAAACGTACCAAATTATAAAGCTACGTCGTGTAACTATGTTCTCCATACATCCCTTGTACTCCTCCTGAGTAACATGTCTGGTTACCACCAGACCTAATCAAGTGAGTCTTTCAGATCGGAACGATTGTGTAGAACTAAAGGCAGTTCCCAGGCTACTCGGTAGCAGCTTCTTTCCACAAGCCATCAGACTCATCAACACACTGAAGAAAACCACATGATGATTTCAAGGTCACTGGAGGACATTCTATGAACATTTCTTTCAACATGCCACTGGCACTTTACTCTTGCACCTTGTACACATAATCTGCACCACTTCACTTTGCTTGTATGACCATTGATTGTACTTCTGCTGCTGTGTTTGCGCGTGCGTGCATGCGTGTATATGTGTATTTTTACAGTGTATGGAAGTTGTGTGCTTTCGTCTTGTTGCCTACACTGGTCTTGGATTTTCTGAATCATCTGTATTTTGAGAACTCATTATCACATTGTGGGTGCAATCTGGCTGGCTCGTTACATTTCTTTGAACCTTGCAACAACCACTGGACTTTGTGTACAGTCCGTGGGCTTTTCTTCTTCAACGGAAAAACATGTTGAACTAATGGAAGAGGGAGGCAAAAGGGACAGTTCCATTTCCTGTTTGTTTTTGCCTGATTGAGGAATATGACAGAAGTGCATTTCCTGCGTCCTTTGTGTCGGTTATATTTAATTATTATATACTTACTATTATAAGCTTGAGTCATCTAATGGAATATGAAGTCATCCTGTGCACTAGGCTCTTCGTAAAATTTTGCAAGCGGCAAACCGTTTCATCTTCTCTAATCTACCATCTTTTTCCCTTGCATCGGTACTAAATCTTCTCCTGCAGGGTTTCCAGAGGTTGTGCCTGGGCCACCTGTGTTAATCTGATAATATTTGAAGAATTTGTGGTCATTTGAATGTGCACAAAATGTTAAGGACCAAACTGGAGCAAAAACACGTTCTTGGTTATTTAAGAGGATTTGTCCCCATAGACTGTTTTCTGTAACCCATATCTTTTCTAGCTCCCTTCTACCTGAACCTGAAATCACACTTATTCACTGATGCCTATGGTCCTTAACCACCCTGCCCCCCCAACTCCACTCTATCCCCTCCCCTCTCTCTCCCCCCTTTATTCCCTAGCCCCATCTCCTTTTGTAAAGCGACCTTGGGTTACTTGAATGGCGCTATATCCATCTAAGTCATTATTATAATCATTATAATATTATTCTCTCCCTTATCATCTGCTTCCCTGTGGGGTCCCTGCGGCGTCTGTGCCTGGGTGACCTGCGTAAGCCGGTCACGGTGTGAAACGTGCATCTTTACTAACTCCTTTCCCTTGTATCTTCACTTACTCTCTCCCTTACATGTCTACAAACTCTCTTCCCGTATTTTACATAGTATTGTATCCCAACTGCTTTCTCTCCCTTCTCAACGTCCCCCTGTGGCATCCCGAAGATTGTGCCTGGGCCACCTGCAATATACAGTATATCACGAAAGTGAATACACCCCTCACAGTTTTGCAGATTTTTGAGTATATCTTTTCATAGGAAAGCATTACAGAAATGTAACTTTGACACAATGATTAGTGACCTTTTAACAACATATTTAACCGCTTAAATTTCTTGTTCACTCAGAAAAAAAACAAAATACAGCCATTAATGTTTGAACATGTACTCACAAAAGTGAGTACACCCCAGATTAAAATCCGGTAGAGAAGGGGCTATGTTGGCTCGAATCGTCTCGAAATGAAAAGGGATGACAAGGGAGGTCATCAGTGTGCGTTTCAACCTTTCTTTGCATTGAACTTTCGGTAACACTTCCAAATAAGGGGCCATAATAAACAGTAAAGTAGCTACAACCTAATACTTAAGTAAGGGTTAATAATCATTATTTAATGCCACATTAGACACATATTAATTGTTATTAATGCATATGTTGAGCATTAGTAAGCAGTTACTTAACTATTAGATAACTATTACCTTGTGTTACAAGTTAATAGCATATTATTATTTAACTAATAGATAAGTAAGGGCACAGTTAATAGTTAAGTAGCTATCAGGTAATACTTAACTAAGGACCAAAATTAACACTTACTTAATACAAAAGCATCGCATAACTAATGGTTAATTAATACATAAATATTGGGTTTTGGGACCCTTATATTAGAGTTGGCTGAGGATAACTAATGGTTAATTAATAGATAGATATTGATATTTGGGGCCCTTATATTAGAGTTGGCTGCGGATAACTAATGGTTAATTAATCGATAGATATTGGTGTTTGGGACCCTTATAATAGAGTTGGCTGAGCATACCTAATAGTCAAGTAATTAATCTACTGTGACATCTAGTTTTCACTCGTTCAAATCACTGTAATAGTGGCAACAGGAGCCATTATATAGCAAGGATTGGACGTACAATTCTCAATGATGGTGGGGTGATGTGATGTAATTTTTTCATGTACCACTTATTAGTTTTAACTGTAAAAACCCTACAATAAATGCAGAACATTATGAAGAGTAATAGTTTTGAAGCGAAACTAAACCATTTCTTTGTGATAATTAGGTTAATGTTTGAGAATATCAGCTCCAAGAAGAGCAGTGCATGATGGGTACGCAATCTATAGACAACAATAATTCGGTATTATTTAATCATTAGATATGCTTTACTTTTGTATTAAGTAAGTGTTAATTAAGGTCCTTAGTTAAGTATGACATAATAGCTACTTAACTATTAACTGTACCCTTACCTATCTATTAGTTAAATAATTATATGCTATTAACTTGAGACACATGGTAAGGGGCCATATATATAATTATAATTAACATAATTAACAGCAAATTAGCTATAACCTAATACTTTAGTAACAGTTAATAATCACTACTTAATGTCACATTAGACACATATAAATTGTTATTAATCCACATGTTAAACATTAGTAAGCAGTTACTTAACTATTAGATAACTATTACCATGTGTATCAAGTTCATAGCATATAATTATTTAACTAATAGATAAGTAAGGGTACAGTTAATAGTTAAGTAGCTATTAGGTCATACTTAACTAAGGACCTTAATTAACACTTACTTAATACAAAAGTAAGGCATATCTAATGATTAAATAATACCGAATTATTGTTGTCTATAGATTGCATACCCATCATGCACTGCTCTTCTTGGAGCTAATATTCTCAAACATTAACCTAATTATCACAAAGGAATGGTTTAGTTTTGCTTCAAAACTATTACTCTTCATAATGTTCTGCATTTATTGTAGGGTTTTTACCATTAAATTTAATAAGTGGTACATGAAAAAATTACATCTCATCATCCCACCATCATTGAGAAGTGTACGTCCAATCCTTGCTATATAATGGCTCCTGTTGCCACCATTACAGTGATTTGAACGGGTGAAAACTAGATGTCACAGTAGATTAATTACTTAACTATTAGGTATGCTCAGGCAACTCTATTATAAGGGTCCCAAACACCAATATCTATGGATTAATTAACCATTAGTTATTCGCAGCCAACTCTAATATAAGGGTCCCAAACACCAATATCTATCTATTAATTAACCATTAGTTAGCCTCAGCCAACTCTAATATAAGGGTCCCAAAACCCAATATTTATGTATTATATAACCATTAGTTATGCCTTGCTTTTGTATTAAGTAAGTGTTAATTTTGGTCCTTAGTTAAGTATTACCTGATAGCTACTTAACTATTAACTGTGCCCTTACTTATCTATTAGTTAAATAATAATATGCTATTAACTTGTAACACAAGGTAATAGTTATCTAATAGTTAAGTAACTGCTTACTAATGCATTAATAACAATTAATATGTGTCTAATGTGGCATTAAGTAATGATTATTAACCATTACTTAAGTATTAGGTTGTAGCTACTTTACTGTTAATTATGGCCCCTTATTTGGAAGTGTTACCGAACTTTTACATTTTGAGTGTCCATCTGGCTTAAATAGATTGATGTGAGATCTGAATGCAATCCTATGGAGAATATCATGATCTGCTTCAGTAGTCACAGTGCATGTTGACATACAGTAGGCCTACATGTTTCTTTTAGGTCTATTTTAGATTGCCAATGTTGACAGCATTCATGCATCCCCAAACCATGTCAGTCCCACTACCATGCTTGGCTTATGAGAGGATACACCTTTTTTGTAAAACTCACTTGTTTACCACCACACATACTTGACACCATCTAAAGCAAATTTGTTTATCTTGTTCTCTTCAGATCACACGACATGGTTCCAGTGATCCATATCCTTGGTCTGTTCATCTCTCTGCCCTAAGGTATATGTTCTAACTTCCTGCTTCTCACTTCCCATCTGCTCACCCTGTAGGTTTCCGGCGCCTGTGCCTGGACGACCTGCGTAAGCCCCCGGCGGTGCGCGACGTGCAGCAGTACATCCTGCGGCGGCTCGACCAGGAGGGGGCGCTCCGCCGGCAGCTGACGCCCGACACGGCCGACATGCTGAACCTGCTGCACATCAAGAGCGGCGGCTGCTTCCTGTTCCTGCAGGTGTTATGGTTTTACCATACTTCTATTTTCTTACATATTTATCTCATGTGATATATACAGTATATGTATCAATCTACAGTCTTTTTTTTAATCCTTGTCACTATGTGACTCCATGTCTCTTCAATGAGATGCACAACTTTTGGTATTGTCTAAATCAGTGTTTCTCAACCTTTTTTAGGTGAGGCACCCTTTCAACTCATGAAAAATTTCAAGGCACCCCAAACCAACAAGCCGTAACATGGCATCGCATCCGATACCACAAAAGCTTAGAAAAGTAACACATTTGGAGACGTCACACGACCTACGTTCAAAGTTGCAGCACACTGGGGCGACCTATATTTACTTTATTGTCCTTAAATGGCAGATGAAAGATTCCACTGACTAGCATTAACTTATCAACTTAGACAAATATGTATCATATTACATAATTTATTTATCAGCCACGCTTCCGCGGCACCCTTGAGGGGGGCCCGCGGCACCCCTGTTGAGAAGTACTGGTCTAAATATCCAGTGTGGAATGCTTGTGTGTTTTGTGTGTCCTAAATGTTTTAGATGCCTTGTATGAGTCGAGATGACTTATCTGCAAACCAAATCTGCCTTTGGGTACTAACAAAGTGATCTAATCTAATCTGATCTAATCTGCAGCGCGTCCTAGACGGTGTGGCGGCCGGCCTGGTGGGCCTGCGCGAGATCCGCGACATCCCCGGCACCCTCAACGGCCTCTACCTGTGGCTCTGCCAGCGCCTGTTCCCGCGCCGGCTCTTCGCTCACGTCCGCCCGCTGCTCAACGCCCTGCTGGCCTCCCCCAAGCCGCTCACGCCCGCCCAGCTCTACGCCGTGGTGTGGACCCAGGACACGTCCCTGCGTCTGGACGACTTCCAGACCAAGCTGGGCGCTCTGTCCTCGCTGCTCATCGACGGGCCCGGAGGAGGCAGCAAGCTCCTGTTCCACAGCAGCTTCGCCGAGTGGCTGACGGACGTCAAGTACTGCACGCAGAAGTACCTGTGCAGCGCGCAGGAGGGCCACCTGATGCTGGCCATGGCGCTGTCGCTGCAGGCCAGGAGCCTGTCCACCGAGGAGACCTGCATGCTGGGGAGCCACCTGCTGAGCAGCGGGGCGCACTCGGGCGACACCGCCCTGCTGGCGCTCTGGATGGTGTGGACCGGGGTGCCGTCCCTGCGCAGTGTCGTTGAACACGGCTGTGGTGGTGGCGGCCGCGGAAGGGGGGACGACAACAACAGAAGAAGGGACTCGCTGAACCTCAATGTGTCTCAGACTCAAGGGGCGGCGACGACGACACCACCGGTGGTGATCCAGCAGGAGGTGCTTCAGCTTCTGATGAAGAGCGGGGTGTTCCCGCCGACCTGCTCCCCGGACAACGGCCCCAGCGTCGGGGTGCACTGCGCCGGCAGCGGCAGCGGGGTGGTCCGTCGGGCCCTCCAGAGGGAGGACTCGGTCCGGGCGCTGCTGGACACGGGGGTCAGCGTCAACCGGACGGACCCCTCCAACGGGCGCACCCTGCTGGCCTCGGCGGCCCACGCCGGCTCGCCGGACGTGGCCGCCCTGCTGCTGTGCCGCGGAGCCGACCCGCTCCTCCGGGACCACCAGGGCCAGACGCCCCTGACGCTGGCCGCCAGGCAGGGCCACGTGGGGGTGCTGCAGGTGCTGCTGGACTGGGCACAAGACCAGCACGGGGGCCTGGAGGAGGCCGCCTCGGCACGGACCATGCTGGAGCATTCGGACAGCGAGGGTTGGACTGCCTTGCGGTCGGCGGCGTGGGGTGGGCACGCGGAGGCGGTCAGGCTGCTGCTGGAGGCCGGGGCGGACGTGGATGGGTGCGACGCGGATGGACGTACCGCGCTCAGGGCAGCTGCCTGGGGAGGCCATGAGGAGATACTACTCAACCTGCTGGACCATGACGCACAGGTCAGGGGTCAACAGCAGCACTTTAGAGTACTTACTGTACAGTGTATTTTCCTTTATGGCCCTGGTTATAAATTAGCTGTTGTCAGAACGGCAATGACAAAGTTGTTATGTATTAGCGTAATGTGTCTTATGTTATAGTAGTTTAGTTCTATGGTCATTGAATAATAAGTACAGGACAGGTTGAGAAGATGACAATTTTGCAGTAGGTACTGTCATGGGGGGGGGGGGTGTATCATCATATCAAATTTCTTATGGAACTGCAACAAGATAACTAGTTATGCTTAAAACATGCCCCCAGCTCTTGCCTGAACGGCAATAACCAAGTTTTAATGTATTAAGACTCTAAGTCTAATATTACAGTAGTATAGTTTTATGGTAATAGAGTCATTTCTATGACAAATGCAGGTTGAGAAGTTTACATCAAATTTTGCACTGCGCACTTGGGTAACACTCCCAAATAAGGGGCCATAATTAAGAGTAAAGTAGCTACAACCTAATACTTAAGTAAGGGTTATTAATCACTACTTAATGCCACATTAGACACATATTAATTGTTATTAAAGCATATTTTGAACATTAGTAAGCAGTTACTTAACTATTGGACAACTATTACCTTGTGTTACTTGTCTGGCGGCAAACGCCATACTAAATCACCAGTGTCCAGCAATTCGAAAAGAAGGCGCAAGGCAGCATGGGTACTCCCAGACTATTGTGTTACAAGTTAATAGCATATTATAATTTAACTAATAGATAAGTAAGGGCACAGTTAATAGTTAAGTAGCTATCAGGTCATACTTAACTAAGGACCAAAATTAACACTTACTTAATACAAAAGTAAGGCATAACTAATGGATAAATAATACATAAATATTGGGGTTTGGGACAACTCTATTATAAGGGTCCCAAACACCAATATCCAGAGCTGTCCGATATTGGCTTTTTTGCCGATATCCGATATGCCGATATTGTCCAACTCTCATTTTTCGATTCCGATATCGGCCAATACCGATGCCGATATATGTGGGTTATTTTTCCTCATAACAAATTTTAGGTAACATTACAAATCTGCTGTTGTGGAACAAAATATGCTTAATTTTATTGTAATGCCCCACTAGATGCATTCTCGAATGCAACAAAGCTTTCCAAGTATTAACATCGTCTGTGCAAAATAGAAAAATAATTAAAGGAACAGACCACCCTTTTTTGATTTTCACATAATTGCAGTATCTCCAAGCATTATTCATGAACGTGCATATAATTTTCGTCTATGTGTTTGCATTGCCCCGTTTGACAGTATACACAAATTAGGCATAGTAATGCAAGTCTATGGTACAAAATAAAACACCATCAAATGTACTTCTAAACCACTTTAAAATGAATGTAACATTCACCAGAGTGTAAAACAGCAATTTAATTCGGTCCAGTGATCACTTGTGAATTGATGCTAAAGATACCAGTTACTTTCAGTGATTATGCTAAGCTATGCTAATAATTCTGATCTAATAAATATAAGTACTGAAAACACAGAGGAGAAAATGATATGCACATTCATGAACAATGCTGGGAAATACTGCAAATATGTGAAAATCAAAAAAGGGTGGTCTGTTCCTTTAAGGAGAAAAGTGTACAATAAATTCAAGCATTATTATATCGGTTTTGATAGGTCAAAAATCCGATACCGATATTGACCGATATTATATTTTATGTTATTATCGGGACGATAATATCTGTGGGCCGATATTATCGGACATCTCTACCAATATCTATCGATTAATTAACCATTAGTTATCCGCAGCCAACTCTAATATAAGGGTCCCAAACACCAATATCTATCTATTAATTAACCATTAGTTATCCTCAGCCAACTCTAATATAAGGGTTATTATTAATATGTGTCTAATGTAGCATTAAGTAATGATTATTAACCCTTACTTAAGTATTAGGTTGCAGCTACTTTACTGTTAATTATGGCCCCTTATTTGGAAGTGTTACCCGCACTTGTTTTTTGCAAAGTTGCAAAAATCTATGAGCTATTCATTTTCTGGGAGGGTTTATCATCATACCAACATTTCTTGTAAAGCTGCGCAACATACTGTAGCCTTTCCGATGTTGTCTCAGATAACCGGCTAACCCACCTGTCCACTTTTACTGACAAATATTTATGTGGGAAACCCCTGAGGTGGCAAATGTGTCAAAAGTACCGTAAAAGCAGAAGTAAAAGCAGACCCTGCCGGTGTTTCCTTCTAACACAGATAACTTCCCTGAGTAAATGGTCTAGAGTTATTTTAAGCTTAGATTAGTGTACCTGTTTTAGGATCAGCTAATTCTGTGGTGGTTGGATCAAATTTGTGGCAGGGTTTTTATTTTTCGGTAACACTACATTTTAGCATTGTACTTGTAATTGGTGTCACAACTTTGTTATACTATTGCAACAGTGTTGTACTTATGTGAGGGGTACCAAACTCAAATTGACTGAGGGCCAAAATCAAAATCCGGAACGAAGTCGCGGGCCAAACTCAATATTTATTTTCAAAAATGGACTCATAGTTATAATACTCATAGTTAAATGTCACAGTCACAAACACTCATTTATGGTTGTTCAAATGTGGTCCTGTAATACATATTTGAAATGATCTTGCGGGCCAAAGAAAATGACTTTAAGGGCCAGGTTTGCTCCCCTGGGCCTGAGTTTGATATCCCTAACTAACATCATGAATTTACTTGTACCTCTCTGGTAGGTGGACAAGACGGATCGCGAGGGCCGCACGCCGCTGATCGCTGCCGCCTTCATGGGCCACAAGGAGGCGCTGGAGATCCTGCTGGACGCGGGGGCCCAGGTGGACCTACCCGACGGGGACGGACGCACCGCCCTCTCCGTGGCTGCGCTTTGTGTGCCGGGCGGGGGCCGAGGCTATGGGGAGGTACAGTAGTGTTGAATTTATTACTGGGATTGAAGAACAAGGGAAACGGGTACTCCTACGTGCTACTAGTGGCAATCTGGTGCAACCAGCGTAGGACCAGACATTAGACATGAGACAACTTCAAAACAGTCTAATGCACTTTAAATAAATAAGATTTTACCGAAAAGACATCTGTGATGCAGCAGATTTCTTCCCTTTTTATTACTGTGATTATTTTAGCATTTGTATCCAGAGACTATAGCTACAAGCAACTGGACTTTTTCTTTGCGTTTGAAGACGTTTTGCTGCTCTTACCAAGGAGCTTCATCTAGGTTGCTCACAGTTAAACTCTTTGGATTATTTTTATATGTATTTTTTAAGTAAATTATGATAGATTTTGACAGCGTGCTACATGATTTTCTAAAATTGATTGGTTTTGTAGGTAGTGAGCCTGCTCCTGGATCGCGGTGCCAACCCGGAGCACCGTGACCGCGACGGCATGACGCCGCTGCTGCTGGCCGCGTACGAGGGTCACGAGGAGGTCCTGGAGCTCCTGCTGGAGGCCGGGGCGGACGTGGACGAGACGGCCGCCGCGAGCTCCAAATCGTCGCCATCGTCCCCAGTGGGCTCCTCCTCGTCCTCCTCCGTCACCCCGCTCCTGGCGGCGGCGTCAATGGGCCACGCGGGCGCCGTGAGCCGCGTGCTATTCTGGGGCGCGGCCGTGGACGCCATCGACGCCGAGGGACGCACGGCCCTGTGCCTGGCGGCGGCGCGTGGCAGCGTGGAGGTGGTGCGCGCCCTGCTGGACCGCGGGCTGGACGAGAACCACAAGGACCACCTGGGCTGGACGCCGCTGCACGCCGCAGCCTGCGAGGGCCACCGCGCCGCCTGCGCCGCGCTCACCGAGAGGGGCAGCATGGCGCGCGTGGGCGAGCTGGACGTGGAGGGCCGCACTCCCCTGATTCTCGCCGCGCAAGAGGGCCACTGCGGCACCGTGCGCCTTCTGCTGGACCGCCACTCGCCCATCGACCAGCGCGACTACGACGGCCACTCGGCACTCTCGGCGGCCACGCTCCAAGGCCACGGGGACGTGGCCGAGCTGCTGATGAGGCGCGGGGCGGACACGGACGTGCGCGACGCGGAGGGCCGACCGCTGCTGTACCTGCTGGTGCTGGAGGGGCGGCTGGACATGGCCGGCCTGCTCATGGAGAAAGGCGGGGTGCCGCTGGAGTCGCGCGACTCGGAGGGCCGCACGGCGCTGCACGTGGCCACCTGGCAGGGCAACGAGGCGGCTCTGGGGCTGCTGCTGGGACGCGGCGCCGACCCCAACGCTCGGGACTCGGAGGGGCGGACGCCGCTGCACTCAGTGGGGTGGCGGGGCCACGCGGAGGCGGGGCGGCTGCTGCTGGAGGCCAGGGGCGTCATGGTGGACCTGGCCTGCCACCAGCAGGGGGCGACGGCGCTGTCCATCGCGGCGCAGGAGGGCCACGCGGAGGTGGTGGCCGCTCTGCTGCAGAGGGGCGCCAATCCGGACCACATAGACTCGTACGGGCGCAGCCCCGTGAAAGTGGCCGGGAAACGGGGACACTACGACATTGTGCGCCTACTGGAGAGCTACGGAGCCAAGCCCTACCCTGGTCTCCTGCCTCTCGTACTGAGTGGCGGCGGCCGCCACGGCAACAACAACAACCCAGGAGTCTCCCAGAGCTCCACGGTGAAGACCCAGTCCTCGGCCAGCTCGGGGAGCACAGGGGAAGGCCGTGGAGGAGGAGGGGGAGGCACGGGCACCTCGTACCCGGGAGCCTCCTCCGCCTCCTCAGCCTCGGCCTCCTGCTCCCCGGCCTCCACGGCGGAGCGCTTCCACTCCATGCAGAGCTCGCACGCCTCCTCCTCCACCTGCCACTCGCTGGCAACGGTGCAGACGGTGCCCGCCGACAGCCTGAGCTTCACGCAGCAGATCCAGCAGCACTCGTTGCCGCGCTGCCGCAGCCGGCCCTCCACCCTGCCCCCGCCGGGCTCCACGTGCCCCAGCCTCCATGGTAGCACCAAGCGGAGCCAGAGCCAGCTCACCAAAGGCGGATGCAAAGCCCCTCCGGCTGACATACAGCAGTACTTCCCCTCGGGACTCCTGCTGGACTTGAACCAGCCCTTCAAGGGCCTCCTGGAGTCGCTGGGGGGAGACTTTTCCGCCAAGCCCAAAATGGAGAGTATTTTAGGGGAGGACTTGGTTAAGGGTTCCCCACAGCAGGTTGGTGGTGGTGGTGGTGGTGGTGGTGGAGGGGGAGGAGGGGGGAAGTGGAACTCTGTCATGGCGTCCCTGGGCGTGTCGCCGGGGCTGGAGGGTGCCACCCGACCCGTGAAGATCAGGGATAGCCCACCCCTGGGGTACCCGCCCCTAAGCCACCACCAGGGGGACACTTGGGAGGCGCCCCAGAAGGTGCCCCTCCCGCAGGACTTTAACTTTAACAGCCACAACGCAGCAATCTCACCCGCCAGTGCCTTACCTGCGGACGCCATGGTTACCATGGTGACAAACGACCCACACCTCAGCCGGAAGCAGGCCATCAAGCTGCAGTTTGAGGGACCAACTAGTGCACTGCTCTACAAGCGAGAGACCCCACTGTGAGGTGAGATTATCCAGGGGGCATCAGGGATAGCCTAGTGTAGGGCTGGGCGATATGGAAAAAAAAACTATATCACCATATTTATTACTTTATATCACGATAACGATATATATCATGATATAGCACAATTACATACGTTTTCAGTTATTCTCTTTATTTGCTCTTTATTTTTTCATTTCGCAAAAAAACCTTTCTTTAAAATGGATCTTTTTATTCTTATTTTTACACTTACATGAACTTATAGTGTGTATTGTGACAACATGAAATGCAATTAAATGATATTCAATTGTATAAAATGGATACAAATTACTATCACGATATAAACGATATAGGAGAAAGGTCACGATATACACTTTTATATCACGATGACGTTATATATCGTCATATTGCCCAGCCCTAGCCTGGTGGTGACACGGCCATAACACTTCTCTTCATGCATATTCATGGTCTGGAGGTTATTTTCTGGGGAGGGTTTAGTTGGCTACCAGGCGGCTGGCCAACAAGCCAATGATTAGGTGAGAGCTGTGCAATCATTTCAAACCAGAACTGTGTGCAATCTTCCCGCCCTTTTAATTGCTAAGAATCATACTTTTCATTGTCTAAGAATCTCCTGACCATGAATAGGAATGAAGAGTTTATTATGGGTGGGTCATATACCAGGCTAGCCTACCTAGCCTTGGGAGGCGTTAACAAGGAGACAACTGAGAAGAGGATGATCTTAGTTGCATAAGGTGGTTATTAGTCCATTTTATTTTTTTTATTACACAGGGGCGCATTGTAAGGCTGTAAATCACAAAGAATTCCCCAGGATATGATGCGATTCGGTTCGATTCGATTTTTTCCAGTTACTTTTCCACTACTATTGTGTTATGGAACCAGGGCATTGCACAGTGGCCAGCGATTTGATTCTTTTCGATTCTTAAGAATGCCCTACGATACGATGCGATTCGATTAAATCACCGGCCGCTACTTCCGATACATCGATACATTTCATGGATGTGTTTGTGCATAAAAGGTTGAGAACCACTGATCTAATCCGTTGCAGTTTATATTGGCATGGTGTACGGTTTTGGTAGTTTGTAGTACGTAGTTTGTAGTTTGGTAGTTGTATTTAGTTTTTAGGTTGGCTGCATTTTACCGCAACTTCAGAACATCTGAGTATTGGCAAAATAGTTTGCATTTGGAGGGATTATAAGGCAGCAAAACTCAACTAGACAAACAGGCCCCCAAGCTGCCGTGCACTGCTGTACGAGCGAGAGGTCCCACTGTGGGGTAACCTTAATCCGATCGGTTGCAGCAGCAAACAGTAATGTTTAACGTGTTATAGGAAAACACTCGGCATTCCTGCAGGTCTCTATCTGGTCCGCCAACAGGAGAGGATTATTTCAAGTAGGAAAAGAGGTTGGAGGAACTCAGATGTGAAAACTGAACTTGTAGGGGGGAAAAAAGTGCCAAAGGACTTCCATTTAAATATATATTTTCACATCCAGGTTGCTCCAGGCAGCCAACATCTTGCTTGTTTTGCACTTTTTTTTGTCAGGTTGGCAGTGTGTTTACAACTGCAGCTGCAGGACATTGGAATATTCACAAAACAGCTTGCGTCCATAAGGACTAGTACACAACTATGCAAACGTGTTAGCGGGCAAACTTACAACAACAAAAAAACATTCCTCAGCGGTCGCACACATGTAACACATCTGTTGTTAAGGGAGCCCCTCTTAGAGTGTGGTCTGCAGTGGGAAAAACAGTAACAGAACACAATAGCTTCAATACACTAGCAGAGCACAATTCCAATTGGTCTTTTGGCATGTACATGCACTGCTTGCATGGGAAGCCGCAGCTTAGGTTATTTAAAGCAAGCACGGTTGTTTTCAAAGGAATTAAGTTGCTTTCAACTAAATATTAACCAAAAGCGCTTTTTTTTCCTTTCAAAAAGTGCCTTTCCACTGTTTAATTATGCATCGTTTCACTTACTGTTTTGTGACTGCTTTTGGTGTTTCTGCAAAGGCTTGTGATAGCTTTTTATAGAGTGTGATTTGGACTAACCAAAGTACATCAGGGAACTTTGAATGCAATTGCTATTTTAAAATGATAGCAATCATAAAAGAGAAAAATCTCAAGAATGTCATTGACAGTCTTTTCTTTTCTATTCTCTCTCTCTCTCTCTCTCTCTCTCTCTCTCTCTCTCTCTCTCTCTCTCTCTCTCTCTCTCTCTCTCTCTCTCTCTCTCTCTCTCTCTCTCTCTCCCAGGTGGAAATGGCCAGTAAGCAGCTTAAATAGAAAAAGGAGCACAGAGCTATTGTCAAGTCTGTGAACTGAACGATGACAGGAAAAGACTTTGTCACGCCAACTCCTGACCCCCTTCCTGACGAGAAGAAAGAGGCAGTAGCGGAGGAGCGGACGGAGGAGAGGAAGACACACACTGTAGAGGAGAGGAAGGAAAGGAGCGACAGGGAGTTTGAGCGAAAAAAAGTCTAATGCTGTTTACATTCCACCACTTCCCCCCTTGTGCCTGGACAGTGTGGAAAGCAGCTGTCACCACCGGTAGCCAACACACACCCGCATACACACCCGCACACACACACACACGCGCACACACGCGCACACACGCGCACACACGCGCACACGCACACGCACACACACACACACACACACACACACACACACACTACATGTTATCATGGGCTGCCGCCTTCACAAGTGCATACACACCCCTTAACCCCATTGACACACGCAAACACACTACACGTAGACGTACACACACACACACACACACACACACACACACACACACACACACACACACACACACACACACACACACACACACACTATCATGGGCTGTCGCCTTCGCAAGGACATACACACCCCTTAACCCCATTAACACACACACACACACACACACACACACACACACACACACACACACACACACACACACACACACACACACACACACACACACACACACACACACACACACACACACACGTCATTTACATTCATCAGTTCTTCTGTCCTCCATCTCCACCCATAACCCTCCTTGTTCACCCCCCCAAGTGGACTCTCCGGCCATGGACTCCCCCTGCGTCTGCAAGTCAGTCAAAGGGACCAAAGAGGCAGGAAAGGAAACCTTATGGGACTTCCGAAAGAAAAAAAAAATCACCCAACCCCTCCCTCCCTCCCTCCCTCCCTCCCTCCCTCCCTCTCATCTCCCTGGAGTGTGTCTGTCTAGCGCCAGCACTGCAATGGCCATAATTACCAGTGTAACAAAAGGGCTCTGACTACTCACATACCACAGTGGGACACCAAGTACACAAAACAACCCAAGAAGAAGGAGAAGAAGAAGAATAAAAGGAAAAAAAGCAAACAACCTAACTGGAATTTGGGATTTTTTTTTTCCCCCCCTGGCCCTCTCAAACCATTTTGTTTTCCTGCTCTTCTCTGCTCTGCTCTGTTTCGCTCCATACTGATTTCTGCATTTGAAATGCACAATTTTTCTTATTGTCATAACCTCAATTGATGTCATATTTGTAAGTTATAAGTTACTGTATCTCGGATCTAGGATTTTTTTTGGTGCTTTCATCGTGGACGAGAAAAAGGGAAAGATGGTAAAGCGGAAAGCGTTGGCACTTAACCTTTATACCTGTGCCTCTAGCGTGTTGGTCTTCTGAAGCGATCAATTGACTCATGGACGAGGAGGAGCAACAAGGCTGAGTAGAACTCAGCAAAGCACAACTGAACTGAGCAGGGAGACCTGTCAACCCGTCGAGAGAGAGAGAGAGAGAGAGAGAGAGAGAGAGAGATGGAAGGGAAGAGTGGGGAATTAGCATTTGAGGACTCGGGCACGTAGGGGAGATTCTGAGTGTGAACGTCCATCGCAAATATGGGTCATTTCCATTTGTTAAGAGAGACACTTTAATCTACTTACGTTTCCATTTTCATATATGTATTCTCTCAACGCAATGTTACACACCAACTGACCAGGACTTTTAAATTAAAAGCATAATTGTGTTTAACATGGCTGTTTGTTTTTGATGCATAATTGTTTGGGTGTTTGGAGTTCATAAAATACTTTTTATGGTCTTGGGTGATGTGGTCTTGTCTGTAGGAGGAGTGTGTGTTGTGTATTTTATATGTGTCGTGTGTGTGTGTGTGTGTGTGTGTGTGTGTGTGTGTGTGTGTGTGTGTGTGTGTGTGTGTGTGTGTGTGTGTGTGTGTGTGTGTGTGTGTGTGTGTGTGTGTGTGTGTGTGTGTGTGTGTGTGTGTGTGTTGCAATCTCTTGGTTGAAAATGCATCAACACTGCAGAGCGCTTTCGCTACTAAAGCTGCTCTCAGGGCAGGTTTGATGAGCTCTGCTATCATACCAGCTTAGAGAGGTGATGATATTCACACACACATACACACACACACACACACACACACGCACACAAACACGCGCACACACACACACACACACACACACACACACACACACACACACACACACACACACAGAGAGAGAGATAGAGAGAGCTAAATTTCAATAAAATGCTGTTTGTAGGCATACACTTACCCCCGCAGCAATCAGAAGCATTGCACACTCGAGGAAGCTTAACAGCGGCTTGCAAGATGAACTGGGAGACCGGTTGGTGAGTGGGGAGAGGGAGAGAGCGACAGAAAGAGGGAGAGAGGTGCACTGCGCTCGCAGGAGAAAGAGAAGAGTGATTAGGGTTTACAGAGAGACAGCTGGCTCCATCCCAGAGAATGTTGATGAACAGCAAATTTGAAGTGAAAGCCTGAGAAAAAATCAGCCATGTACTCCACTGGAGCACCCAAACACTTGTCACTGTTGTGTTGTTGGACTCACTCACTCACAGCAGCTGGGAGATCCAGAGACGGGCTCAGATGGAGTCTCCATCATGGGGTTTGGTGGGCCCAGGACAAAATCAACCGAAAGCCCCCCCCAAAACACACACACACACATTCAGGGCTGCTGACAGCTTTTGGCTCCCCTATCCAATGCATACAATGTAATTGGGACCCAATTCTGGGCCCCCTATCTCCCCGGGCCCGGGACTACATACCCCTGTGTCCCCCCCTGTCGGCAGGCCTGCACACATTAATAGGCACCTAATGTAATGGACATCTAATTCAGCAACCCCCCCACCCCCTTTTCCTTGGGCCTGGGACAAGTGGCCCGTTTGCCCCCTACCCGCTGCCAGTGGGCCTGAGACTCCCCCATGTTGGTTTTATATGAGTCTAGACCAGCACTGCGATCCAACTTAAGGCATACAGTATATCACGAAAGTGAATACACCCCTCACAGTTTTGCAGATTTTTGAGTATATCTTTTCATAGGAAAGCATTACAGAAATTTCACTTTGACAAAATGATTAGTGACCTTTTAACAACATATTTAACCGCTTAAATTTCTTGTTCACTCAGAAAAAAACAAAATACAGCCATTAATGTTTGAACATGTACTCACAAAAGTGAGTACACCCCAGATTAAAATCCGGTAGAGAAGGGGCTATGTTGGCTCGAATCGTCTCGAAATGAAAAGGGATGACAAGGGAGGTCATCAGTGTGCGTTTCAACCTTTCTTTGCATTGAACTTTTACATTTTGAGTCTGCATCTGGCTTAAAATAGATTGGTGTGAGATTTGAATGCAATCCTATGGAGAATATCATGATCTGCTTCAGTAGTCACAGTGCATGTTGACATGCATGTTTCTATTAGGTGTATTTCAGATAGCTAATGTTGACAGCATTCATGCATCCCCAAACCATGTCAGTCCCACTACCATGCTTGGCTTATGAGAGGATACACCTTTTTTGTACAACTCACTTGTTTACCACCACACATGCTTGACACCATCTAAAGCACATTTGTTTATCTTGGTCTCTTCAGATCACACGACATGGTTCCAGTGATCCATATCCTTGGTCTGTTCATCTCTCTTGAGACCAAGATAAACAAATGTGCTTTAGATGGTGTCAAGCATGTGTGGTGGTAAACAAGCGAGTTTTACAAAAACGGTGTATCCTCTCATAAGCCAAGCATGGTAGTGGGACTGACATGGTTTGGGGATGCATGAATGCTGTCAACATTGGCAATCTGAAATACACCTAAAAGAAACATACATGTCAACATGCACTGTGACTACTGAAGCAGATCATGATATTCTCCATAGGATTGCATTCAAATCTCACACCAATCTATTTAAGCCAGATGCAGACTCAAAATTTAAAAGTTCAATGCAAAGAAAGGTTGAAACGCACACTGATGACCTCCCTTGTCATCCCTTTTCATTTCGAGACGATTCGAGCCAACATAGCCCCTTCTCTACCGGATTTTAATCTGGGGTGTACTCACTTTTGTGAGTACATGTTCAAACATTAATGGCTGTATTTTGTTTTTTTCTGAGTGAACAAGAAATTTAAGCGGTTAAATATGTTGTTCAAAGGTCACTAATCATTGTGTCAAAGTGAAATTTCTGTAATGCTTTCCTATGAAAAGATATACTCAAAAATCTGCAAAACTGTGAGGGGTGTATTCACTTTCGTGATATACTGTATGGAATGCCCGCTTTACACAGGAATGCACGATGTGGTGTGTTGTTCGTGGTTTTAATGCAGATGTAGTATGTGTGTGCATCGTTGCCCAAGGGAGGAACAATAAAATCTACATACGGTACTCGTAATTAAGGAGCTATGCGTGCATATGGCTCCCATTACAGGCTACAGCATGCAATTCTGCATCTAAATTTTGCTTCGTTTTTCGAGGCGCACTGTAATTTACCACCCGTTTTCCATAGTTACGGCATGGAGACCTGAAAAGGTAATCATGTGCAACATATGGGCAGTGTTTTTAATATCCCAAAATGAAAAGGCACAAGTAATGTATTTTGTACACTATTTGCAGATTATGTGCACAGGCAGTGGCCTTTGCAAGTGCAGTGAAGTAATAAGTCAATTTATTATAATCCCACACAGGAAAACAACTTTTGCAGGGCAAAAAATAAATAAATTACAGATCATTAGAAAAAAAACCCATAATGATTAAATTAAAAATATTTGCAAATAAATTAAAAACCATTAAAATAAATTATGTAAGTGGGTTGGCTCATACAACGTAGGCCTACCATAGGGCATATACAGTATGCATTATAGAATTGCCCTTGCTTATCTGTTGTGCTTGGCTGCAGTATCGCCTGACCCAGAGAGACGTGAGCCGGGGTGACATGCTGCAGGAGAGGGGGAGGGCACCGGGACGGGAGGTGGCATTTGTCCACTCCTGGGCATCCTCATGCCACTGAAAATGTCACACGCCAACTATGAAAAACACATGGGCAAACAAACAAAGGCCACAGCTCATTGGCACAGACACTCAGACTCAGACAGACCGATAAACACAAACACATGTACTGTATGTATGCATGCACACACACACACACACACACACACACACACACACACACACACACACACACACACACACACACACACACACACACACACACACACACACACACACACACACACACACACACACACACACACACACACACACACACACACACACACAGTGCGATTTGTAGGGGGGGGGGTGGTTGTGGTTCTGGTTTTGATATCTCCACTTTTTTATACATGATTTTATTTTATTTATGGTTTTATTCATGATAAAAAAAATCTGAAACATATCCCCCCTTCTCATTTTCCAACAAAAAGCTACTTTAAAACTTAAAGTGGCACATATTTATCCAATGGCAAAGCAACCACTTTCAGACACATACTGTAATTTCACTCAAACTAAATGAAATGCAGATTAATAATTCCAATGTAACACCTCTCTACCCTTCAACGCATTCCAATCATACTGCATCAGTTCATATACGCTTCAGTGCAGCCGTAAAAACAAAAAGGTGCCAACATACCTCATCGGCCAAACGCAACCTCCCACCTTCTCTCGTCAATGAAGCTCCAGGGGAGGTGTAAGCACTTCACTTCACGTGCAGGCCTCTCACCCCTATTCATGTTTCATCGTAAGCAACATACCGTTCAGTAGCTAGCCATGGAGGAGGAATATGTCAAATTACAACGAACAGTTTGAGGAAATCAGTAGGTGTCATCTAATTATTATGTGGTGGTATGTAGTTAGGTCAATGGTCCCCCTGAAGGTTGAATTTGCTGCATGAATCATTAAGTCTTCAACGGTGAGAATTTTTCAGGCAAGGATAAAGGCACCAGGGCGAGATGCTTTAAAGAAATTCCAGAAATGTGTTGATCTTTTTTTTGAAAAACGACAGTTGTGAAATGGATATGCCTCCATCCCGACCCACCCCATTTTAAGAAAAACCTGGCATTTCCTGGAAAAATAAAGCATTCTTGGACCTCTGGCACATAATTGATGCATGCTCTAACGTCTTGCTCTGATAATTAAGATGGAGTGCACTGCTAAGATTTGCACCCTGTGACACATGCATTCCAGCACGCAGAGAGATAATGGCCTCTTCTGCACTTTGGGGTTTTTATGGAGGGGGATTCCTGCATGGGGCTGATTATACCAAAATGTGATAGCTGTCTGGAATGTGCCAGTGCCTCTTCTCTTCTCTTCTCTTCTCTCTCTCAGTCTCTCCCCACTCCATTATTTTAATTCCATTTAAACCGACACCATCCCTTGAAATACCAAGCAATCAGGCGAAGCAATGAAAGGGCACCATATCAATGCGGGCCAGGGCTGGAGGGGACCTGAAAACGGCCCGGGCATTTTTGCGTAGACAGTCCAGCCCT